>NC_140200.1:4481320-5038612 GCF_965226575.1 Pagrus pagrus | reverse complement strand
ATCCAATCTGTGAGCAGAGGAGACATGCTGTCATGCTGCTTCAAGGAGGCATTGCGATTGGAATTAACCTCTCGTGACCTTCACTTCTCCTCCCCCCTTCCCCAAAACACACTCCCTAATGAGTTGGGCTTGAAGGGGTGCTGCCTTTGCTGTAAGGGAAATAAATCCTATCAAGGCAAAGTCATATTCTCACTTATCTCCAAGAGAAAACAAGGCAAAAGAAACAACGTTGGTTGCCAATGATTTGTGACTTAAAGCGGGGTGAAATACGGCTGCAAGCTATTAAGGAAATGAGAGTCTAACCAAAGGGTTGTTTGACTGGAACACATGAACTCTTAATTATGTTTGTGTTTATTCGATTTTGCTTCCACATCATTTGCCAAAGTAGAATTTCTTGTAAAGGTTATGGGGAGAAGTTTCAGATAATGTTCCAGAGTCTAATAAGACCTAGAACTTTAGATATACTTTATGTAATAACAATAACAACAACAATTTGAGGAATTTTGCTTATCTTTAATGATTCAAAATGATAATAATTCTATTTAAACCTCGTCACCGTGTCACCCTTAATTAATCTATACCATTTCACTTGAAGAAGTAGCCTTTGACCCTCTAGTAACAATGGAAGTTCTCCAGCCTCTGTTCAGGCCCCCATTCCCCCTTCTGCTCTTCTGAGTCTCTGCCAAAGTCAACCACGGGCATTTACGTTTCCAGCCGTGGCGTTTCCGGCATCTGCACACGCTTGTGTTTACACAGGATGTTCAAACTTGATGCAGATTAAACAAATCCAATTTGGAGGCTGAGTTCAATCACCTCCTTTATTTCAACATTAAGTAGATGAAGCTGGGGTCCAGATCACCACTACTATTTCCAAGAGGATTGGTTCGGGGGGAATGATCTGCACACCAGAAAGTCCAGAAAGTATTTTGAGAATATTTATATGCGGATAGATGTCATCCGCAAGTTCCCACAGGCTTGCATGTGGTTGGATTTGCTCAGTGTGGTGTAGGGTATTTTTTTGAAAAACTCCAGCTCTCTCTGGCAGAGTGTTGTGGGCCTTCGAAGGGCCCATGGGTAGTTTGGCATTTGTTCTGTTCCCACACTTATGGTGTAAACGGAGGCCTGGCTTTGTGCTCACATGCCCAGACGAGGCACACGTAGCACTATTCAATGTTATGAACGTTTAATTTTGCCAGGACATTTTTTCATCTTATATCAGATAATCACTGATTACTCAGGAAACACACTATAGGTCAGACGACAATTGTGCCAAGTACACTTTCTCATATGGGAGAGTAGACAGCTTCCAAGTTTGGCTGAGGGCGGTCTGGGGCTTATTGGCCCTGTTCTCTGTTTAAGCCAAGCTTCAGCTCCATGGGTTCAGGATTGAGATGGGAAATGCTTCAGAAGACTGGATGGTCTCTGACCTTTTCACAAGTACAAAGAGACCTTCATTGTGTCCAGAGGAGTCATTTGTTCAACAGGATTTTTAATTGCTGCAAATAAAGCCCTGAGTTTGGCTGGCGTTTGTGTCCTCACCTGGGCCCTCTTTCACATTTGGGAGGGGTTTTGACCTTCCGCGGCACCTGTTTGGCTAGCGTCCGGCTGCCCATCTGCTCCTGGCTAATGCAGCCATCCCCACTTCATACGGACCAACTCCATTCAAGATGGGTAGCTGTCCGCCTAATTGTATCACATTCTACAGGCTTTGTCCCGGCATTCCCTCGCCAGCTAAAGGTTGCAGAAATCTCATCCGCCACATCAGAGGGGCCCTATTAACCCCTGACCCCTGGTTGGTGTGTGTGGACAAGGTCGCTCCTCACACCCAACTCCGGGCCCATTAACACGTCGCCCCACAGCAGAAAAACTATTTTGACGGGCTGTAATTGGTGCTAAGTGATGGTGGACAAAGGCCCCCTCTGTGCTGCCTGCTGGACTGAGCGGTACTGACCACTCTCAGAGCTTCACGCTTGACATTTCCTTTCTGAGTCCGATGTGAGAAGAGAGGAACTGGGGAAGCCCCTTCCTGCACCGCCACCTCCTCCATTTCTCCATCCCTTCAGTCCCTTCTGCTATTCGCCATGGCGCTCCTTTGAAAACGTGAGATAATGAGGTTCTAGTGGGGAGAGCTGGCCGGAGGAGAATTGCATGGTCCAGATCTGTGGAGGCTGATTAATCCAATGGCGGGCCATTCCTTTCAGAGCCAGCCTAATTAGTTTATGTTAGCTGGAGAAGGTCAGGGGGCGTGTTTGACTGAGGCCTTTTCTTTAAATGCCACAATGGTGTGATGATCTGTGGATGCAGGTGCAGCAATCGGCTGCTTTAATGTTGCTGCGCTGCTTTGGGTATTGGTTGTACGGTTGACTTGCAAACTGGCAAAGACAATGAGGTCTTTTACTTGTGAGTACATGACATTTTCAAAACAGTATCCAGGCATCTAGTTGCCTTTCCAAGTTAATTAGTCATGAACTCAAATGCTCTACAAATAACCAGGGAAAAACCCTCAGTGTTGTATGTGGATAGTGGTTAAAAATATGAAAAAATGGCGAGCCAGGACTTCCGAACAACTCAGGACTACAAAGAATAATTTTACTGGTAGTCTTGGCCGGCATTATTGTATTGCTAACCCAGAGTCCACCCAGTGAATTACAAACCACTTAGAATGAGTCACTATGTTGGTATATGGAACTCCCTCCGCCTTCAATCTTATCGCCATTTACCTTGACTGAATTCATATTTATGGCAGATGCAAATCCCTTAAATGATTGACTATGATCCTAAATTCCCCCTGTGCTGTATACAGCTTGTGTCCTTAGCAACAATCCAAGGGAAGCCAGCCAGGCTTCTCTCACACAAAGCCATATACTTAAGACAGGTCTAACTCCCTTCCCCATACACCATGCCATGCTCTCATCCCCGTATTTAACAGCCTGACGTCAGACAGGAGCAGAGGAGGCAGCAGAGGAGACTTTAATACTAAATCTCTCCCCCTGTCATTACCAGCCTGTGTGACCGCCTATCAGAGGCCCTTGAGTGATGTGGGAAACCCTGGGCCCTGTCCTCCCAACCCCTGTAGGCCAGGCCGCCTGTTCTGTCCAAACCAAACTGAAAACTACAGGACAGGCACAGCTAGGGTTGACATCAATGAGGCGCCGGGCTCTTTATGCCCACTCTGTGGTCAGGAGGAGAGAAGCCTGGATATTAATCTCTCTCTCGTCTTTACTCGCATGCTTTCTTCCTCTTTCCCCTTCTCACCACGCAAGCCATATTTCTGGGCTGTCCGTCCCATTAAGGCTAAATCAAACTAAGGCAGAGACTGTTCATTTCGATAGCTGTTGCAATTGCCCTTGCAGCTGGAGGAAGTATCCAGTCAAAGAATGACAATGTGAAGGGGCGGTAGTAAGGAATTAATGATCTGGCCAAAGCCCAGTTCCAAGGGATGGAAAGTACAAGCAGTTTAAGCTGAGGGGTGGTTTTTAATGGTAATTAATAATTGCCTGGACTGTTGCTCTAACGTGAATAAGTCAACCGCACCTTCCTTGACACTCAAGACCACTGATGCTGACTATATTCTTAATAAATCAACACAGATCTGTGACATGTAATAGTATCACAAAAACATCAACATAATTGACCTGACTGAATGCTACAGCACTGACTGCTTAATCAAACAAAGTGAAAAATTAAAATACAAAATAATTTTTACAACTAATAAACTAGTCTTTACTGAGTGTGTGTCCCTTCATTATTGTCTTGATTTTCCCAACACCTGTGAGGAGGAAAAAAATAACCCAAACATGCCAACTCAGTCAGTCAGCCCACCAGCCCATGTGATGTGGGTCTTTATGAGCGGACACCTGCAGCACCCAGCGTCCCCAGTCGGCTTTGTTAAAGCCTCTGAACTGGGTGGGGGATAGAGGGTAGAGCCAGAGGGCCAGACCCAGGTTTGGCCCCGAAGGCCTTAACTATCACTCCAGTCCATGGGTTGCCTTTGGCCTTGCTAACTGTTCCATGAAATGGGCCCCAGGAACAGTGCAAACCTCCCAGAAACAGGCCGCTCACTGTTAGCCAACAGTGCTCCCTTTGTGTGAAAATTGTCAAAGCTGGCCCTTTTCTGCACCGGTCCTGCCTTTCTTTTGAGCCTCAGCTGTGAGCAAACAAAGCTGGCTTAAAGGTTTGCATGATGGTTAGCTAGTTAGCTGGCTAGCCGCATTAGTGTTTGTGTCAATGAGAGCAATGGAGTTTGTGTTTCTTGTGTTCTGCAGGTGGGGCTTCAATGGCTAATGAGCGAAGACCCAGTCAATGCCCGACTGATGAGGCCATCATAAAAACCAATAACCCCATTTTCTGTGGTTAGGGGGGAGTGGAGCTCAAGGATTCATAATGTGATCCAAATGAAACACTCAATGCTTTAGCAGTCCTTGGGATTATTCTTAAATTCAATGCCAGCAGATCAGCCTTCCAAAAACATCTAACTCTAGACGTTTCAATTTCAGGTAATCCATCGTTAGATAATATTGAAGAAAAATTCAGGTCTCTATTTGGACAGCATTACAAGTAGAGTTGGCAGACTCAAACAGTTGTTTACAGACGAGATTGTTATTGGAAAATACAAAAGCAAGGGTCTGAAAAAGTGGGGAAACAAGCTGAATAACACTAATAATAAACAATACTACTCCTAAAATCTCTGTACAAGGGTTTAGCATTTATCCTTTAGTATTTGGAGATTCACCAGCTACCGTATTTAAGTTCATCATAGAAACATACTGTTTATTATATTCTAACTAGTCAACAATGAGTTTATAGTATTTTCTCATACAGTGTTAGTATAATATTATCATCAACGTTTGATTTGTATGGTTGTGTATCCTTTATTTCTCCAACTCAGTCTGTGCATCCTGTCCAGACTGAGGTTCTCCAACTAAAGAAGAAGTTACTTGTTTGCCAGTTGGTTGTTAGAGGTGGTGACGATTTAATCAAATTGGACACTCAACAGCGCAAAACATTACGGAGCCGCGACAAAGTTGCCACATGCAAGATTGCAGTAATGTGCAACTATAATGAATGATTCCATTACATAGAGTAATAGCAATGTAATCTGTGTTATCAACCATATCCTGTGATACTGCTGGCCTCTCTTTTATCGCAGTACAATAAATGTGAGTAGAGAAATGAAATGACAACCTAAGCAGATGCATAAATCATCCTCTAATCATTTCATTGCGGACGCAGACATAATTGCTGTTTATCTCAAATTCTATTTATTGTACTGTCAGAGCATGACATGTTCTGAGAAAACAGACAAAACCTCTATTAAACGCTGTTTGTTATTGGGTTTTTTATCTGTGGTTGAAATGGACCATCAAGTCACCACAGCCTTGGGTTCACTTGAATGGACTCGCTGGAAGATATGCTCATTTTTTAAGGCTGCATGTAACACCAAGAAGCTATACAACACTACAAAAATGAGCTATAGCTTCTACTTCCGTTGCCAGGATATATGCTTCAACATATTTATTAAGGGAGATAAACTTTGCTTAGACTTTTCCTTTTTTTCCCTCTTGGATGGAAAAGAAAACCAGTAGCACTTGGTTTAACCACGTTTCACTCTGCATAATTGTTCCCAAGGTTGCTGTTTTTTATTTCTAGGCTTTCTGTGCCAATATAATTCAATTTCTGTGGCCAAGCCAAATATTTGCAGCATGGCTTACGCTTCTAAACTGAGCTGTAGTTTTGGGCTAAAGAGGTTTGACTTGCCAGCAGCACTGCACAGACAAGGCAATAAACAGATTCACTGCTCATCAACAACAACTCTGCTTCTTATCACATTGTCATCCTCATTATTTACTCTGTCGTGCAATAAATTCTTCAGCGGGCGGTGAGATAAACACAAAATTGCGGCAGGCTTTGAATTTTCATTACACTTCAATCCACACCTTGCATTGCGTTGAGGTATGCACTGATGGTTTGATGGCAAACCGACTGTTTACTACTTCTCAGGAACAGATGACAAACTGGAGGGAGTCAGAGTCATTTACAGTTAGTTAAATTCCCTGCTGAGAGGCCCTGCTAAATGCTTCTTCCACAGACCTTGCTGGGAAATATTTGCAATGGTTTCCATCCAGATCTGGGTCACTCAGTTCCACATTCACTGCACAGGTGAGCTGGAGCAGGTTTGTTTGGCATTGGTCATTGGCTGTCCTTTCCTTTCCACAGGGCTGGGAAAGCAGCACCACATACAGCTTGCGACAACAAGAGATGCTTTTGTCCATAGCTTACCACGGCGAAATGACACCTCTAAGCTGCATGCTGCCAATGTTGTCCAGGTCTCCCAGGACAGTCCCCAAGGGCCACGAGACCTGCTGCGGGCCCGGTCCAATAGAGGCAGAAGGAGAGTGAGAGCCCTCGGGAGAATAGGTAACTCTGTCAGCCGGCCGTGCTGCTGTAGCATGCAGATGAAAACAACCTCTTTCACATTGAGTGTGTTTTGGCTTCGAAGGCCGTAATCATGGATGATTAGCCTAAGAACTCAATTCCGAGCGGGGACTATTCCTTATTCCTGTCACACTGTCTGAAATTATATTTACCCACCGCTTTTCCCAACTGTCCCGAGACATAAAGGGAGACTTGACTGATCAGTGGAAAGCGGGCAGGTGTGTAATATTGATTTAAATATTAAAAAAGTAAAGTGCACCTCATGTCGGTAAATGTCCTGTCCAGTTACACAGAGGTGATCTCAATTCAGTGTACTACTCTTAATCACACCAAAACAGGCTAAACTTATTTTGTAGCTTACAATCTAAGATCTTTAATCACTCTACATTAAAAATATACTGTCAATGTTTTGTTTTTTTCTTTAAATTTCAAACTACATCGAGAGCATATCATTCTGAAATCAGTACAAAGAGCCTTCACTGGCTTGTAGTTGGTTAATGACTCAAGCAGCATGACACGTTACGAGGGCTGATGTCACCCGTGGCCAGATCATCACCCCACAACAGGTGCAGCCTTCTCTCTTCCCTCTCCTCATACTCATCTTGCTGCAGCTTGTTTTCCTTCTACATGTGGAAAACATCTGCATAGGTGGTCCCTCTCTTTTTTTTTCTGCACCCCCTCCCTCTCTTTTTCTCTCTCCACCCCTCTCATTTACTCCCACCCCTCTATTCTGTCTCTCCGTCTCTTTATGTCTTTCTCTTTTCATGCCGGAAAAGGGAAGCGCTGATTGTAAATAGGGAGAGGTGTCGGTGCCAGAAGAAGCGGGCTGCGTATTTCTGGATCCAAGCTGCGAGGTTTACCGAAGCATATTTTTATCATGAAAAGCCAACATGGAATGGGACGGCCATGCGCAGCTGCTGGTCTAATTTGCTCTAAGCATGTACAAATAGGACGGCCCACACAGACCATAAAAGTGGAGTGGAGGTTTTGCTCAACGCGGCACTTTTGTCTGACCAGAGGCCCAGGGACGCCTTCCAAAGAACAAACACATCACAAAAGAAAAAAGAAAACACACACAGGCAAACTTGATAGTTTGAAATACAGTAGAATAACTCAGAGGAGGACGGACCACTGCTGCTTCGGTGTTATTCCACAAGTAAACAGCGTTTCAAGCACTGTTTACTAACACCAATTCCATCTCATATTCAAAAGCTACAATTATGTAATCTAATCTCATTGATCATTTCTCAGAAAAGCGTGACTTTCGAAAAATATAACAATGTCATATAGTTGTACTTTGTTTAACATTTCTAACCTCCTATGCTTGTGATGCTGTTTTTTATTTAGAGTCAAGGTCAGTGGCTGTCAGAACATATATATATCAAACTCTTATGTATATATTTTTTCAACAAATTCTCAAGGTTGTTTCCCACCTTCAGAGCGGCACCAATGTCCCTCCTGTTCGTTCTCCATACATTTTATTGCGCCATGGAAAGTTTTATTTGCTCTTGAGCAATTTGCTCTGGAAACCCCCTGTAGATCCTATGAGTACTGTACGTTTGTACAAGTACACATTACATGCCTGCGCATGGATACACACAGACACACATGCATATGTCTGAACGGGGTTCCCCTTTAGACACCGGATAAATAACTAACTTCAAACAGTAAACTAGGTGCTAATGAACTGGATCCTGACAGGGTTTGCTTTCCGCGAGCAGAGACCCACCCCACAATGGATCCATTCACAGGATCTCAGCCATGGAAAGTGTTGGTAAAGTAATCCCGCTAGAGTTTATGCGACCTTTTCTAACTCTCAGTACGTCTTTCTCCCCTCGGGCCTTTAAGGCCCAGCCAAAAACAACACTGACCTGCATCAGCTGATACAGGCAGAGGCTACCCACATTTGCATGTTTCAAAATGGCACCCATTCACAACCAGTTGGCAAATTGATGTGGGGAGGAAAGGAACACAACGCCCCGCTTCCTCCTACGCTGTACCTGTGAGATTAGTCACGGCAACTTCAAGGCCACTGTCAAGGGTTGTTTCTTCCACGTTGCTCTGCAGCACAGGACGTGGCTAGATGGCGTCTAAACACCTACATGTGGCCACATCCAGACCCGACATTCTCTGCATACAGGACCTGCGAGAGAAAACGGTGTTGTATCTTGAACAAAATATGGGCAGTGTTCCCACTGTGTCTCTGTGTGCTCTGACAAAACTCATAAAAGTCACAGCATTGCATATGGATTTGTTCAACACGTTGATATTCACACAGGAACAAAAAATGGCAGCTGCTTCAAACGTTCATGCACACCTGTTAAAACTGACAAGGAAAGCTGAAGACAGTTCGACTTGAGAGACAGCATTTCATTACAACTTCTGCCAACAAAAAGGACAGTGAACTCATCAGGCTTCTTTTCTTCCTTTCAATTTTAAACTAGCAGGGTATCTGCCTGAGGTGAATGATCACCATCTATCCATATGGCTGTGTTCATCTATATCTTTTATGTCTCTGGGTAGCGAAGGGATGAAATACTGCCGGTGACAGGTAAAGCGATACTCTGCAATGGAAGTTGTTTTACAGTAGCCACTTTTCAGAAAGAAGTGCAATATTTAAACATGTGATATCCTGTTCCAAACCGCAGTTCAGAGCAGCCTCTCCTCTAGATGTGAGGGTCACACTGCGCTGACAACCTGTATTTACGGCTATCTGACCTGACACCATGAAAAGTTTTATTTCTATCAGATGTTTCCATGCAGGCAGAGGTGAACAGAAAAAAAAGGGAATATCAGTCTTGGCTGTGTTGTGTGGAAAGTTTAAAGCTAATTGAAAATGCATGAACTTTGTTGCATGTTTTAACTTCATCATTTTGTGAAAACTTCAGTTTTTGTATTGAGAACTTTTATTGCATCAGCCCTGGCTTGGTAGCATTTTTATAAGCTTCAATGGAAACATCCACAAGCGAGGACGTAAGACGCCATTTACTGAAGCACCAATGGCTCCACCCATATAAATAAACAATTAATTTTAGAAATAAAAGAGTCTTTATACTGAGCCTTCGCTGCAGTGCAAGGACTGCACAGTCTATCTGAGGAAAGGTTAGTAATATTCAGAGAAATACGGGCACTGTTATCAACACATACAGCCTGTATTTAGTCAATCACTTTCCTCTAAGTCATACATCCTCTTCTGACCATCACACCTGGGTTACTTGGCTGTCATCACAGCAGAATTTCATGTTATACTGACATTTGTAAAACAAATAACCTGCCAGGTGCAGGTTGTCCTTTCTTGACTTTTATTTTTCTATCTGAACTGGTGAGGAATTTCATGGCAGCTATGGAGGTCAGTGGCCTAAGAATAAATCTGTTCTCTTCAGAAAAGAAAATAAGAAACACAAGGATTTGCTGCTTTTTCTTTTTTTGTCTTCTACGATAGTAAATGAGATTCTTTGGGTTTGGGACTGTTGGCTGGATCACATCAGGCTCTGTGAAAGTGAGAAAGTATGTTTTCAAAATGTTTTGACATTGTTCAGACTACATGATTAATCGATTCATCTTGAAACTGATCTGCAGATTAATCCATAATGAAAATAATCATTTGTTGAAGCATAACCTCAAAGAGCCGTAACACTTGACAGGTCATAAGGCAGAGTAGCTTTTGTTCCCCAGAGCTTCCACTGCTGTTTCTCAGGCCTCCTGACCCCCTCAGTCCAAGTTCGACAGGATAACAGCCGAGGTTTCGTGGGGTTGCAGAGGTGGGAGCGTCCGAGGGGATGTAGGGGCTGAGGTGAAGGGGATGTGGAAGGCCGAGGTGAGCAGTGGTCGGTAACCTTATGAAAACAACACCTTTGAACAGTGTTTACCTCCGAAGCCGTATTAAGTCATGAATGAGGCCTCCATCGACACGTCAAAGAAGACGGTGAGGTAAGTTAGTTTCTTGTTGCATTCAGTACTCCCCCTACATCCCTCGAAACACACCACTTCACCCCAAAAGCATGGGGCTCGGCAGCATGAATGGGGCATTGTGATGCGTCTCCGTCACGGCAGTGAATGTTTTCACTTCCATTTGATCCGTCGGCGAGGCTGCTAATTGGGTAAGCGTGTTCCCAGGTCACCAGGAGGTTTCTCTTTCCATAAATACAGAAAGCCGGCGAAGGCTTCTACAGATGTTGTTTCCCACCCGCTTCCAAGTAGGTTCAGACCCGCTTCAGGCAGTCGATGTAATTTATTGTGTCTAAAACCACAGTCCAAAATTTTTCCTTCTCTCTCCTCATCACTCCTCAAAGACTACATTTTATCATTCTCCCAGGCACTGCAGTGCAGCTATGATGATATTTGTCCCTTCCTTTAGCTTGGACTGTGTTTACTATGTTGCCATTAGAACCACAGGTGTCATGACATGGACATGGTGTTACTTTGTCTGTACTCCATCCAGGCCTGACAGGTCCAGATGATGTTATTTTCCATGTCTCTGTCCACCAATGACACAGTTTATGAGGGCCAGGGTTTATTTGTTTGTTTTTGTCATGGAATTTACATTTCCTCTCTTACACAAGGACTCAAGACGACCTCATGTGCCAGCGCTAAACACTCAGCTGCAAACAGAGGGCTTCAACAGGCTCACAGGCATGTTTATTACACTTAATCTGAAGGGTGTGGTCAAAATGATCGAGTGATCAAAGAAACTGTCCTTCAACTGGAGAGCCCAGCTGAGTCTCCTTACCGATTCTAGGGCTGTTCTTCTGCAGCTGACTCTGCCATCTGGCTTCCCTGAATGGGACAAATAAAGACACAAGTTTCCCACTTAATCAATAAAGTGTGACATCATCCAATCCAAAAAGAAGACACCACTCCAGACATCCGCTGAGATGTTATCACCATGTTCTTCTAAGGGGTATTTTTATATTGCGTAAGCTTTAGTTTCCAGCTCCTGCCTGCTTCCATTTGTCCATCACAGCCCCTTTATGGTTCAGTGCCATGCCAAACACACATGTAAAGAACTACAGAGTTACAGCAAACAGTGGCCCGTTTCTATGCCAAAGACATGAAGCACCTTTCTCTCAAAACTGGTTCAAAAAGCATTGGTTTCTCTATCCTTCAGCTGCAGTATGGTCTAATGGCGCCACTATGTGGCAGCAACAGGGCTCTTCGAGTGTAAAATGTTCACCAACAGTCCGAGGATCCCCTTTACATATCAATTGGTTGATCTAACTGAAAAGTGCACCAAATTGTTTAATAATGTATCTCTGCAGATCATTGCAATCATGCAGAGGGATCTCTTAAACACAAACAGAACAAAGAATAAAGTATTAGTGAATATTACTGTGATGCCTGAGATATGACATCATTTTCCACTTCCAGTATGACTAATAACTAATAGCTTATTGCCCATTAAAGGACCTTAAAATGACTAATCAAATAAAAATGTATTCGTCTACCAAGACTTAAATAACAGACTTTTGGACTGTTTGACTGAGAGGGGGCAGCCATAATATCATGGACGTTTCAAAGAGTAAAACCTCCTTTCCGCTCTCCATTTTTCCTTTTTAAACAAATTGGAGATTAAATTGAGTGTGAGCTAATGCGCACCCGGTGGAGATGTGCGTCGTAAAATTAAATCATGTGAAAGAAAGCAATTCATGTAATTTAGGCACTTGATGCCTGACAAAAGTCTATGACCAATACACTGCATTTTTAGTAAACTCAAAGGTGAAAGTGTGCAGAAGTTAATATCTCTCACAGTGTGGAGGATTTAATTTATTTCAAAAACAGAAAGTTATCTTAAAAATGTAACTTCGTCTTTACCTTCTGTCTGCATCATGAAATCTCATTGATGTTTTCCATTTAAATACATGAGGCTGTTGACATCTAGTCGTACTATGTATTTTGCTCAAGTACCAGCCAAGGCAACAAGACACTGTATGATCTTACAGATACAAACCAGGGGGTGGCAGGCTTCACACATGGGCTCACCCCATGACCAAGTGGTGACAGAAGAGAAGTCCACGTCGTGCACAAGCTGCAGAAGAAAGACACCTACATGTTAAAAGATACAACACTGGCTATACTTCAGAGTGGCTGGCTGCTTGTCCGTAGGAACACCATCTGTACAAACAATTAAAATGCTCGCATCAAGTTTACTGATGCTTTATTGTAGGTTCATAAACTGGCAATATCATATTGTGAAAAAGACAAACACAAGAGGGATGACACATCTTGATTTACTCATTGGGAAAGACGTGGGCAACCAAGAAGGTGGGCTGATTCATCTGAGGTAAACCATTATTCATCATGTTGCAGGCCAGTCTTTTTACATCCACTTAAAATGGAGTAACAACCCTGATATGCTATTTTCAAAGTAACTATAGCTCCTTTGAAAGTATCTGAAGTTAATCTGAAGGATTGTAACTGTGTGTTTTGGCATACAGAGCCATCTTGTGTTTATTTCTGCTTGTTTAATTATTTATTGTTCGTTACTATGGGTCAATTAAAAACAAAAACTCTGGATCCTTCACTAAACATTAGCTTATGCTAACACTACAAGTGTTGTAAGGTTATGATAACTTAATGTAACATAGCAGCTAGCTAATGTAACTTGGGAGGCATGAATTACTATTTAGTCACATATAACTAAATATATAGTATTTTGTTATATACATAATTATATACATATATAAAATGGTAATTAATACCTCCCAAGTTACATTAGCTAGCTGCTATGTTACATTAAGTTAGCATAACGGTCCAACACTACGCAAAATTAAGCTAAGATAGCATAAACATTATCTTATGCTATCTTAGCTTAATTTTGGGGTACTCGTGAGGCTACTACAGGTTTTCTCTGACAGCTGTAACGTCGTCACTTGAATACATTTCACTTCAACTTACCAGCTCTGTGACATTTGATTGATTAAAGACACAAACATCGAAACTAATGCGAGGTTGTTGTGACAAAACTCACATTAGCCTGGTAGCATCGCAGTGGAGGGTCGCGTGCCCACTTCCTCTAACGGTCCCACCTCCTCCACACCTGTCTGAAGTCACTGGGCGTGTTTTACTCCCGAAGGAGTCTCATTCCGGGTTCATTCCTCTCCACAAGAAATTTCTAGGAATAGCTAACCTACGGACAACGTTGAACGAAGGTAAGGCTGGCTTCAGATATCTTTACTTTGACGTTACCGTTGGTTTCACGGGTCATTAGCAGCCGGATGGGTTTGAGTAAATCAGACTTCTGTACTTACATCATGAGGAGAGTCCAGTTGGGACTTGTTGTGTGGCTGTACAGTGAACATTGCAGGCCCAGCAACTCAGTTAATGTTTGATTTGTTTTAGCTTTATTGTGCTGTTACTGTTCTCCAAAGCTGGGACTGACACTGTACTGTATTCTCCTAATAATACAGCTTTACAGTGGTGGTAATGGCTCCAACCAAAGGCCTGATACTGTAGTGTTGTCACAGGGATCACTGTCATTATGTCTCTTTTTTGTTAATCAGAATGACTCTATAAATAAGAACAGATGAATAGTGCTGTTAGACATTGTCTCTTATGTGTGTAGATGTGTTTTTCATTAAGTTGCTAGTTGCTCCAGTGATAAATACACTGGAAATTATAAATCAACACGCTCATCTGTACGTCTAGAAATGAAAATCCCCAAATACAATTCACATTGTCCACTTTTTAAGGAACTTAAATATGACAGCTCTTTAATCTAAATCTTAATATATCCCCTATTTCATTGTGATCCACCCCAAATCACATCATCACTCCTTCCATCACATTTTTGTGTAACAGTGTTGGAGTGAATTCATATCTCTCTCTTAAAAAAAAAAACACATCTCAACAAGCCAGCAGATATGCAAGCTCAAACTTTTTAACCGTACCCTACAGCTGCTCAGGGAGGGGAGCAGCACAATGAAAGCAGAGTGTGTTCATTAAACCGAGCCTTGCGGCAACACGGTTTCACACAGTGTACACTTCCACTGGGCTGCCCAGGACAAATGAAACATCTCTGTTGATCGCCCCGGTCTAGACAAGTGCGTGTGTGTTGCTTGTGTATGTTTGCGTCTCTTTGTTTGCAGCACATTTTCAGAGGTGGGATGCGAGTGAAGGAAGCCCGGTGCAGTGTGTGTGTGGAGATTGTTGTTTTGCGTGGTCTCTCCTGCAGCAGAGTCGTGTCCCTGCTCGTCACACATTCCTCAGCTGTACCCCTCCCTGCTCCTCCTCCGCTCTTCTTACCTGCCTGATGTCTTTCATCCATTCCCTCTTTTTTCATAATTAAAATCGCAGCAACCCTCCACCATATCTGCGCCTTTCCACAAAGCTGTGTTACGACTGCAGTCGCGTCTCTTTTTTACCAGCCGGTACATCTGCCAGTCTGTGTGTTCGCTGGTATCTTGTTTAAAAATGTATAGGCTGAGAGGAATACTTCAGGGGCTGCGGTATCGTTGCAGAGTTGCTGCAGAAAAAGACGCGGTGTGAAAACCTTCTCTATCATTGGAACCGCTTAGAACATAAACACTGAGAGATCCTTGTTTGTTAACTACCAGCCGAGATAATTTGGATGTTCCCACAGGATGTTGAGAAACACTTAACCCGCCCTGACTCATCTTATCATCCCAGATGTTTCCTAATCTTCCAAACAAAAGAGAGCAACAATATATTTTAGTGAAATTCCCCCCCCCCCATTATGTCATTTATTAGAGATAGCAGTAGGTCTCTGCCTCTGCGATGGCCGATTTTTGGAGCATCCTGTCCGTAATCTGTGCACCGTCTCCCCCTCTTGTCTCTTTCTTACAGGGCCATGATCACAGCCGCAGAGTATGGAGAAACGTCGTGGGAGCTATCGGTGCATGTGGACCAAAAACATTTAGATGAGTCCATGAAATTCAAGCTGAGGGTGAAGGGGGACTTGCACATCGGAGGCCTCATGCTTAAGATGGTGGAGAAGATCAGTAAGTTTCTCAGAACTGTCTGAATCGCATTTACAGCGTGTAGCAGCTCATTGCGGTACCCTTGGGCAAGGCACTAAACCTCAGAATGTCTCGGGGGGGGCGACCCCGTGTAGTGACCCCTTTGAAGGAGTTTATAACTACAGGGAACCATAAGAAAATACAGATTTCAGTTGCTTCTGCACATTGCAGCTACTTTTCTCTTCCTCTACCAATTAAATACTCCTCTGTGGTTTGTTTACCTGGTTGAAAGCACATCCGTTCCATTTTGTTGTAACTACGGTGCCTCAACCTCCCCCTGCCATCACAACAGGTCTTTTAGTCAAGCCACACCCTTGTTTGCCCTGCATTTTTCTACACCGCGGTGCCATTGTTTCGTCACAATGCATCAGCTCGCGTAGCCCGAGGGGCCAAAGTTCAGCCGGGATCTCATCTGATATCTCCTTACTGATGCCCATAAAAACAGAAGAGCTAGTATAATGCGAAGGCGACTTCAGCAAGGTGGGTCAAAGAGTGCGAGACATGTGAGGATGACTAAGTCGCTTGTCATCAACAGACGGATTCCAGCCCAGCACCAAAACATGATGTCAGGTAGACTCATAAAAACCCCACTTTAATCACGCTCAGCCACCCACACGACAGTGGGTACAGGAAGTGTTTGTGTGCATAACTTTGAGTGAGAGCTACCCTTTAAACTTGAGATAGGACAATAACATGGTAGTAATAGTGGTTGTAGTATGATTTACTTGATTTGTGTGTCTGCAGAGGCTCCTCAGGACTGGTCAGACCATGCCCTGTGGTGGGAACAGAGGAAATGCTGGCTGCTCAAGACCCATTGGACGTTGGACAAGTATGGAATTCAGGTAAAATGTAGCAGCCAAAGTGATTTAATCCAATTTTGTAAAATTATGCTCATCTGTCGGAGGTTATAATTATAAAACAATCAAAAATGTCCCAAGAAAAGTATTGCAACAAAGGCGAAAACTATTTGAATGCAGTTTAATTCTCTGTGTGTGTGTGCAGCTCCTTAAGAGAGGTAGAGCCATCATTTGATTTATTTTGTTTGGGTCTATAATTCAAGCCCAAAGAACTATAGAAGTGTAATAAATATTCTACAGTTAACAGAGCAATAACGACCAAATGCATGTTGGAAAAGATCAGGACAAATGGGGACGAAAGCCACGCGATGTTATGTGGAAGATTCCCCTCAAAAATTAGCTTATTGTCTATTTTTGTATCCATCACCCAAGTGTGTCACTTTTACATTTATCATGTGATACCAAATGTACATAAAGCTGACATAAAGAGACAGAGGAGTCCTCCTCGCCTGGCTAAGATTACAAAAGTCACAACCCACATCAACATAATAACCTAAGAAAGGAGCAGAGGTGTGGTTCATATGATTTAATCACAACAACAAAGGCACTGCGGCAATTTTCATCTTTGGGTGAACTTATCTCTTAATGTCTCACGCAGGCTGATGCTGACCTGCGCTACACACCCCAGCACAAACCCCTGCTGCTGCAGCTCCCCAATATGAAAACCGTCAAAATGACCGTCAGCTTCTCCAGCGTGGTCTTCAAGACGGTGTCGGAGATCTGTCGAGTACTCAGTGAGTCCTTTTCTGATTTGCGGTGTTCCTTTTTTGTCCTTCCTGCTTTTGTTCCGATTTAGTGCGTCTTAAACGGACACATCCTCGTTTGATCTTTCAAACGAACCTTCCTTCCATGTTGTTCCTGATCCCTCACACCGTCTCCTGCTCACTCCATCAGACATCAGAAGATCGGAGGAACTGTCCCTGCTGAAGCCTCCGGACGATCCCTCCAAGAAGAAGAAGAGGAACAAGAACTCAGCAAAAGAAGACATCTGGGACATCGATTTACTTAGCGGGGGACCAGGAGGCACAGGTACGGTGAAACAATCAAGCTAAAATCAAATTTCACAGCACAGAAGCACCTAATTTTGTTTTGGAAACCGTCTGCAGCGTCTCTCAGAAGATTGAGGCCAACAGTCACATAATGAAAAGAAGTGTTATTAATCACGTCTTGGCTGTGCTGTAATTTCTGCCTCCATAATAACATTTGTTGGGTGCAATATTGATACTTTGTGTTTGGAGTGCTTGCTAAGAGGTATTGCAAGGTAAGAAGTCTAATCGCAGTTAAAAGTCCAATTTTATTCATATTTAGCTTAAAGAAGATTAAGGATCAGTTAGTTTAATTTGATGGATTAAAGTATATATTTAATTTATTTGATAGATAGAATTTGATTTACTTTTATGAACAATATTTGATGCATGACTTTTTGTTTTTGTTTGTGGCATCCTACATTAGGAGTTAAAAGAACACCTTGTAGATGCATGATAGACACCGCTGTGAACAGATGTGTCTCATCTGTTCACAGCGGTGTCTATCATGCATCTACAAGGTGTCCGGATGACTGCTTGTGTTCATATTTTGTTACCTCCTGCGTCACTTCACTGCTAATTTGTCACCAGACAAGAACAGGACTAACACGTGCACTGGGTATTTCAATTGTTGAGATTGGCAGGAGGTCATTTTTGAAGTATATACAAGATGGACGAGAAAACCACGTCCTGCATTGAATACGTATTAGCATCAGGACACCTTAAGATGTATGGTCAAATGCATCCCAGACCACCTCGGCAAGTGGTTTTAGTGAAGAAGTAGTGTAGTGTCCTTAAATCAGGCTTATTCAGTGGCTTTGTATCACCATGTGGTCGTTTATACTCTCCGCTAGTGATCCAATTACCCAGTACATATTTTAAAGTGTGAACAGGGTCAGTATGATGTAAATTATAATAACTGTAATGATAAATGTATTAATGCCATGTTTTTAATACATCAGTTACTTACATTTTCTTCCTCATGTTGTTTGTTCTAAGCAATTACACTATGGCCAATTAAGGATTCTGGTTTTCTGGACTTGGGCTGATTGGGTTGGTTGGACTTTTCTCATCTAGGCAGGTAGAAAATTTATAAAAATTTGATAAATTCAGATTATTGTCCAAGCCTAGAAGGGATTGCTTCGTCATTTCCATGAGTTACCTCTGCTGGAGGAGGAGAAGAAATGAGACGTATTTAATTCGAGTGCTGCTGAGATCTGACAGGCCACAGTTTTCATCAGTGAGATCTGAAAGAATAGTTCAGTATGCTGCCGTGTTCTTCAAGGTGTCCCCAACACTCACTCTCTCGCTCTGACACTGAGTACCCAGTTCGGATCCCACATCAACCTAAAAATCACTCTAATTTAAGACCTTTTATCTCTGCCTTTAATGTCGTCCCAGTTATTACCTTTTGAGTTTCACCATGTGCTGTTTTGTTTTTATGAGCCTGTCAAACTTTTTAATTCCTCTGTTGATTCTTCTTTGAGAATGTTCTTTTGGTTTTATTCTTTTTGTTTTACTCTCACACCTCCCACGCTACCTTTTTGACAAATCTGATTTCAATAATTTATCTCCCTTTCTCCTCACACAAGGCCCAATGTACAGCAAGACCATGACGGCCACCTATGACCCAGAGAACGGGATGCCGGTGTCCGCCACGAGCCTTTGGTTCGGAGAAAACCCCCTAGCCGAATGCCTGCCAAACCTGCCGCCCGCTGAGTTAGCCAAGATGTACCAGCCGCTCTCACTAACTGACAAAGCAGTCAACAATTCAGGGTAGATAAAAAAAATGTAGACCCTAATAATTTGGACGATATTTCCACCCACAGCTCATCTGATCGGTTGTTGCTATGATTGACAGGTGGTTGGACTCGTCTCGTTCTCTCATGGAGCAGGACATCCAGCATGAAGACAAGCTACTGCTGCGCTTCAAGTACAATGTCTTCTTTGACCTCAATCCTAAAGTAAGAGACCCAAAAAAGTGAGGTATCTTTTTTTCCTGTAGCGCCCTGAAATAACATAAAGGGCAGACTTTGGTTTGAATTAAATCCGAGTGTGTCTCTGTATCTGTGTTTCAGTACGACGCTGTCAGAATAACCCAACTGTATGAACAAGCGCGCTGGTCCATCCTGCTGGAGGAGATAGACTGCACTGAGGAGGAGATGCTGATGTTTGCTTCGTTACAGGTGAACAACGTGCCATCACAGCTAAGCAGACACATTATTCTAGATGTAGAAAGGCACTCACAAGGCTCTATAGACCATATTCATACGGCGGCCATTATCCTCTGATGTCACGCTCAGGGTAAGAAGCTCGATTGCCAGGTTTTAAGTCATATAAACGGAGGCAATTATTATCATTTCATCTTTTTTAGTTGAAATAAACTATTTAAAACCCCACGGCTTAGCTGAAAAATGCATTGGCTAGAGATACAGTATGTGGTCCTACCAGTACAGCTACACCACAAAGAGATTAAACTACCCACCAGTATAAAGAAGTTAAATTAACTCAACCATACAACATCTACAGCAGTAAAATGCAACATTAATGCATCGTAAATATTAATCAGAAAAACATCTTAGTAAGATTTTGAACGCAGTACTTTTACTTTTAGAGAAGCATTTTCATCGTGTATATTTCTTCCACCCCTGCAGAACATATACTATGAATAAAACTGGCTTTAAAATATCCTCTTATCAGCTCAGTCAGCCTGTCCAAGGAGGCGGGGTATTTCAAAACCCTGTGAGACTTTCCTGCTTACCTCTAAGCCACCGTATCACCTAATCATAACTTTACAAAAGTCCATTATGAATGTAACCGGTAATCTCTGGAGAAGTGCTAACAACAGCATCCTCAGCGTAATAAAACTCCATCATTCAAAGCTGTTAGATATTGAGCCAAAAGCTATATTTTTAGCACTTGCAAGCATTTTTTAACTAAACTAACTCATGGCACTCATTGTATATTATCGAGATTTAAAATGGCTAGCAACCGTCAACCACAGTCCTCCAAGGGGCTGTTTAATGTGGCCAAAATTAGTTTTAAGTACAGTTTATGTGTGTCTTGTGGAGCCGAGAATATTATCCATTCGGGAGTGGGGGGTTTGGTGGCTTAATCCAATGCGAGGACGTGTGAGGACATGGGGAAACTGGAAGGGGAGGCTCGGAGGGACGGACAGAGAGAGATAGGAATAGGAAGAGAGACTGAGTAGCAGGAAAAGCAGTCTGGTAGGAATTAAAGCTCCTCAGCAGACAGATTTGCTCTAAGGAACGAATGATTACCCTGAAATCTGTGGGAAAGTTTCAGCTGTGACATTCTCTGTGTCTGAATTTCAGTCTGATCCGCTCAGCTTGTGTTTTGCAACTGTTGGGACAGTGATTCAGATCAGTGTTGTGCTCACCTACACATTGGCTGGCACACATGGCTGTGCTCAAACCTCACTCTGACTCACGCCAGCCTTGCATAACCTCTTAAGTCATGTCGGAGAACTTCATAATGACTCGTGCTTGTTGCTTGCGCAACTTGATATTTAACCATCGCGATAATGAAAGTCACGTTGATGTTTTAATTACTAATAGCTTCCTTTCCCACCCCTCCCCCAGTATCACATTTGTAAACTGACTGTGTCGAACGAGCCACTGGACCGCTCCAACGAGCCCGAAATAGATGAAGTAGAGGCCGCCCTGTCCAACTTGGAGGTGACACTTGAAGGCGGACTCACGGACAGAATTCTGGTAAACATATTTTTTGGACTGGAGTGGATGTTAACCGTAATTTGAAGGGTTTTCGGGTCTGTTACAGTAGAACACCTGTTTTTTAAGGTGGGCCTCCGATGATTGCATGTCTTAACATGGTGATGTCAGGAGAAGACACTGGATAATTGACAGTTGTTTGTCCCGCCCCCAGGAAGACATTACAGACATTCCAGAGCTGGCAGATTCCCTCCGTCTGTTTAGGTAAACCCACCTTTATTCACCCTGTGTTTTCATCACATGAGGATCACTAATAACTGGAGTAAAATCTCAGATATTTGTCTCTGATATTGATCTTTAAACCTTTAATCATTCGCCTGTTTAGTGTCCTTAAATCAGCCTAATTTTATGGTTTGCAAGATAATTTTGTAGCAGCCTCGAGGGTGATTTATGGGACAGGCGAAATATGTTCTCTGTACAGATTTTTTATGTGTATTCACGTTACTTTTAGTCGTATAATGACCTATAGGTCATCTGAAAATTGATTACAGGGAAAAACCTTCAATAAGTAGCCTGTGCTATTTTTGAAAGATTAATTTTATTCAGATAAGGTCATGAACTGCATTTCAGGCAAAAAACAATGACATGGTTTTCTCTTTTTTTTATCTTTAATCAGGCCGAAGAGACTAACACTGCGGCCGTACAAAGAGTACTGGTTTGTTTTCAAGGACACCACAATCTCCTACTACAAGAACAAGGAGACGTCCAACGGAGAACCCATAGAGCAGTTTCACCTCCGAGGTCGGTGACAAAAATGCACTTCTAGATTCATTCTGTGATCACATGTTGTGTCTACTTCTTTGGTTAAAATCACCACTGTGTCTTCCTCTCCAGGTTGTGAGGTCGTCCCCGATGTCAACGTGACGGACAAGAAGTTCGGCATCAAGCTCCTGCTACCTGTCGCTGACGGGATGAACGAGGTGTACATCCGATGTGACAACGTAAGAAGGCCCACGTCTTGGTCCCCATCAATCCCGCCTCTTTTTAAATTCCCTGTACAAGTGTCGGGATGTTACTGTAACTGTGTCCTGTCATGTCCTTTGCTGCAGGAGACACAATACGCCAAGTGGAAAGCTGCGTGCATCCTGGCCTCCAAAGGCAAGACGATGGCCTACAGCTCCTACAAGTCCGAAGTGAAGAGCATCCAGTCCTTCCTGCAAATGAAGAGCCTGGCGCCCCCTCCTGGTCAGGCAGCTCCTGACCTCGACGCCATGGAGATGAACGCTGAATGTTTTGTTTCCCCACGCTACGCCAAGAAGCACAAGACCAAACAGGTCTGTTTAAGGGCTACGTGCAGTATGCTAGACTTTGCCAACATCCGTCAGAGTCACGTCACTGTTATGACTAAATATGTTTGCTAAATCTGCCTCTGGTGACTGTTTCAAGCTAACAGCACGTATCCTGGAGGCCCATCAGAACATAGCACGGCTGTCCCTAGTGGAGGCCAAGATGCGCTTCATCCAGGCCTGGCAGTCGCTTCCAGAGTTCGGTATGAACTACTTTATTGTCAGGTACGGTGCAAATAGTGAGGTATAACACACATACAACTGGTGATATATATTTGAACGTTTAAATATATTTTATAACGTGTAATTTTGGAGGTTGTCCTTTTATTTGTGTTTCAGATTCAAAGGCGGTAAGAAGGACGAGATTCTGGGGATCTCGTACAACCGTCTGATTCGTTTGGACGTGGCGACCGGCCTGCCTGTCACCACGTGGAGGTTTGCCAACATGAAGCAGTGGAACGTTAACTGGGAGATAAGACAGGTGAGGTGATGGTTGAGCCATGTATTGATGATGATTTTTCAGGTGTCTCCTCAGTCAGCATTACCTCAGAGACATGAATCCTTGTTATGCAATTACAGGTGACCATAGAGTTCGACCAGAACGTGTCAATAGCCTTCTGCTGCTTGAGCTGCGACTGCAAGGTGGTCCACGAGTTCATCGGAGGTTACATCTTCCTCTCCACGAGATCCAAAGACCAGAACCAGACGCTAGACGAAGACCTGTTCCATAAACTCACTGGAGGCCAAGAATGAGCGGAGATATAAGTCTGTGCTTCTTAAAATGACATCTGTTGTTTATTTACATACATGTTACAACGTGAAAGCACCGTTAAACCTACTGTAGCAGTGGTGACCCTGAACACTGTAATGCTGTATCACGGTCAGAGAAATTTCTACTTTTCACTCAAACAACAGCAATAGCATAATTTTTGTCATCTATGTCCTGCTGTAAACAGTTACAGCAATGTACACTGCACTAAGAAAATAATGTTGTCGATGTAGTCTAGAGTTTCCTTTCTCTTGAAAACTTGGAACGAGCACATATTTGTAAGAATTAAGCTTTTTTTTTAGGTGAAAAGATTTTTCCAACAGAACAAATGTTTGTAAAAAATCAATAAAGTTTGTTTTTTTTATATTTCACACCTTATTTCGCACGTTTTTTTCTTCGATGAATGTTTGTTACATTTATCTGTTTTGCTGCTCATGGTGATGAAATGTAATTTCACAAATAACAGAAATCATGGAATTTTTTTATGTCCATGTTAATGGCAGGGAAACGCTGTGCTTCGTTATGTGACAGATACTGTATGGTATGCACATGCAGCCACCTTTGAACATGTCTTGGATTCATGAAGGACTTCATCCATGATTGATGTGACTTCCAGCCTGCTTTCGGAAAAACTGAAAGCTTCTGAGTGCTGGGAAACCTGCTCCAGATCAGCTGCAATTCTGATGCTGATTTTTTTACTCTGCACTGGTCTTTTTTTATGTATTGACATCTGTTCCATATTGGGAGTACATAACCCTTAAATTATATTTAAATAGCAGTAAAATAAAACTGCAACTTGCCCGAGTTCTGAACTGAATTCAGGATATTTGAAATATTAAACCTGCAGTCCCTATTTTGACGAAGCTTAATGCAGCAACTAAATATGACAGTGAAGCTGAGTTTAATTTTTACAGTATAGACTAAGATTGAAGACAGTACGACCTACTGTCTGACTGTACTCAAGACCTTCTAGTGACTTCAGATTTCTCCCAGGTTGCATCATTTATTTCAATCTGACCAAACCCTGCTGAGTCTTGTGCAGTGTAGGATGCTTTCTTGTGCTCTTTCTGCCGCCTCACTGCCACACTGCTGTACACTAGTGGTGGGCAGGTGGAGCTGGCACACCATTTAAAAGCAGTTATAAAACACCAGACTGTGGGCCCATGCTGGGAAATGAGATGCACCCACCCAGGCCGTGTTGACGTACTCACACATCTGCCATGTTCGCACCCTTTTTAACTTTTAACAGTGTTGAAATGCAAAGCAGCAGCATCAGCTTTCATGTTGCTGGGCTGACTCAGTGTATTTATTCTTTTATAACTACATACACATACTAAAATCCAGTTTGAATACAATGCAGTGCTCAGTAACGTGTCATCATCATCAAATGTGGCACTGATTTGTTTCAATTTATAAAAAAACTTCAACACTTTGTATATTTTGTGATATATTGTGACTGTGTGATCTTTACAGTAATACACTAGCCTATGTGTCATCCTGGGATATTAAATGTGCAAACATGCTGAAATATGGTGAGAATAGAGTTTAAATGACACAAATAATATAAAACCTAGAATGAAAATACTCTCTGCACATTTCATACACACATACATGAAATAAGGGAAAGCTCAACTTCCCAGTTTTAGCCTAGCAGCCTATAAAATATGCATAAAATAATAAGACTAATATATATTCATTGGTTCCCTCGTTTTAGCGCCCCCTCTCTGCTGCAGGTATATCTGCCGATGAGTCCGCTTCAATCGATGATTCGGAAATCTACTGTTTTACATCGCGGTCATCGCACTTCGCGTTCATTGGCCGGCGAGCTCAGCGACGCGCATCCCAACCAATCACAGACGACGACGTTGACGCCGGGCGCTCCGACAGTCTGGAATCGTTTAGTCGTCCTGAGAAGCTAGGGAAACGAAAGCTAACACGTGGGAACAGCGATTTCATGTGTTTTGCTGTGACTTCAGGGTAGTTAAGTGCCTTTTTCAACCGTGCCTTGTTGACGACGAGCCCGTGGAGAGTCTCCGGAGCTGACAGTTAGCTCTTAGCAAACCGGTGAGCTGGTTTATCTGCTTTTATAATGGCGGACAACGGAGACGATGACTCTCAAAACAGGATTAAACAAGGCGACTACGTTGTGTTGAAACGAGGAGATATCTTCAAGGCTGTGCAGATTCAACCGAAGAAGTAAGTCAAAAACTGTACATACAATGCACCTTTTAACTAGCTTCACATAGGTCCCACTGTATGCCTCTCATATATTATAATTTCCGGCACAAACTGGGGCTAGCTACACCATAAGTGACATCTCACCAGCGATGGATAATTAACTATATCCTGAAGTTGATTGTTAACTGTGTCTGGGCACTGACATTAACACAGTGGACCTCCTTTTTCCCCTCTTGTCTACTCACAGGAAGGTGATCTTTGAGAAGCAGTGGTTCTTCCTGGATGGAGCAGTGGGAAACTTTTACAGCACCACATTTGAGATTGTGTCTGGGGTCCTGCAGCCGCAGAAGCTCAAGAACACAGACAGCTTCACCGGTGTGTAACCTGCTGTGATCGGAGTCATACAGCTGACACTTCCTGCGCCTCCAGTGGCATTTAGATGTGTGATGCATTTCTCTTATTTCCAGACTGCATGCAGTGAGCCAACTGAAAGGCCCCTGACAGCCTGTTACTGTTTCATTTTCACTTTGAGTTATCTTCTCTACGTCTCTTTCCTTCCCAGATGCAAAAGAAGCGGGCACAGACAACAGAAACATTGTAGACGATGGTAAATCCCAGAAACTGACCAGGGATAACATCGAGGACCTCAAAGAGCAAGGTCTGAAGGGTCAGGTACACAGTCATCTTGCAATTACGTACATAAATGGGAAAGTATCACAGTACCGCTAGGTGTTGGGTCTGTTTATGAAAGAATAATGCTGGCAGTAATCTATGATTCATTGTTTTTTTGTTATTGTCATCACATTCCATGCAAATCCAACAATGCATAGATCCTACTGACAAGTATTGTCCATCGAGGCCAAAAAACTACTAAAAACACACAAATGAACCACATTATTGCACTGGGGCTATGTTCCTTTATTACCCTGGGGCCAATAATACTCACTATTATTAATCCTCAGCTGAAAATAGTCCCTAGAAATGCGCCATTAAATCCTGTTTGAGTAATAAAAGTGACCCTTTGTAAGAGATTCACTTCGTTAGTAGGAACCAGTGGGCCACATGCTGGAAAGGGAAGACTAATTGTGTTGAGAGATGGGCCAATGCATTGTTGTTTTTTGTCCCGTCATGGGAACTTTATCTTTTTGAATCATCCGATAAAATGCTGAAGTATAACAGGAGGGAGACTAGTGACAGCATGTGTACACGCTCCACAGGAAATCATCCAGCATCTCATAGATAACAGCTCGACGTTCAAAGATAAGACGGAGTACGCCCAGGATAAGTACATCAAGAAGAAAAAGAAGAAGTGAGTCACTTTTGATGATACACCCACAATCTCTTTGCAGACTTAAATTAATGTAGGGCGCTGTAATTAATGTTATCGGTTGTTCCCATCTTGTTCCCTTCCAGGTATGAAAATACTGTGAAGATTGTAAGACCGTCCTGTCGCATCCTTGCTATGATGTACCACGGCCGGGAACCAGGCAAGATCTGGTGAGGCAGCACGTGGATTAACAGAATGTTTGTGAAAGTTGTGTTTTTATGGAGTAGAAGACGATGATGTGTATGTTTTCGTGTGATGCAGCCACCTGCGGTACGACACACTCGCCCAGATGTTGACTCTGGCAAACATCCACGCTGGCAGCAAAGTTCTGGTGTTTGATACTTGTGCTGGCCTCGTGCTCGGAGCCGTCATGGAGAGAATGGGGGGTACGTCAGTCCTGTGAACTGTTCTGCCGTGTTTAATGGTTTTAGCTTGTTCTATACAGAGAGTGTATTTTCTTTTTCTGCTTTCCTTTTTTTCCTCAGCCCTTTGTGTAATCACCCACTCTTTCCTCCTCATCCAGGCTATGGCTCAGTGATCCAAATGTACCCAGGAGGCGAGCCTGTCCGGGCGGGTATGGAGAGCTTTGGCTTCCCTGCACATTTTCACGATATGCTGCATGGGTTTCCCATCTGCCGTGTCAATGCTCTGCTGGCAGGCACTCTGGACACCACTGCCAAAGATCCCAGCACTGGTAGAGCTAGCCTTTTTTTCATTATTGAAAGTCTCCAAGATGTTTATAGCCTTGTTGTTTCAGAGGAAACAGAGTAGTGACAGGCTAGTGCCGAAATGCCAAAGAAAGCAAAACATTTCCCGGTTACACTCTACAGTGTAGACATTTGTGTATAGTCTACACAAATGTTTTGCAAAAGATGGTTGTCATTTTGTCAATATTTTTTTACCTTAAATGAAGGTGCACAGGCTTTTATTCAGAAGTACAAAAAATGAATAATTTATCATGACACAGGTTTATTCTGTGACCTTCCTCCGATATAGATTTTGTCCTTCAACATTACAGATGTAAAACAGTCCAACATGGCTGCAGAGGAGAGGCAAAACAGGCCTGAGGCAGAGCAGCGGGGCAGTCCACAGGAGCAGAGCATGGAGACGAGCAGTGGTGCTGATGGAAGCCATGACCAGGAGAAAGAAGAGAAGGAGAAACGCAGAGAAGCCAAAGTATGCCCACTATTTACTAACTGTACATACGTCATCTTCAGTATTTGTTTTACTGTCATGGCTTTATACTTTATTTGTAGCGGGAACAAGCCAGCCTGGAATATCAAAATTGAATCTGAAAGAAGGAGTCATTTGTTATATTTTGTTTTTGTTCTTCAGGCTCAGGAAAGACTGGTGAAGCTGGAGGAGAAACGAAAGAAGCTGGCAGCCGCTGCCGCCCTGCTGGAAGGCAGGAATGCTGATGGGTTGGTGTCAGATTCAGCTTCTGCTTTCACATTTCTGTTCCTGTGCAACCGCTGTGCCCCACCTTCAGCATCAGCCTCTTCAGTCCTCCGTCTCTGCTATATCAGTTCTGGATTGCGCCCATAGTAAACAACAGTAATTAAAATAGATCTGCAAGGATGAGAAACTGATGAATGATTAGACTGTTGTAAAGTCTGTCCATAAAAGTCACAATAAATCCTCTGACATCACAGATGATGATTAGCACGCGGTGGTGCCCTTTTCAAGGTGAACAAAGCGATTGCTTTGCAGTTTCCCCGTCATATAAAATGAAGAACTCGCTTAATAGCTTTTGTTATGATTGATGGATGAAGTGTGAGGGTGACATCCGAGCCAGAAGCACAAGCATCGATCTGGTTAGCCTATTGATTTTCCGACATCATAGCAGCTATATCATAAACAGTACCTCAGAGCACAATTTTCCAGATCACTCTAAATCAGCCTCTTTTACTGATTCTCATCCAGCTGTATAAAGTATTAAATCAATGCCTACAATATGTTATAAATCCTGAAGCCTTCTGCTCATCACTCGCATCGCTGATGAGATAAATTACAATACTGCCAACCAACACATTTCCAACAACAAAGTGTTAGGTTTACATTGATTTCTTGTTGGACAGGTTTGTTTGATCATCTGTTTGTTTCCCCACATGCAGGTTGGTTATAGCCAGTCGCTTTCACCCGTGTCCAGTCCTCATGGGCCTGCTCCCATTCCTCGCCCCCTCCAGGCCTTTTGTAGTCTACTCCCAATACAAAGAGGTAAGATCAACGATGATGGTCTGTATTAAGCAGAGCAGCGTCCACATGAGCGTTATTAGTTGTCTTAGAAAGATACCTCATTAGCTGCCACTGCACACAGGTTTTTATTGCTCGGCGTTCCAGTGGGAAACGGCCCTATTGCATTACTGCAGCGGACATCCCTGTCACTGCCAAGGAGTTACAATGCCTATCACGTCCCTCACTTATTAACTCCGTTGTGCTTACGTTGCAAAAATGATTGTGCTCCGTGTGTGTGTGTGTGTGTGTGTGTGTGTTGACTTGTTGACTCTGCAGTCCTCCTCTCAACGCTCCTTTTTCATCTCTCCCCCCTCGATCTCTGCAGCCTCTTATCGAGTGCTACACTAAACTCAAGGAACACGGCGGTGCGGTCAGCCTCAGGCTCACAGACACCTGGCTCAGACATTATCAGGTAAGATTTAAAGGTATAATATAAACATTTCCGCATGAGAATCTCTACAAACAAATGGATCTCTGTCGTATATTTTGTCGAGGTGTGTTTCCAGCAATGCTCAAACCCAGACAAAATTAAGGATTGATTGACTATTTGTAATTTGAGAAGTGTCGTTTACAGCGAACCCATAAAGACTTGTAACCCAAATCTGCATGTCTCGTTTTGGTGTCTTTCTGCTCGTTGTTTTGGATTTTCGGTCCACAACTTACCTGTACTGACTTGTCGTCTTCCTTTTCTCATCAGTTTTGTTTTCACATGTGTCAGGCAGCTGTTCTCAGTGGAAAAAATACAAAAACAATACACTTTACACTACCTGCAGGTGAATAAAATGGAGCATTTAGCAGCTAATGAGCCAGATATCTTTCCCCTGGAGTTGGAGACTAAACATGGACACAGCTTCGTAGAAATGCTAATGTGGCTCTGTGTTCTCTTGTTATCAACTCTTTGCTAACATGTTTGCCAAACTAACTTGATAAGGCGGCACTGTATCGGCACACCTTGTTCAGCCGGCCAGAAAGATACATCAGTGTGGGTTTAATGCAAAGTAAGGAATGGCATAAATCAGTCATTTCCAAACGACTTTTTTATTAACGTCTGATCTGTCTTTTTTTATTAGTCTTTTGGTCTATCAAATGTCAATTGTGTTAAAAAATAAATGCAGTGACAAAACTCCCTCATCTCAAGGTGAGATGGTGTAATTAGCTGCTGTGTCTGACCAGCATCTGTAGTTTAACCATCAATATCCCCCAATTTGCACTCATTTAAAACATAGAAAACCAACAAATAGTCGCAGTTAGAAGCTGAAACCAGCTAATGTTTGGCATCTGTGCTCGCCTTAAACCATTAAACCAATTATCAGAATTGCTGCTGATTAATCAATTCACTGATTGTTTCGGCCCAAAGTAATTACTTCATTTACTGCTGGAAGAAGAAAGTCAATTAAGTTCACTATGTGTTGGCTGAACCGTGTTGCCAGTATTTTGCACTGAGCAGCATCAATTCTTTGCAGTTAGATACCTGTCTCTGCCTCGATCCATTATAAGAGACTCCCACTATTTTCTGTCACTGCTCATTTTTTATCTTCTCTCACAGCTATGTACTGTGCAGCAACTGAGAAAATGTGTTTGCATACTCAGAGATCTTCCCTTCAGGACCGATGTGTTATTTTTCCCCTCAGCACTTCCTGTAGAGTTAATGTCTCCTGACTGTATTTCTGTGTCATGTCTGTAGGTGTTGCCTAACAGGACACATCCTCTGCTGCTGATGAGCGGGGGCGGGGGCTACCTCCTCTCAGGAACAACGGTTGCCATGGACCGTGCCAAACCTGCAGGCTCCCAGCGAGCCGAGGAACCAGCACCAAAGAGACTGAAACTGACAGACACTGAAGGATGAACGAAATACTGAAGCATCAAATCTTGTAAGGGCACATTACCAGTGGCTTATAGGGATTTTTCCTCCAGCATCGACTTCTCTTTCTGTTAACCTGAGTTGACACATCTGGAATACGGGAGACAGAGTGTCTGGTTTGCATTCATCAGAACGTTTTCTCCCCGTCTTGTGTATTTAGATCAGTGAAGGCATGATGCTGAGGAGTAAACTGTGAGCTGTAAGTTCGGCTGTGTGACCTAGGTGTACATGTTATGTAAGGAGCTGCTGAAATAAACTTTTGTGTGTTGAGAGTAAGAGACAGCTTTTGTGTTTTATGCCTCGAGACCAGGTGAGGGAAACATTTATTTTTTGCAGTTAATCCAGTTCTAACTTGTTTTTGTTATTATCCCTGCAGGAAGTGCCATTTGTTATATGATCCAGTTGCATCTGTATCTGCACACTATTAAAAAAAAACCAGTACTAAACAACCTGATGTGTGCAACACTTTTTTTCCCCTCAAGAAATAATTTTTACGAGATATTGTTTGGTCCCAGAATAACTCCTTTTTATTGAGTGCAGATTGAACAAACTCTTCAGAACACAATTATATGAATCATTTGTTTCAAATGTATATTATTTTCATAGTTTCTCTTAATGTGGTATATATATAAACATCAAAACCATTCCCATGCGGATTAATTTGATAACATCAAAATACCACAAATACCATGATAAACAAGTTGATAAAATGTTTTTGGCAAGGCTCCAAGGTTTTTTCTTATTTTTTTGTCTTTTTCAACATTGTAAGCACACTAAATTGGCAGACATACAGTAAGACAGCAGCTTTAATCCACTGACAGTCAAAAAGAAATGCTGTCCGTCCAGTGTTACGCACTGTTGTCATGCAATTTGGCAGCGATTTTCTGCAGCTCCATGTCCATCGCCGCTAGGTTCTGCAGCTCTTTCTCCTGGAAAATAGGAAATATTTACACATCAGCAACCAAATACCAACAGTTACAGTCTGTTATTCCCTTACGTGTGGAATAGAAATTGGGATTAAATTATAGATTAGCCTCGTTTTCCCATGGCGCTCCCAAAAATCTGTGTAAATATGCTGAATTGGCAATTCGGGTTAAACATTTCTTTATTATTCCTTGAGTTGTGGAGCCTCGGGACGGATAAATCACTCCGCCTCCTCCCTCCTGGTTTGTTTTTCTGCTTCAGAGTATGTCTCTTCAGGCCATTGCTCTCCTTTCAATGGGTATATTATGACTTTGATTGCTCTGGGAGGCTATAATCATGAGGTTCTTCGGTGTGATTACTGCAGCAGTCATAAAGAAGCTTGTGTGGAGGGCGCAAATGAAAAAACAAACAAGCGGAGAGAATGAGAGCTGGAAAGATGAGCTGCGAAGGAGAACTGATTCGAGCAAGGCAGTAAAACTCACTGTATGTGTGCCAGAGTTGAGAAACGAGTCACTGCCCATGACTACACAGGCTCCATTTTGTTTTCATGTAATCGGGGCGTGCTCGTGAGGGACAGTTCTCGATGTGCATTTGCACTGATGCATATTCACTCCTGCTCTGTGGGTCTGAAGGCTAAATCCTGACATCTTCATGTAGACTACAGATTTCCATAATGAGCCTTGCTGCTGTTTTTCCCCCCCAGTGTGGTGGAGGTGCTTGATGTGCCTCATGGCTTTACTGGGTCAGCTGAATATATGGAGGAAGATTTTTTTTTTTTAAATGGAAATACCAGCAGAATAAACATGAAACTTACAAATTTATCTATTCTCAAGAATCTTTGAGGGCAGATTCTTGAATTCTGACTGTTGTTTTTAACATTTGCATGTGTTTTGTGGCCTCGGCTTGGTCTGGTTGCGTATTTTCACCAGCACTTTCAACTTTCATAGGAACATTACAGGAATACTACAGGCAGCAGTGTGTCTCTATGCCTCGAGCTCTTCCGTGACTACACCTTGCTGTTTGTCACTTTGATCATAAAGATGACACACCTTTTTCAGAGTATATATATTATTATAGCATAAAACTGAGTATTTAAGATATTATAGATCCAAGACAAAACTGACCAGAGGGCAGGACTGAGAGAAAAAGGTGTTATTATAAATCTGTCTGCTACTTCGGCATCACGGACAGGATTTATCATTACACTGCACCATGCGGCTACTGATATTTTAGAGTTATGGTCGACGTTATGTATTCTACTCTGCACAAACCTCGGTCGGATAAAGGATCAGTGGGTCAGGCAGACAAGACTAACATGTTTAACTAAACAATCACTCTGCCCCTGCGCTCCCTCTGCTACCAGGGGATGGAGAAGGGGGTGGCAGGTTAACGAGGGGCATGCATTTTGGTCATTTCGCTAACAAGCAGAGTTGCATTCCCCCTCATATCGACTATACAGTTCAGTGGTCTAGTTAGAGGTTTAACAGAGTGTCAATCATCAGTTTTTACCTCCTGTGCAGTGAGTGGTTTCTGTTGCGTGCTCCTCTTTGCCTCCTCTTGATTCGAGTGGTTTGCCAGCTGGTTTATCTTGTAGCTCAGCAACTTGGCCAGTTGGTCCATCTGAACACATTAAAGGCAGAATTCAGGGTGTTGGGTCAGTACTCACTGATACATCATACACATGTGCAAAGAGGCTAAGGAGATATACACAAATTACCAAAGGAAAAATTGGATTTCAAGATCATATTTCCTTAATCTGCATGTTTAGGTTGATCCTTCCAGTCTCTAGTCCACAGCTACAAGCACCATGTGTATCATATTGCTTACCTTATTTGAGGTTGCAGCATTCTCATCTGAATCCCTTTTATACCATGCAGGGTGGTAATAGCCTCTGAAAATCCAGGGATTGCGCTTCTCGGCCAGATACCTGAAAAACAGCCCCCAGGAAGATGCTGTTATACAAGTTGTTTCTATGTCAGCACATCTACAAAGGTTTTCTTCACTTGTTGTGTACATTTTTGTCACTGAACGGGTTTCAGAATACAACCAAACTAGTGAAGAGTAGAAGTTGTTAGGTATGATAAAGTATAGGAGTACCTCAGAGCGTCGGTCCTGTCCTTTGCCGCCTCTTCGTATTCCCCTGAATCGCCCCTCTGTTCTTCCTCTTCTTCTGATGAGCCTCCGCTGCGCTTGTGGTATTTCTTTTTGTGGTGGTATCTATGTGTTGGCTTCCATAAGCGCTTTTCTATTTCTTCCTCTTCTCTTCCGTTTCTTTTGTCCAAACCCCAGGATTCCTGGCTGCGTTCCTCTTCCGCTTCTTCTCTGGGTTCCTCTGAGAGCTCTTCGTCACGCTTGTGTTTCCTCTGGTGGTATCTGCCGGCCCTCCATTCTCTCTTGTCTCTTCCGGTATCAAAGTCCCAATATTCCTGGCTGCGTTCCTCGTCTGGTTCGTCCCTGGCTTCTTCGGAGAGCTCTTCGTCACGCTTGTGTCTCCTCTGGTGGTACCTGCCGGCCCTCCATTCTCTTTTGTCTCTTCCGGTATCAAAGTCCCAATATTCCTGGCTGCGTTCCTCGTCCGGTTCGTCCCTGGCTTCTTCGGAGAGCTCTTCGTCACGCTTGTGTCTCCTCTGGTGGTACCTGCCGGCCCTCCAGTCCCTTTTGTCTCTTCCAGTATCAAAATCCCATGATTCCTGGCTGCGTTCTTCATCAGGTTCTTCTCTGGCTTCCTCGGAGAGCTCTTCATCACGCTTGTGTCTCCTCTGGTGGTATCTGCCGGCCCTCCATTCTCTTTTGTCTCTTCCGGTATCAAAATCCCATGATTCCTGGCTGCGTTCTTCATCAGGTTCTTCTCTGGCTTCCTCGGAGAGCTCTTCGTCACGCTTGTGTCTCCTCTGGTGGTACCTGCCGGCCCTCCAGTCCCTTTTGTCTCTTCCAGTATCAAAATCCCATGATTCCTGGCTGCGTTCTTCATCGGGTTCTTCTCTTGGTTCTTCTGAGAGCTCTTCATCACGTTTGTGTTTCCTCTGGTGGTACCTTCCAGCCCTCCACTCTCGTTTGTTTCTTCCAGTATCAAAGTCCCATGATTCCTGGCTGCGTTCTTCATCGGGTTCTTCTCTTGGTTCTTCTGAGAGCTCTTCATCACGTTTGTGTTTCCTCTGGTGGTACCTACCAGCCCTCCACTCTCGTTTGTTTCTTCCAGTATCAAAGTCCCATGACTCCTGGCTGCGTTCTTCATCGGGTTCTTCCCTGGCTACTTCTGCGAGTTCTTCATCACGTTTGTGTCTCCTCTGGTGGTACCTTCCAGCCCTCCAGTCCCTCTTGTCTCTCTCATCGTCAAGACCCCAATATTCCTGGCTTCGCTCGCCGTCTTCATCCTCCTCGCCACGTTTGTGAAGCTTTGTCTTGTGGTGGTAGCGTTGTGTGGTCTTTCCCTCATTCCCATGCCTCTTGGCTATGTCCCAGGACTCTTGGCTACGTTCTTCCTCGGGCTCCTCCCTCTCATCTCCTAAAGTTTCCTCATCTCGTTTGTGTTTTCTTTGGTGGTATCTTCCGGGTCTCCAGTTCCTCTTCTCCTTGTCTTCTTCCTCTTCTTCCTCTTCACCTAATCTCCTCTTCTCTAGCCCCCAACTCTCCTGACTGCGCTCGTTGTCTTCTTCTTCTTCCTCTTCGCCTCGTTTGTGCTTCCGTTGTTGGTGGTGTCTTCCAGGCCTCCAGCCGCTCCTCTTCTCCCGCTCCGCTTCATCCTCTTCGTCGTTGTCGTGTCTCTTCTCCTTCTCGTCGCCCAGACTCCAGGACTCTTGGCTGCGCTCGTCTTCTGGGGTTTCTCGTTTTTCCTCGACAGATTTCAGGAGAGCCTCGATGTCTTTAACGTCTGCTCCCTTTGCCTCAGTCCCCTCGGGGTGACCTCTGACCACCTCTCCATTAGTCGCTGTCCCCTCTGTAGTCTTCTTGTCCAGTGGAGCGTTTTTAACCCCTGTGACAGAACAAGAGAATAATCAAAAGAGGTGTTAAGATCCACTTCATGTAGCTCTTTTGATCAAAAAGGGGGGGTAAAGATCCACTTAATCTAGCTCTTAGGAACAGCTAATGATTGATTTCTTATAGGACATGAGCTTTTAGGTCAAATCCCATCTAGATCAAAATTGTGACTCACTTGTTTGATATTTAGGTCTCATTAAAAGTTGCTGTACTGTACTGTAAAGGAGGATAAGGGTCTCCTGAGTATTTATTTGTCACTGTGGCATGAAAACTATAGAGATCTTAAGAGCTTTACGCCACCAGCTCATTGCCAAGACAGTCTTGCTGCGTCAACAACATCCTTAACACTCTACAGATGCTTCGCTCACTATCTCCATGCACACTGCTGCAAACCTGCTTGGAGGATTTCTTTGCATTCCTGATCCAGCTGGGAGTCCGGTTTGGAGAGCGCTTTGGACAAGACTTCAACCAGGCATCGTGTTACCTGCAACAAGACAAAAAAAAACCTAAATATGAAGCTGATCCCTGCTGTTTTTCTGCCTTCAATGTCTGCACAAGCTGCTGTTTTAAAACTTTACAAATAAAAGCATACCACGTCTTCTCTCTGTCCTTCTTTTGCCACTGGAAGCGCTAGATTTTCTGCATTAGAAATGAGAAAAAAAAGTGTTAAGACTTCTCATTGCATTGGAGGGATTGCATGTATTTTAAGTAAAGCAGTCTCTGTCCATGGTCCTGAACTGCGCTCACTAACTTGCAGCACTCTTGCAGGAAAGGAGAAAAAAAAAGCCCCAGCACTCTTTCTCTTTCACCTACCTGTGAGCAAAGCCGCAACCGCAACAAAAACCAAAATAAGTCTCATGTTGGCGGTGGGAGGGTATTATCCAAAGAAACTGTGCTGGGCAACAAGGCGACCGAGTCCCGTCCTCTCCGCAGCGGCAGGAGAGAGCTGCGCTGACCGGGGCGCCTGCTGCTCTGAGGATCGGAGTGGAGGAGCGCCTTAGATAAAGAGAGGAGTGGGCTGGGGAAGGAGCGTGGGAGGAGGGCTTCGGGCTCTCTTACTGTCAGGACCCATTAGACCTGCAGAGAGCCGAGTGATGTGCGAATTGGTAATCTGGTTAGTGTCACAGGTCGTCCAAGGCTGATCGATTAAACAGATTGACGAGGGGGGGGGGGGGGGGGATTGGGAGTCCACGCATGTTTTGCGTTGAATGCCAGGAGGTGCCCGAGGACAGGCAGGTGCAGGGAGGGCGGGTGGACACGACACGACATCACGAAGATCCGTGCGCTCCTGACACTTCGCATACTTTGTGAGGATTCGTGTTTTTGTTTATATGATTCAGCTCAGCCTGTGTTTGTGCTGCTCCCCACTCACAATGAATGATGTTTGTAAGTATTCAAGTTAAAGGATAAGTAAAAAAATTCAGTCATTATCTCCTCAAGCTGATGGAAAGTCAGGTGCAAGTTTTTTTTTTAGTCCACAACACATTTATGGAGCTTCACAGGGGGGGAAAGTGTTGCAGCATTCTTCTGAACAGCTGATGTAGATGGGGACGTTTCAAAACGTGGAAAAATCAACCCTAGATTAACATAAAATGGCTCCTTACAGCTTGAAATCCAGATATTCCCAACTGGTTCGACAAAGTTGTTGTTTACCCCCTTTTTTTAAAGCCAAGCAAAGCTAAAAGCGTCTCTATCGCGTGTCTAGGGTGAAAATAACATCTTTTTAAATCAGTTTTGGATCTCCATAAACTTGGATCACACCGAACAAACTGTATGGATCCATTTATATATATATTTTCAGTTGTTTTTTACGTTTTGAAACAAGTCCCCAGCTGCTCCGGTTGTTCAGGAGAATGCTGCAACGCTGGTTTTGCTGTGAAGCTCCACAAATGTTTTGTCGACAATGAAACTTTCCATCTGCATCGGAGTGAGTGGATAAATTATACATTTCTACTGTGTCTACTGTGTTGGGTTGCGCTAGATTGCAGAAATATTAAAATAATATTAAATAATGTCGCTTGAGGCAGCAGGAGATTATCAGTAGCGTTATGGTTTTCTTATCATTGGTTGTGCAATATCTGCAATATGTGTCATTCAAGGTTGTATTTGCTGCTTGTTTATATGTTCTTCTTATCGCTACTACTACTTTATGTTAATCTGAGTCCAAAGCACATCGTATTGTACACATTCACGATACTCTGTGTTTTAACAGGGGCTTACCCCAGTCAGGCTGAAGTTATGTAATACCTCCTTATCCTCAACTGAAATGCTGCCCCACAGTCTGTGTTTGCTGAAATTATTTATTGCAATGTAGGCTAAAGGATAATGTATTTACAAAAAAAGTAAAAGTAGTCAGGTAAGGCCATGTTCTCTGGGTCAGAATTTAGCCCAACTGACTCCTCAATAATTCATTCAGCTGTTAGCACATCCCATCCAGTTTCCTGTGGGAACTTCAGCACCAGCAGAGGAAAACTAGTTAATGTACACCTGGATCAATAGTTGTTATGGTTAACACTCAATCACGTATTAGAAGATTATCTACGTTATTTATTGTTCCACTGGTTCTAGCTGCTGGTGTGTGTTGTTCTGATCCGGATATTGTAGTACCCTTGAAAAGAACACAGCTGCAGAGAAACATGAAATGAAGTACATTTATTGATTTGACAGGTTCAAGGATTTGTGTGATTTCAAACTTCTCCAACTCTCCTTCGAAACTAGGCAGGGCATGAACAGCATCTTCATCTGTGCCTGCTGCTGTCCTCACAACAAACCCTGGATTGGGATGAGCTGACATGTGCAGCGACAGAGCTCAAAGTTAGTGGGCTCAGCTCAGCACGGCTCAGAACATCCAAACTGACAAATGCTGGCATCTTCTTTTTTGGCACTTTGCTTGATTTTTTTCTTCTTCTTCTCGCTTCCTTGTCCAGCGATGTGTTCCTCCTCGGTGCACATATTCTTTCATCCAGACTCAGTAAAAACACGAGGCGAAAAAAAGAGGCCTCTTTGTGACTTTTTGAACAAAATGGGTTACCATAAATGTAAAATCTGTCAAATTGTTTCCTCTATAGATCTATATAAGAGCCTCTGTAGGTGCTGAAAAATGCATGATGATAAAACGCTTACATGAGATGTTTACACAACAAGCGCTGACCTTTGTGTATGGCAGTGTACATTCAAATTCAATCATGTCCTGGAAACCACGAGCCCAGAAAGTGTAACAGCTGCGAGCGAAATGAGAATATCGTGCTCCATAAATCTGCTCTCTCTCGCCCGTGCTCCTCGTGCCTCCACGAGCTGAGATCTATCTTTGTTACGGCAGACAGCCTCCATTGTGCTAATAATTACTGGTCAGATCATAAAACTGTAATGTCAGACGGTGTATCGAACAGCCAAGCGAAACGCGCTGATCCAAAGCTGACCCTGTCTTTTGTGTGAATGATAGACTTCCGGCAGTGTGTACAGTAAGCTGCAGAGGAAAACAGTAGTCTGCAGTTTCCCTGTGCAGTCCCTGGGGAGGAAGTGATGTCTGTGACTGAAGCTCAGTACTCCACTGTGAACCATCCAGCCACCAGATATCAAAAGCACTGAAGCACTAAATTATACAAGTCCCATGCTCTGAACAAAGTGTGTGTGTGTCCAGAATGTGTGTGTGCACTCACATGTGACGCTGTGTGTATGTGTTTTTGTGGCCTTACTGCTGTTGCTCGAGGCCTGATTAATATTTTAGTGATCCATGAAGATACAGGAGCTTACAGGCAGCGAAGGGGGGGAGTTGTGATGTGAGCACGACTCAGATCAGTCCCTGTCTGCAGCAACGCCACCCCTTTCATCACGAGCACGAACATGTATGAACAAAAGGCGAGTGGCTCACGACGAGCGCGGTGTAATGTCCCTGCATGAAAGCCTCCGCCGGGCTTTGATGTTTGCTGGGGGGGGGCAAGCTTTATGTTTAGCTCCAAACTTCTGACGGACTTTGATGATATTCCAAGAACAATAGTGGAGTTTGTCTGCGTGCGGTCATCTGTGGTCAAATGCACTTACTCGTGCTAATAACTTTCAATTGAATGTATTATTTGGTTGAAGAAAAGAGGCAGCTTTATTTTACTTTTGAGGAGTTTTGGCATGATCAGTCTTTGATCATCTGATGTAGGATCTAAAGAAACGATCTCACCAATTAGCAAACATCCATCCATCCCTAACTTGAAATATGTTATCTTGTCTCTATGTATCTTGTATAATTGCCAAAAAAAAAATACTGACAAAGACTTGACTGAGAAAGGTAAATTTCACATTAAACTGTGTCAGGAACACAAACTTCCAGGCAGCTTCTTCTGATGTCTCTTTTATTGTCTCTGCTGACCAACTGCTGCCTTTTCCATCAAGAAAATGTGCTTTATGCTGCTGTGCACAGCCAGCAAGATCCCCCTCGTGTGCTGTTCTATTTGTGATAATAGCAGTGATAAACAGGAATGAAATGTAAATAAACATCACAATTTTTATATTAAGATCTTATCGAGTTTTATCAATTCCCACTCCATCCCCACGGCTTCATTTACCTGCTAGAGACTCTCAGGGTGCAGGTATTTAAACTTGATTTTTATCTATGCTGGCGGCGAAGCTTTAGGGATGCCGATGTCAGTTTGTCGACCGCTTTTGTCCAGAATTAATTATCTCAACAACTATTCGATGGATTGCCAGGAATGCTTAGACATTCATGAGCCGGATTTTAGTGATCCCATCTTCCTTCCTCTCGTGCCACCATGAGGTTGTCACTTGTGGTCTTAAGTGAAATGTCTCGATAACTGGATTGCCATCCAGTTTGATAAACAGATACACGTACCGCATGCATTTCATTAACTAAGATTGTAAACGTGGTGAACACTACCTGCTCAACATCAGGCTGTTGACTCTGAGGCCAAAGACATGGTCCTTGCAAGTGTGCAAATGACAACGCCTGGCTTAACTGGCACAAACGTGTGTCCTCAGTAAAGATATTCATTCCTGCGCTCTTACACACAGGTGGAGGGAACAAAGGTGAGTCCTTAAAGGGGCAATATAGAGATAATCAGAGTGATCCCATGAGTGGAGTACAAGGTTCATTTATTTATCATTTGACAACACCAGGGTTGTAAAACGAAACTCCGATGTGGAGAGCTAACGTAGAGGAGGTGTGACTGCCGATCTGAACAGACTTGGGTCTACTTGTGAGGAAGTCTCATGTCCATTTGCAGAGTGTGGTGTTCAAACCCAGAGTGTTAAGTTTTCAATCAGTTTCATGGGTAGGATTGTATCGAATGCTGAGCTGAAGTCAACAAACAGCATTCAGATGCAGCTGTTACTTTCAAGGTGTGTGAAGACTGAGTGGAGGGCAGTGGATATGGCACAGATCCTTTATGGATCGGTTGGTTCTGAAAGCATACAGGCGAGGGTCCGGGCTGTCAGGGATGTCATCTTTGATGTGCCGGAGAACCAGTTTCTTTTACACTTAATCAGGATGGAGGTGAGTGCCACAGGGCGGTAGTCGTAAAGTCCAGACACAGAAGACTTTTGGTACAGGGAGGATGGTGGCTGTCTGAAGGCAAGAGGGAACATCGTCCTGTGAGAGTGAGATGCTCAAAATGTCAGTGATGTTTTTTGTACACGTCCAGATATATTATCTGGACCAGCGGCCTTATGTATACACACGTGGTATATGTGGAGGAATGTGTTCCTACTGCACAGAGGGAAAAGAAAAAGAAAGACGCAGGGAGAGAAGAGAAGAGGTGACAAAGTGTCATAAATATGCAAATGCATACAGACACGTTCAGCTAGAGCTGCATCAAACTGGTAAGCCGTGGTCGGCTGAATGGAAGTGAACCCAAACAGAAGAGGTCAGCTTTCTCTCGTCGTTTCATGCCGTAGTGCCCACAGGCTGCAACACTCTGACTGCAGATTGAGCTTGTGTTGCATTAAGATTCTCAGGTGACACTTTTCAGAACATGACGGTGCATGAAATTGATCTTGTGCAGCTTGAGGCTTCTGTGTTTTCTGTACTTACGTGGACCATGTTTCTTGCCTCAACTGTGTTGACACAGAGCCCCTCTTCGCTGGGATTAAGTTTCAAAGCAGGACCCACCTTTAGTGCGGTATATCAGCAAAAAACAGTTGATGCATTACACGCCTGGAGCTTTTGGGCCCCTGCTGTTCTGAGGCTCTGTTGCATTGCCTGCTTTTCCCATGTGGTAATCCAACTCTGCCCATCCATTAGTTGCTGGATAGTTAATAAACACCGCAAGTACCCTCCAATGTCATTACCGCATGTGAAGTAGTGTTGGACAAGAGAGGAGAACAGGCAGCGAAGAATGGAAAGTGCGGTTACACATGATGACATGCAGGTGTCATTATAAAGCGCCCCCGTTGTTTATGCATTCATGAAACAGGATGATAGCAGGCTTGCTCTCTATATGCCGGACTGTAATGCTATTAGCATCACTATTGTAGCAGCGGGGCGCTTTCTCAATTCAACACTCAATAGGACCCGACAGGCCTGCGTAAGATCGAAATGGCCCATGAAAAGCATTCAGCGCTGATTTATTGTGTAATACAGGATCATCCTTATTACCAGACAGGCAGGTGAGGACTAATTATAATATGTAATACTTAATTATCATACTTCCTTCTCAAATCCTTTGGCTCCTACACTCTTTCGGTCGTGAATTAGAATACAATAATTGCGCTCTGTTAATTAAATCTCCAGGACAGTGTTTCCCGATGTGAACCGAGGAAAATAAAAGTGAAAGTGAATCTTGAGTAACTCTTTCTGCGTCGAAAAGTTGAGTACTTGCTGTGTGTGAATTACATCCCCGAGCTCTGCTGCCGTCACCCATGAGTCATTTTTTTATTATTAATGCAGTGTTTTAGTCAAATTGTTTCGTTTCAGTAATAAAAGTAAAGGTGAAGATTCGTAATGAGGTCTTTTGGGAGAAAAGGATGAGGAAGGATAAATATGAATAAATTATGAATGGGGAAGAGAAGGCAAAGCTTTATGAGCATAACTCTAAAAGTCTATCGCTCTCAGAAGAATAATGACCATTAAACCAGTTACACTAGCTGCACTGTGAGATGCCTTAAAATGGCTGTTCTCAGAGTTGTGATGTTGACCATAAAAGGGTTAATTAAAAGTGTTTTTGGTGCAACGGCCAGTATCTCTATAATAACATGATCATATTTGGCTACATACCCTTTTCCCTTACTTCTGTGACACCTCTATATGCAGCATAACATCAATTCCAGACGATTTCATCACACTGGTTGACATTTTGACAGCCCAGGCGTGAGTCATGGACAGGCCAACACGCCCGAGGCATGTCTGCTGAAGGATGTAACACCGGCAGCACTGCAGGACCAGCTCATTTTATCATGTGGTTAGCTGTTTACTGAAAAGTTGCTAATGAAAGTCACAGGGCTACGGATGAATTACGCAATGTCAACACTGTGCAGCACAGTACATCATCTCCTCTCCTACATGGGAAGGAACCAGCACAAGGAGAGATTTCTATATGAAAAACCCACCAGTGATAATGTCTGCAGACTTTCCTGCACAATGCTCAAGTTTTTCCCCCTGCAATTTTATTTTTTGTTCGTAATATTAAGTTTTGCTTGTTACTATTCCTGAAAATGTATGTAAATTTATTCTAAAACACCTATCCTAGTCCAGCCCAAAGTAAATTCAGAGCTGTTGTTGAACCATTTGCAGTATAGGCATGGTTTTTGGGCTCCTCTGAAAGGTTATACGCTGCATGTTTTTCCCAAGCTGCCAGAACACGCTGAATTATTTATTAATTTTTCTCGCCTAAATTGTTAAATGCAACAATAAGGCTGCAGATGACCTGTAACTGCCCCTATTAGCTGGAAAACACAATGGGTCCACATGGTCTTACATGGTCCAAGTTCAAATTAGATAACACCATCACTAACTTGTTTTTCTCAGGAAATATTCAGGTACCTGGCAAACAACTGCTATTTTGTGACCTCTACATGACCCTGCAAGAGAGTAATGGGCGAAAGTTTCTTTATTTCCTAATTTACACCAACTTTGAGCATCTATAATATTTTAAAACAATTGCTTAGGTAGAAAAGCAGCCTATCCGCAGAGCAAAATGCATAAACTTGCATAATTTTCCAAGGATGTACACTATATATTTTGTTGTGTATTGTTTTCCAGAAGTTAGCATGCTAACCAGCTAATCCACTCTGCAAACTACACAGCTAACAGGGCTAACTCGCTAACGGCAGCTACACTTAGCAGCAGTTAGCAGTTACTCTAGCGATATGCTCCCCTGAATATGAATTGAACAGATGGACACTTTTCACATACTGCACCTTTAATACACATACATATTTTAATTACTGTTAAAGCGGTTAATAAACTGGTCCAGCAGTGAAGCATTAATCTCATTTTCACATGAATGATTTCCGGCACAAAGCCGCTCTCTCTCCCATTACCGCCGCGGCTGCTCATCGTTCCTATTCCACCGTCCCTAAACACAACAAAAGACCGGCCTCCCCGCACAAGTGGGGATGTTTACAAACCTTTTGTGCCGAGCCTCTGCAGTAAATGAAATTTTAATGGGGCAGGTTTGCAGCATGTGTTCTCTCCTCTCCTGGGTTTTTCATCAGGAGAATTGATTTTGATGTGTAAATAGCAAACGAGCCTTATTACACAGCTCCGTCAGCTGGGGCGGAAGAAAAAGATTGATACAAACGTCTCGCAGGTCACATCACACAGTTTATTAACAACGCTGATAAATGGATTCTAAAACTATAATCATTTTTTATTGAATTTTATTGTATGATATGTTTGACTGTGTGTTTTTGCACCCAGACGAAGCAAAGCCAATGATGTAACACTTTTTCCGACAGTACAGACGCTTTTAAAGGATGTCAGTCTTTCCTTCCCCGTGTGTCAGTCAGCCTTTTCTTACTGACTTACTGCAGTTGTCTTGGTAGCGCTGTGACAATGTGACTTCAGTGTGTCACATGAAAAAAAAGCTCACTAGAGAGAAGACTTCTTCGGTTTCTTAGTCTGTTTGTTCTTCGGAGGAAATTACATTTCGTACTGGAAACCTATAACTAAGCCTTCCGACTGTCTGACTGTGCAGACAGGCCTGTGTCTATTTGAGACACCGTTTTTTAAAGAGCTCCCTTAAATCACAAATTAGCGTAGGCTTTTTCATGTCACTGATTTTTTTTTTTTACCCCCACTAATTACCGCTCAGGAAAGGCACCCAAGACACGGTGCACTGCAAAACTGCAATTTGCAGGCAATCACTTCAGAGGCCTTGGTTTGTTTGGCCCTCTCATCCACACTGGGGGACATCTTGTGTGGCATAATTAGGACTGCATTTATGGATTAAGTACTTTAAAAGAAAACCCTGAAAAAATACCTGCAGTTTTTTTTCTTTCTTAGGATGATCAAGGCTGAAACAAATGCCCAAGATGTCAAATTCCTAAACAGGAAAGCGTGTTAGCTTCTGAATAAAACATGCAAATAAATGTACATGCATTGGTTGCAAAGGAGGAGTGATTTATCGCGTCATCATGCTCCCTCGACACAGTCATACAATATCTTAATAGTCTCTCATACTGCCATGATGTAAAAGATAATTGATCCGCCCTGAAGCATCTTCCCTGCTGTGACCTTCAGCTCTTTGGTTAAACTGACACTGATTTCAAGCGTTGTTCACAGGTACTGATGGCATCAAGTGGTTTGGAGTCAGGATTGAGACAGCACGCGGCGAGAAACTGGATTATTTTGTTTAAATTGTTCATCAGGTTCAAAAGGTTGAAGGTTGTCACTCAGACCGAGGCTCGAGGGCAACTTCTCAGTGACATTCAATGAGGTTTAAAAGGTTTGTCCACAATTTAATAGCAAAATGTCAACAGTTGTGTTTGTTTAACAACACAATCGCCAAAATAAACATATCTATGTTTCTGGAAAACTAAGTATAGATAAAGGTCATGTTGATTTCCTCAAAACCATTATTATGATTGTATATGAATAATTTTAAAGTGTAGTTGCCAGTTTGTTGCAAAAATGGCTGCGTTAGCGGCTTCATTCTGGTGCCCATCACAAGCTCACCGACGAAGGCAGAGGAAGACAAGGGTGAACATCGGTTCAGCTTTCACGTGTTGGAGTCACTCAACTCCCTCAAAGAAAATCCCTTTTTGAGGAAGTCATTTGCTGAGTTCGCAACACAAAATGGATCAACCCCAAGTGGACTACGCTCTGTCTCACTTGCCCTGCTTAGTTAACAACGGAGCAAACATGCTTGCTGTGTTTATTGTGCAAAGTGATCGCTAGATATTCAAGGCACATGAGCGATGCTGCCTTAATTTATGATCCTGTTTAACTCCTGCTTAATTTACATTTGTGTTACCTTAGAGCCTCTCACTTGGATAGGCAAAAGGGTAAAAAGGAAACAGAGAACATTTAAATAAATAACAGAAATCAAAACAAGTATTTGCATAAAAAATAGACGGTAACGTCGGCTTTACGTTCAAGTTTTCATTAAAGCAAGTATGTTGCTCTTTTGATCAATCTTTTAATCAACAGCACTGAGCCTGCCTCTCTGCGAGGACACGCACACCGGCGTCAAGATCAATGGCAGTTTGGGAATAAAGTTGTGTTTTCCCTCTCCCCCCTGACTTCACATTTGAATAGATTGGTGCTGGCACTTGTTTGCTTTGAAAAGGTCTGCGCTCTCTGCTGGAGACGAGTATTAGCCGTTCAGCCATTAATCAGATTTTACTCAGCTCCAGGAGTTTGGGGCACGAACGCGCGAGCATGTTTGATGTAAAAACCTGTAGATGCTCCTCAGGCGGAGTCAGTCTGACTGAGGGAGAGCACGAATAATATCTCACTGCTTGTTTTCATTCCTTCGGAGAGGTGATAGCACGGCATTAAAATATCACAAAGTCTACGATAAGATAACGACAAGGTGGCTCTCTTGCTGAGTATCACAACTAGGAACATGGTACACCCTTTTCAAACCTGATTAAAAGCTGTTTCACCCATGCATGTTAATGTTTGATCTCTCTACTCCCTCCTTACTGAAAGCAGTTAAGTCCCAATATCTTTTCAGCAAGTTATGAAACGTGCTGCACTAAATATTTGACACAAGAATGAAAAGATGCACAGGCAACAGAGCTTCCTTTCACTACTCGTCCCCTCAGGTTCGACTGAGGGACGATGGTTTGTTGCCGGATGAACAACTGCTTCATGTGCTGCGACGTCTGCTGACTGAATGTTCTTTGCTTCGTCTTTACATCTCTGCAGCCTACCTTTCCCTGTCAGGATGTGTCACAATAAGTCCGTGCTATCGTGCAGAATGAGAGTCATAGTCTTAGTCATACTACTGAAACATGAATGTTTTATAAGAGATGTCTCACTGTTTTCAAAAGCATAGTTTGCATTAGCAGCGGGAGCAGTTGCCTAATAGATGATTCCCACCCTAAATACAGACAAAATAACCCATTAAGGAGTTCACTTCTGGGTTTTAATGAGCAGAGAGCTGAGTTACAAACTTTTTACACGGTCTCCACGCAAATTGGCTTCACTAAAACTCCAAACATGAAAAATTAAACCCGCCTGGTTATAACTCACAAAATGATAAAGCAGCATTATCTGTACAAAAATGTCGGAGGGAGTTAATGATGCGCTGCATCGTGGCCAATGACATTAAAGTTGCTGCTCTGCAAAGAGCATCCTTTTGAATATAAATGACTTAGTGCAGAGCCCGGCTGCACTAACAAACCAGCACATATTAACATTATTATAAGTTATTATCTCAAAGTTCCTGCCTGTGTTGCTGCTGGTTCTCCCTCCATGCCTTGCTCCAATTAGTGCCTCCTCACACTGAGGCAGATAAGTGGTGTGTCAGTTTGAACTCGTGTCACTATGATAATAGTAATAATGATAATATTTATTTATATATAAAAACAGAGTTTACAAAGTGCTTCGCCAATCAAGCAAAAAGCAGGAAACTCAGGAAGAAAATAATTAGTGAGTGAGTAAACACTCAACAGTCGAGCCAAACACGAGGAAGTCTAGTCCAAGATGAGTTAAAACACGAAGGCAGAACATAAAATATGAAAACGCAAAAAATGTAAATGAGTTATTAAAGGTAAAAGGAATAAAAGTGATAAAAACAGGCAAAATCACAGAAAAGGAAAGGAGGGAGAAAAAAAGAAAAGTTAAATAAATAAAAGAATAAAACAATAAAGGACGATTAGATGACGACATTAAGAACAGATAAAAAAGATTATGAGCAGTTAAAGGAATAAGGGACATTAAATAGATAACAATAAGAAAGCAGGAAAGGACGGTAAGAAGAAAAAAATTAAAAACATACGTCGTCCAAGTGCAGTAAAAGGAATAGAGAATGGAAATTCAATGAATAAAGGATGACTTAACTCAACACAGTGAGAATATGAGAGATGCACCAGCCCCAGGAGAGCAAGTAAGTCTGGGTGACTATGACCTGACATCAGAGGCGACCACAGACAAAGGGCAGGTGCTACAGTTGAAGCTTTCGCTGTCCTGTAACTTCTACGATTGCCTCCGTTATAAAACCGGAGACTAGGAGTGTGTTTCCCCTTGATAATTTCCCAAGACGTGTTGCTGCACCTGCCTCGACACATTCATCAGCGTCACGCAGAGAGATCGTATCAGTTCCCCACATCCTCCCCCCCCCTCTGAGCGAGGGAAACATCTCCTCTTTGAAGGCGCTAAATCTCTTTATCTAACCATCTTCCCAATTTTGTCCCGTCAACAAGTTTTGACAGTTTGACGTAAATGCAAAACACGATCAAACAAGGCGTCGAGCTGAAACTGTCAGCATTCTCTCCAGTTTTCCTCCTTTTTTTTTGGTCTCAAAATGAAGTGAGTAACTTTGCCATTAACAAAAAAGATCTCTTCGTCCATCCTGTTTTCATCCATCAGTCCATTCATCCATACTTGTGTCCCTCAGTGTTGCTCTAAAGTGTTTTTCTTCTCTTTCCTATAGTTGAATATTCGAGATTCACTGTGTGCACCGGTGTACAAGCAGAGTTTTGCACTAGGAGGCTGTTTTCACAGGCATTGCCCAAAGAGAAAAATGTGTATGTGCTCCCTGAAAATCAGATTTTAAGAGGCTCGAAGTGAAGTTAGAGGCATTGTGTGTCCGGTTAAACTTAAACTGTGATGAAAACTATTTGCATATTCCTATATTCTATCATTTTTAACGAGGGAGAAGGAATAGGTGTACTTTTACATTGAAAATAGCACATACTAGCTAGCATACTTACGCAACTGAGTGAAAAATAAGCTTAACCTTGTCCTCAGTAGGTTAGGCAGAGGTGTTGTCACTTTGCGTTGTCATCAAAGCTCCTTTACAACTCTCTCTAAGTGAATGATTTCCCCTAGACCTGAATATGACCCTGTGCTCCTCCTGTGACAGGCATTTAGTGTGCCAGTGTGTTTCTCTGCGGTTTGCTTTTACTTTCCAGTTCACCTCTTGTTAGGAGAAATCCAACCTCAAGAAGCCAGACACAAGCACTGCAGCTGCAATGGCTTCAGGGAAAGAAAGCGGTTTTGGACTCGACAACCTTGCATTTGATGTAAGTACAATGACTTATTCATGCACAAAATCTTTAGTCATTAATTCAGCATCACCTGGATACATTCAGAAGAAAAACTGCTTTTGGTTTCTCGTTGAACTGTGAGGATTTCACGACACTGAGTTTTGATTTATCCTGCTACACTGTGGGCAAGGGTTCGCACAAGTGGGAGTAATTTGAGGTTGAAAGTTTCTGAAAGTCGTGCGACTGCTGTTGAAATGATCTCTGTGCTCTGACAGCCCTCGTACAGGGAGAGCCCACACAGCAATACATCTTATTTTGTTTGGATCACATCCATAAATCTGTATCTTTTTAAATGTAGTCGCTTTATAACTTGCTATTGGTAAGACTTCACCATGATCTGTCTTCTATAATGTCTATCGGCCCGAAATTTCCATTTAAAAACAGCAGTGGAAGCTAACTACGATTATTTACTCATGTACTGTTCTTAAAGGTCCTGTGTGCTGGATTTAGTAACCTCTGGTGATGTGGTTGCAGATGGCAACTAACTGAACATCCCTCGTCTCACCCTCTACTATGGTATCTTTGGTTTGTCCATTCTGGGCTACTGTAGAAACATGGCAGAGCAGCATGGTGGACATATAAAGGGCTCTTTCTAAAATCATGAAGCACAACAATCCTTAGTTTCAGGTGATTATACATTGATGAAAACTTAAATATGAATATCATTATATATTTTGGTCCCCCTGAATCCTACACACTGCACTTTTAAGTGCACTTTTAGGGTACCTGTACCTTTCTTCAGTGTTTTAATTTTGTGCCAGTGACTACACAAACTTCATTTTGTTTCATTATTGTTGTTGGTGCTGTACTTTGATCACATTACATTTATTTTACGACTTTAATTACATTGCATACACATTGCAGGCACAATGCATTGAGTCAAGTTAAATGTCCCAAAAGAATGAAATTAGCTCTGTTGCAGCCACAACAATAAAATGCATTTTACATATGGCTCCATCAATAATAATAATCTAATATTATAATGTTATACAGTAAAATCTAATAACCAAAGAGCCCATTTTGGATGCATGGTGAATATTTTTACTTTTAAACTTTAAGCACTTTATTTTCTTGATTATAACCACATATGGGAACAGAGAAGAGTTTTTAAAACAGTAAATAGGTAGTAATAAGTAAAAGATCTTCATACTTCCTCCACCACTGCCTACAAATACAAACTGTTTTGAATAATTCAGTGTGGTATACATTAACTAGATGTATAAACATGAGAACAAGTTATGCATTGGTACGTCTCCAGGTGAGCTTAACTTAACTTTCTGATGATGTCCGTGTTTTTGCATTTGCATGTTTTTTATACGGTGCTGCAGATGGATGACCAAGTCAATGATCCACCCAAAAGAAAGGAGGGAAAGACATGTGGCAGCAGCTGTACCGAAGAGGAAGAGAGAAATAAACCCACCTATTGTGTGACTGATGTTCCCCCGTGGTACCTTTGTATTTTTCTGGCCATTCAGGTGGGTGTGATCCTCTCTGTGTTGTGAGCTGATTTTAGCCTTTAGTATTATCTGAAGTCTGTTATCTCTTTGAATGAGTTGTGAATTTCCTGTTTTGTGGCACTGTGTAACCCACACTGTAATTGTGGCAATAAAGATTTCAGATTAAAACTTTTATCACCTCATCATTGTAACAATATTATAGCTCTCATTTCGATTGCAATGCAATGAAAGAAGATAACAAACTTTTTGTTGCATAGTCAAGCATTCTTAATGTTGTTTTGTGTTTGTGGTGGTGCGTTCAGTACCATCTATTCATCATATCTCCTCACTGTTCCTCTGCTGTGCAGCACTACCTGACAGCGTTCGGTGGGATCCTCTCCATCCCTCTCATTCTGTCGGAGGGGCTGTGTCTGCAGCACGACAGCCTGGTCCAGAGTCGCCTCATTAATACCATTTTCTTCGTCTCTGGACTGTGCACCCTGCTGCAGGTCATCTTCGGTGTCAGGTCAGAAAAAACATGTCGCTGATTTATTCCACCACTCACCATCGTGTAAGAAATACATTGGCAAGATAGTTGGGATAAACTCTGTTAGCATAAGTTAGACCCTAAGCGACACATTTAAAAAGTTGAAAAGTGGTACACTCGCTGCTTCCTTTATTTTCTTCCTCTTGATGGAAGCATTTCTAAAGATCCATGAAGGATATTTACACAGTGAGCTCCATGTAGCTTTTTAGCTACTTTTAGCGCAATGTTTTGGTTTTACACCACATTTACTTTATGGTTCATACTCCCAACTTTTATCCACCCATTTTCAAGCAGACATGATCAGCAGCTGTTTTCAGTTCAGCTCTGATAAACCTAGCTTGCGAACAAATTCAATAAAGTTGGCAGCTGTTGCCAGATATTGAGTCGGCGAAGAACAAAAACAGAGCTGCAGGGTGAAGATGTGATCTTACCTTCGTCTGGTAGACAAGGCGAGTTTTTGATAACCCTTCAGTGCTACTGTTTAAATTGTGTTATTACTGTTAATTTGACCAACAACCTGCAACACTGATGACATTTCCATCTGCCTCAGCTTTGGTTTAGTGCTGATTACAATACAAAAATGTCCATCAAACACAAGCCAACCAGTTGCATACTGCTCTGTGTTGTGGTCTTATACATTAGTAGACATGTGGCGTCCTTTTACTGCTTTGTTTTGGACTCATATCTCAGTGAATTTGTGTCTGACAGAGAACTGTATTCCTTTATCACACACTTGTAGGCTTCCCATCCTACAGGGGGGCACATTTGCTCTGCTGACCCCTGCCATGGCCATGTTGTCCATGCCAGAGTGGAAGTGCCCAGCTTGGACCCAGAACGCCAGTCTGGTCGACACGTCCTCACCTCTCTTCATAGAAGTGTGGCAGAGCCGCATGCAAACAGTGAGCAAACGCAAACACTGTGCATTCACAGTTTTCAAAAGAAGCAAGCCAACAAAGACGACAAACACACACTTCTGTGGAGCTCATGATTAATTCACTGAGGTTTCGAGGAAGAAACCGATCATATAGTTGATATCAGACAAAGAAAGAACGGTGACGTTGATGTTAATTGTATCGACTATTGTGTTCCTGTCCACAGCTGCAGGGCTCTATCATGGTGGCGTCTCTTCTTCAGGTCCTCGTCGGTTTCTCTGGACTCATTGGCTTCCTCATGCGCTTCATTGGCCCGTTAACCATTGCCCCCACAGTCTCGCTCATAGGCCTGTCGCTGTACGATTCAGCCGGGACCAAGGTTGGCAGCCACTGGGGCATCTCTGCTATGTACGTAACTGCTCGCCGCCAGTAATGGTTCATTTTGCCAAGTTGGAACAGCGAACCAGCAGTATTTGGCTGCATTATTTGCCCTGGCCTTTTTTTCAGAGGACGCAACAGTCTGAAATTACATTCAAAACTAAATTCTTCCTGGTAATGTCGGAGCCTGTTGCCAAATCTCTTTGCAAAATTAGATTTGACAAGCCAGATTTTCCTTCAGTGCGGGGGGATGTGATCATCAGTGGCCTGTTTCAAGTCTCTAAAATCACTCTCTAATTATGTATCATCATGCTAATTACAGTTCTTCTCATACACACAGGACCACGGTGCTGATCATCCTGTTCTCCCAGTACCTCCGTCTCATACCGATCCCTATTCCTGCATATAGCAAAGCCAAGAAACTTCACAAGTCCAAGTTCTACATCTTCCAGATAATGCCTGTGTGTTTTTCACTTTGATACTCTTCACTTTTTATATCTTTTGAAGCATTTTTTGTTGATTATCATGGTTAACTGGGAATACTGACACTGGTACTAATATTAGATATTGATTAGATTCTTCTGGGCATTGCGGTCTCATGGTTAGTCTGCTACCTCCTCACCATCTATGATGTCCTACCATCGGATCCAGCCCAGTATGGCTACCTGGCCCGTACTGATGTGAAGGGAAATGTGGTGAATGAGGCCTCCTGGTTCACATTACCATATCCTGGTAAATTCACAAGACACACTATCAACATACCTGTGTGTTTATCTGTCTTATCTTTAATTCCTTTTTGTTATTATTATTTTATCTTTAAAGGTGAAATATGTTTAATTGGACACCTGTCAAATTCATACTCAAGACAAATATGTGGCAGCATATCACCAGAGTAACCGCTAACTACTGCTAACTGTAGCTGCCTTTAGCCAGTTAGCTCAGTTAGCTTTGCTGCCACCTGTTTGGCCTGGGAGCTCGGGGATCAGGGGAATGTTAATGTTTACACCACTGGTAGGATTTCTGGACGGGGGTGGGCTAAGGCTAGCTGGTTAGCATGCTAACTTAATACATATCTCTGTAACCCAATGACATAGACATCATAAAATATCGAAACTGCTCTTTCTTCACATTCTGTTGATAATTGCAGTTCATTTCGTAACATTTTCAACTTTAATTTTTTCACATATTGCCCTTTTAATACGTAAGTCATATTATTAACGCTTACAGGAAGATAAGGGAAGACAAGAGGGATAGTGAGTGTATAGTAGGAACAAATATTGACAATATTGTTGAAAATACCAGGATGTTTTTATGGAGCATTCAATAATCATAGTTTTGACTCCTCGTCCAGGTCAATGGGGCGTGCCAACTGTGAGCCTGGCAGGCGTTTTTGGCATTATGGCTGGAATAATATGCTCCATGGCAGAATCAGTGGGCGACTACCATGCATGCGCCAAGCTGTCAGGGGCCCCTCCTCCCCCTAAGCACGCCATCAACAGGGGTATTGGCGTTGAAGGGGTCGGCTCTTTGTTGGCAGGGGCCTTTGGCACAGGCAACGGCACCACCTCCTTTAGTGAGAATGTGGCTGCCCTGGGTATCACCAAGGTAAAAATCATTCATACTGCATGATTTCATAACTAGGCAGTTTCCAAGTGGCTGTTTTCAGCAAATAAGCTCTGGTAAATCCACTGTCGTACGCTACCTGCACGGAAGAGAGAATCACAGACGTTAGCGATTTCATAAGAACAAGCAAGTCTGCAAAACATTTTTCAGACTGCCTGTTTGTGTGACAGGTTGGTAGCCGAACGGTGATTCTTCTGAGTGGAGTTTTCATGATTCTGATGGGGATGTTGGGTAAAATTGGAGCCATTTTCACAACCATCCCCACCCCTGTGCTTGGAGGGATGTTCCTGATCATGTTCGGAGTCATAACTGCAGCAGGCATTTCTAATCTGCAGGTAAACAACAGCATGAAATATGATTCGATATTCTTTCCAAATGCTTTGCTACTATTGAGAATTTGACATGTCTTTATTTTTCAGTCCACAGATATGAATTCCTCCAGGAATATATTTGTTTTTGGTTTTTCCATGTTTACTGCGCTTGTCATTCCGAACTGGATCTTGAAAAATCCTGATTTCTTCAAAACAGGTATAAGCTGCCAGGAAATGTTATTACTTTTTAACAGCTTTCACCTCAACTGCTACGAGCTGACATAAAACTATTCGGTTCTCCTTGTGAAAAAAAGAAGATGAACTTTCTGACTTGTAACTTGGTGAGAGCAGCAAGTGATGCACATCAATCTTAAGGTGTTTTGACATTTTTTCTCCTCTCTTGCAACTCAGGTGTGAAAGAGGTAGACCAGGTGGTGCACATATTGTTGACCACCCATATGTTTGTAGGAGGGTTTCTTGGCTTCTTCCTTGATAACACAATACCCGGTAAGCTAAAGTGGAAGGGTGTAATTTCGTCAAATTGCAATCAGTGCACATGGCCGCCTTACAGCGTTTCCATGTAGCTCCTGGGCATGTAATTTGCTTTTTGCGTATTGTTTCTCTCCTATTATTGAATCATTACGTAAATCACAGCTTTTCTACCTTGTGCACATAAACTGTTCCTGTTATTTAAGTCAATTTGTGGTGTATGGCTGTCTTCTATCTCAGGGACTAAACGTGAGCGTGGCCTCTTAGCTTGGGACAAAGCGCATCTCGAGGACTCTAGCACCACCCTGGGAACCGAAGAGATATATGACCTGCCCTTCGGCATAACCTCTTGCCTCTCGTCTCAGTCTTGGGTTCGTTACATACCTTTCTGCCCATGGAAGGGCAACAGAACTCAGTACAGCTCTGAGGACAACAATAAGCCACAGGGCAAGGGGAATGGGGATCTTCCTAACGGGACAGGGGTCACTGAGGACATACATCTGTAAGGTCTGAAATAGAGGTGGTGTAATAACATACAATAATAAGAATTGTATCTAGTTCTGGCTCAGGCGTGTGTGAGCTGACCAATCAGGGCAGACTGGGTATCTGGGAGGAGGGGCCTTAAAGAGACAGGAGCTCAGACAGAGGGGGAATACAGAGCTGCAGTACTGGACATTATGAGAAAACTGATGTGTTTTTTGAGCATTAAAGCATGTAAATATATTCTATTAGTAAGCCAAAATAAAAATATGAACCAGAAAATGAGCATCACATGTCTCCTTTAATCGTTTAAGTCATTTTTCAAGCAAAAATGTCAAACATTTTCTGGTTTCAGCTTCTCAAATGTAAGGATTCGCTGTTTTCTTCTGGTTTGGGAGTGCTTATGTGTGTATTATGGGGTGTGTGCAATATATGTTATGTGCAATGTGTTTTACTATGGGGATGGTGCCTTATTTGTTATGTACAATTTATTGTTGCGACTGACACAGCTGGTGCTGTTTTGTTTTATGTAGTTAAGCTAACTGTAACTTGGAGGCATTTATGTGCGCAGCATTTGAAGACAATAAAGTATATCGCATCGTATTGTATCATATCGTAACGTGATAGTGTCGTATCATATCGTATCGTATCGTATCGTATCGTATCGTATCGTATCGTATCGTATCGCATATTCATCTTTTGCACTCATTGAGTTGCTGTGCTGCTTAAATGCAAATTTTAAATGTTCCTCGTGGATTTATTAATGTTTTATTCCTCATAATTAGAATTAAAGTAAGTATCTATGTTTACTGTCCTACATGTAGCAAGGCTGCCAGCAGTGAGTTTATTTTCGATGTTTTTGAGTCTGACTACACACAGAGAGAAATAATAATATCTTATGGTGAAGCGCTCACTCCTGTCTACACCAATTAAAACAGAACAACCAAACGATCAAAGTGTTAAACTGTTTGCATGTTCCACCACTACTCAGAACTCTTCCAGTAGCTCACGGACAGAAAACTAGAATAATGCGCTCTCTGTTCTCCTCTTTCAAAGGAAATTAAATTTAGCCTGTGGATAAATTTATTATCACGCAGCCCTATCTTCACACTGCAGCTGCTTAAAAAACCCACAGCAGCAACCCTCTAGCTGTTATTGTGTTCCCCCTGCAAAAACAAACAGAGATAACACATCTATCTCAATCTTTCTCTTCCATGCCTTCATCTCTTTCTCTCCGTATTCATTTCCTCTGTCTAACCAGCTCTGACAGCCAGGTGGGATATGGTGTAATGCTTTGATCTGTAGAGCCAGAGGTTTTCCCCGGGGCCCATTTAGACCACTGGTCAATGGTTGGCTGCCCGCTCTAATGTTATTTCAGGATGGTAAAATAGCACAATTGTAATTTGCACTTTAAAAATCTTGCTTTTTTTTCCCTCTCTTTGGCTATCTTACTTGTATCTCACTGAGATCACATTACAGAATATTATAATTTGTGTGTTGGTGTTCCGGGAAGGGTTTTTGCGCATTCACAATAAGGTTTTATGTAACACTGTGCCAGCAATCTGCATTTCAATTGGAAATGATCACGATAACTCAGCAGTTCTCTCCTCATCAGTGAAGGCAACTCTAGAATTTATCAGCACCATATCTTTTTTTTTCCCTTCTGTCTGAGACTTCGACCTTGAGGATTTACTTTTATTCTCTCTTTTTGAATTTGACATTATATCATCTTTTCCTCAAAGCTTTCAGGCAGTTGATGAGATTTCTTGCACCAAGTTCATCGTTATTGCTTACATATTATTGCAAATGGAGGTAGGGGAGCAGGTAAAAGTGACGAACAGAAGACATGAGAGACAGAAAGGGAGAGAGCGATCGTGTATTCATGACCAGTAGGTGGGGATCATATGCAGGCAAATGTGGGAGACACTACAGGAGCGCTACACACTCCTGCTTATTCATTCATTCGAACACAAACAGAGTAAATAAAAAATGTCCATGCATGTATATAGGGAGTAAATATATGTGTTCAGCAGATCTCATTTACAATATTCATTCATGTGACCGATTTATATTTGAAAACTGTAAACTGCATTGATACGTGCTGCAGTCAATGCATATTACTTCCATGTCTTGTGGGCTAGAATTTCAATATCGAATGCTATGTTTCCTTTCTTATTTAATTTATCTAAGCATCACACTCAAAAAACTATGCTGTAGATTTAAACTCAAATCCCCTTAAGGCAATTTCTTCCCATAATTTACAAGAGAATTAAATATATCACCATGCCAAGAAATATGTGAGAATACATCAATAAGATACTTGACAATTTTACATCACGTTTTTGCACACACTCTGGAAATATTGATATGCTACCATTCAGTACAAGAGTCCTGTCAAAATGCTGTAGTCAATAACAATGGTAGATTAAAGCTGCAAGCAGCGATGAACGGGCGATGAACGGATGAACAACAGGCGTATCTCATGCAGCCAGTGTAGTTACATGATCCCACACTGATTTTGAGTCAATTGATCACATGACCTGGAAGCTATTGAGCTAACATGCTAATATTTACATATAAAAATTTATAAAAAATAATAAAAATTAAAAAAAAAATGTTTAGAGATGTAAAACGTAAAAACAAGAGGCGTATCTCATGCAGCCAGTGTAGTTACATGATCCCAACATGATTTTGAGTCAATTGATCACATGACCTGGAAGCTATTGAGCTAACATGCTAATATTTGCACATAAAAATTTATAAAAATTAATAAAAAATATTTAGAGATGTACAATTTCCTGGATATTGTGCTCAAACAGACAGTCTTGCATATCTTGATGAAATACAGTCCCATTAACACTTAAGTATTTTTAATTGTGTTCCATGGCTGGATGACGGTTTGTGAAAAATGTGGTGCTAATCGGCCAATAGTTGGCGCTTTTATTGCTAAATTATGAAAGAACAGCTTGACTGCCTTCACTTTTGATTCCTCAAAGGAGCTTGTTGCATGACCAAGCCCCGACAGCAGCATGCCCCGACAGCAGCATGTAGCGACAGCAGCATGCCCCGACAGGCGTGGACTGCGAGGGCCCGTTCATCGCTGCTTGCAGCTTTAATTATAATATGAGTCAGGTTAAGCCTTGGGCTTTTTAAGTGGGCCATAATATTAAGTTCTGTTCATTTCCCGAGCTCAGTGGAGGATATATCGGATTCTTCAGTGCTCGGAAATACTGTATGAATCAGCACACTGGGCTGAAAATGGCTCTCACAGTCGAGCTCGAGCTGAGCGAGAATATTGTGACTGGTGCTTCCCAGACTGAAGTGAGTCTGACTCATAAACCCCCGCCTGACAAAGGAAACTCACACACTGATTTAACATAAATCCTAACGCTTGAACCAACCTTGATATTATTATTTGACAGGAGGTGTGTAAATACTATGAGGAAGGTATTCTGTTAAGTCTCTGGTAACATAATCACTTATTGTAAATCTGAAACTATATTCTAGAATCTAAAGAAAAGACCTTTGTGTAGATGTCGACTTTGAGATGATCTTTTCTGTATTGCTTTTTTTTTTTTTAGACATATAATTATACTTACATACATTTGTGGACATAGGGAGCAACCCACTGTGTCATATTCACTTCATTTTTGGCTGAACCAGTCCACCAGTCCTTTAACTGTCTCCAGTATTTCATTGTTCTCATTTTTATTACATAAATAACGGGATTTAGACATTAAACCACTGAAATGCACTAAGTATAATTATATAGACGATTCTAAATGTATGGAAGACATTATAGATTTATTGATTGAATGTTTCCTAGTAACAACCCACACACCAAGTTGAGTGCAACGATCTTCACCTACTGCGTCTGTGCCTCCAAGTGTTCGTTCCCTAACCAGTGTTGTGTTTCTGAGAGATACGGACTGTTGCAGACCTCCCGCCTCTTCAGCTGAACTGAAAGCACATGCATGGTATTTTGTATTTTATCACTGGCAATAATTTGATACAATTATGATTTATTCAAGTAGCATTATTTTTTATTCTGTTTTGCCACTTGATGTAACATCAGCTGTAATTCTGGTATATTTGAACCACTGCATAATTAACCTACTGCAGTGACAGAGACATGCAAACAGATAAGTTCACACGTAAATAAAATTAGATTAGCAGGTAGTGACTGGTGAAAGTGATCTGTAATGAGAGCACTGCTGGGTGCTGAGAACCAGTTTGAAATATTCATAACGCTGCAGTCTCTCTTCACCCATCATGATTTCTTTCTGTTTCCTTTTCATCGAGCCATCACATTCCTCTCTCTCCCTCCCTTTCTTGCCATCCCAAACCACTTTTAGGTACTGATCCGCTGTTAAGACTCCAGAGTAATCGGGGCCCATATACTTCACACTGGCAGCAAAATACTTTCCAAAACTTTTCATGCTTGAAACAACCAGAGAAGAGATTTTCAGCCTCTTCCCGGGTCAAATGGGTAATTTCCTCCCATCCGGAGGCTTGCCCCTGCCTCATCACAGTGGGATCCCACTGGTGTTCATTAACAAAGTCAGCCAAGAAGTGGAGACAGCCTACTTTAAAGCATTGCTCATCCCAAAATGAAAACTCTCATCTGTCTCATTAATACTTTGCAATGTCTGCCTTATCAAAAACAAGAGGGACTCAGTAATCCCTGCTCAATCACAGGCCTCAGTGCATAATTTACACTGCTTTGTTTCCACGTGTGTGATTCTTATACAGGCCTATTGCACGTCAGAAATGAGGAATTGCACTGTGAGGAAGTCCTGATTGATTTAGTTTAATTTAAAATGCGATGTTTCTTTCAATGGCACGGTGTATTATTTTCATTTGGACACTGGAGGGGGCTACAGGCTTAACTTTAGTTTTCAGTCTGTATGCAAAGAACCTGGGAGTGGTTGAGAGACATAGACACAAATCTTTTTTGTTTGCAAGAAAGTGGTCCATTCGAATCAGGTCTACTCATTTCCTGAACTCTGTGGCGAATATATCTGCCGCTGAGAATTACTGAATGAATCAGCACACTGAGGTGAAACAGGCTCTTACAATTGTTCTCACTCTGAGCAGAAATATTGTGAACATTGCTTCCCAGCTCGAGGTGAGTCTGACTCATAAACCCCACCTGACAAAGGAAACTCACACACTGATTCCACATTAATCCAGAAACTGGACCCATCCCTGATTTTATTATTTGACTTGAGGTGTGGCGAACGGACTTATGATAAGGGAGTCCTCTTATAACACAGTCACTGATTCTAAATCTGAAACAGTATTTCAGCATCTATGTGCTTTCTGGAAAATAAACTATATTTTATGTTGTATTTGTTTTTACAATATACGATTGTAGCTACCTAAAAGAAGAGCTATTCTGTAAATGAGCAGCACCATTTACAGTTGGTACATTTAGTGTAAATGTCCTCCTATTTAAAGGGGTGTTTACTCTGTTATTAGAGATCCAGGCTATTCAATATGTCTCAGCGTAAACTAAAGCACTGTAGGAGTACAAAAAAACACTATCACTTTACAATCAGGATCAAAAAAAGATGAGCAGTTACTCTGGAGTGAGTGAGAAATGAATCAGGAACGACTTCATAATTAATTCATCTTTATGAGTGATCCCTGAATAACTGTGATTTGAGGACTACATCGTAGATAATGATGAGAGAAACAACATTAATGAATGATTAGTTCATGAACGCTGTTATTCTACATACTGACCACTTTCTTCATGAGTTGTTCATAATCAACTATCTGCCAGCTGCTGAGTCGGATGAACTAGTGACGACTCATTACTAATTACTTAATCGTTAGTTACTCTTTATGAACCTAAAGTGTTTCAGTGTATTTATTACTACTATTATTGTTGTTGTTATTCATTAGGCTACACTGTATCAGAACTACTTTTGTATGTGGACAAGCAAAATTGGGTGGAAATAATTGAAGTTAAAAGATAATAGGTAGGCTATAAAGTTTATTGTCAGTCGTTGACAAGGCAACGAAAGTAAGCTGGCCAGACAGTGTTTAGCCTGGCACATAATTCATTACACGCGTCAGTGCCTGGACCAACAGCGTCCATTAATTAACCATCACTAGAGAATCTAGTAGCCTACTGAGAGGTTAATGATATTAACTTTTCTTTGCTGTATCTTCTGGTGATAAACTTTTATGCAAAATAAGATATTTTATTTTGTATATAATAACACGGATCTCTTTGTTTATGTGATTATCATATAAAATAAATACTTTTCAATGAAACTGATGCAGATCTTATTGTAGAGAATAGGTAACATGGGTGAGTGAAAGGGGAAGTGAAAGTGTTTGACAGCACATGAACTCTGTAAACCTGGGTACACGTGAGCTACAAAGCCACGTGATCCCTTCTATTCAGCCAGTCAAATATTGACATTTATTGGGCACTTTCGTAGAACAGACTTTTGCCAGGACTGGACTTGTTAGCAGTCAACAGTCAAGGATCACAGTGTTTATCATGACGTAGCGGTCCAAAACACCCCCTCCTATTTAAGGGAGTACTGCTGCCACATCCTCAAGTCAAAACAAGTTTTTCTTTCACCGGATATGAGCATTTTTCTCGATTTCTTCTGACGGTATGTTTACACTTGTTGTCATGCAATGCAATTTTCTTGAACGTACATTTTTTTCCTCTGCTTAGTTTATCCGTGTAAAAAAACACACGGCAACCAGCTGACGCGGCATTGAACAAACCTCGGAAATCCCGAAGCCTTAACGCAATTAGAGACAGCACCGTCATTTCGTCATTATTTTGTAATTACCGTTATATCACCGACCCCGTTTGGTCGCGAGAAATAACAAAGTGGAACTAGTGACAAAACTGTTTTAATTGATGAATGCTATTTCGCTTCAGAAATCCATGTTGGCTAAAATTATAATGTATTCGCAGTAACATATTGTAAAAGCGCCGTATTTCATGTATGTGGCTAACACAGTATCCTTAAAAGTTTGTAATTAGGTCACTTTTCCCATCGTCTGTTCCAGCTAACATCTTGGCAGGGAGATATAGTCAAAATGCGCGAGTTTATCGCTTGTTTACAACCTTAAACTGGAAATTGCGGTATTTTCGATGGTACGTTAATGCAGCACGGATGGCACAGACGCAGTTCCGGAGCAGGGCGGTTTGCACCGGTATGAACCATGGTGGAGCCGTCAGCGGAAGCCGGAGCAGGACACGGAATGATCATTTCAAAACAAAAGTAAAAGAAACCGTTATTTCCATAATAATGTAAATAAAAAACACTGCGACGTCGAAGCAAGTGATTGTGTATGTACAGAAGAGCCCAACACAAAATAATTTGTTCACAAAAGAAGTTTTCCAACAACAGCTATTTGGCTTTTTAAGGAATCTTTTAGTCTAACATCGAAGCACGTTGGCCACTACATCCTTTACTTCGAAAGTCTGTACCGGAAGCCGTGTTTCACATCTTGGGGAACTTGACGCGCGTGCGATTTGTTTACTAAACCGTCCAAGTAGCATAGCGGTGAATCTTTGTCTTGGCTCGTCTGTCGCGGACGGCTTTTTAAATACAGTTCGGACAAAGCTAACTATCTAGTCGCCGTTGGATGAACAGGAGGGCAGGAAAGGGGAACCGGTGCCGCTGGTTAGTCCTGCTTTCGCTCGGACCGATGGCTAAATGCGGCGAGGCGTGTACTCTGTGAACTCTGCAGTTAACGGGGCGGCCAAAAAGAGCCGACACACAGCTGCCAACAACACGAAGGTAGCTGTGTTGACCCTGGTTTCCTTCAGCTTCAGTTGTTTTGTTCCTGTGTTGATATTCAAAGGGAGTTAGTTAGCTGGTAGACGTGCACTTTACCGGTGGCTAGCTAGGTTAGCAGCTTAACGGTAATGTTATAATTAGCCAGCGACCGTTTGGACGAGCTGGCTCATTTTTTTAGTGACGCAAGTGCAAGTAATCAAAACAGCCGGTGTCACACTTGGTGTCTGACTACATTCTCATCTCTTTCTGTGCGTTGCTTATGTGTTGTGTGATTGATTGTCAGTTAATGAATAGCACCATTTTCCTAAAATGTATCGATGTCTTTCAGATTGATACAGCCGCCAATTTTTCTCCGTGCTGTTGACCATCATGGAGACCACTCAGGTGACTTTGGCTGTCAGGGGAGAAACATCCCCAGGTAAGGCTTGACTAATGATAAAGTAATCAACACCTGTTAGGACATAATCTTTAATCTATCTATTTGAATGTTTTCTGTAACATGTATCCTACATGATTTGGGCCATATCAGTCATTTTATTATTTAGAAATACATATCAGGCATGTTGACATTAACATATTTTAGTGAAAATAGTTATAGGGGTCAGTCATGTTTGTTTTTTAAATATTGTTATATCAGGTAACACACCAATTTGAACATTTTAAGGGGAGGTGATTGCAGTTGTTGGTAGCTGTGAAGCCCTGGGAAACTGGAACCATCAAAAAGCTGTGATCTTACATCCTGGAGGTGATGATGGGTAGGTTATGTTATGTATAATGCCTCACTCATTATAAACACACTGTTGAAATGTGACGGCATGTTGTTTTTCCCTGCAAGGTTGCAAAATGTGGTCCTCTAAAACAACAACAATGTGTTTGTTGATTCCCTGACAGAAATACATGGACTACAACAATCACTGTGCCTAAAGGAGTTGTTTCCAAGTACCGCTACTTCAAAGGCTTTTTTCTGGAGTCGAAGGTGAGCAGATGACCCTGTCTATATTGTGACATAACCTTAAAAACAGGGTTCGAGTTACATGGGAGCCAATGTGATCTGAGCTCCCATAAGGTAGGGTAAAAGTAAAATCTCAGATCTGTGAGGGTCTCTAATACATTACCAACAACCGTTGCTTTAATCACAAATAATGCATGTTTCAATGTAATGGGTAATTTTTACTTTCAGAAGAACTACATCCCACGTACTGTAATTCTCTCTCTCTCTGGGGTGTGCGCTGTCCTACCTTTTCTTCTTTGAACTGAATAACTGTTGTTGTGATCTATTTTACAAAAGTGTTGCAAGAAGTTGGCTGTTGTGTGTGTGTGTGTGTGTCTCTGTGTCTAAAAGTCGATCTGATATGGACCACAATGAAGTGATGAATTTCATTAGTGATGGCAATATCCCAGACTCCCTTACAAATCAAGTGATTTTAAGAGTTGATGCATCATGAGGAGAAACTTAATTTAACTTTGTGAAATGGCTATGGCAAATTTTAACTCAGTGGTGCCTTCTTGTAAATTTGGCATTAACTACAATATATTAAGATGTTTCTCTCTTTGTGAAAAGTGTCAGTTTCTTTGCGGTATCGCTGTAAAAGCCTGTTATTTCTTCGTCGGACTCCCTTAAAAAACCCTCAATTTTGAAACTTCTGTCGCTGTCTACAACACATTCCCCACTATTTTGGCCATTTTGTTCTTTCGGCAAAAATGATACATGAAGACATTTTTTCATTGTGTAAAAAAAAATGCATCCGTTTGTTTTAATGATGCCGTTGTAGCTGTATTCACATCTAGAGCACGGCGCGAAGCGAATCATTTTCTTTAAATTTTTCTATTTCCGTCCTAACGTTGGTTAGGGTTACTTATCTTAGAGACCCCCACAAAGTTTATATTACAACTCGAACCCTGCTTAAAAATCACAGATTAATTTGCTCATAGTTGCGTAAGATAATCTTTTGAAAGCAATAATGGCTTTTACTTGCTAAAAAAGTTAAATATTGCTAAATTAAAAGCCAGTGTCACGTTATTTGTTGTCACGATCTTCAATATTCTGTTACATGATACCTTTCCATTTCAGCTCTTCAGCAGGAAGGTCACTAACAGGTTCTGTAGTTTGTTTTTGTTTCACTAACTTTGAAAGAGTGTGTTATAAATTCACAAGATTTTGTGTATCAATTTCCCTATATCTGTGTTCAGGCCTTTAGAAGCAGCCGTAAGGCATAATTGGGGACTAGCCAGCCCTACATGCGAGGTAATAGTTGCCAGTGTGCTAATTTATTCATGCTTTGTAAGTCATACTTAAAATTTAAGAAACTGAAGTTACTCCCACAGAAATAGCAGCAATATATACAGTTTTCTTGACTCATGAATCATGATTGTAGAAATGAAAGTTCAGGGTTTCTCTTTCCCTAATGTAATATTATATTTACCAAAATGTGGTGCTACAAAGGTATTGTTTCTATAATTAACAATGGCTTTATTACAGATAATGAGATCACCCAAATGTGTAACTGAAGTAATTTTTCCAAGTTTTTTTTTCTTCACTAACAAGCACACTTTTCAGATTTCAACCCATGTTGGCTGACTGCTCTAGAGGGGGGACTGGTGACTATAATGCCTCTAATTCTTTTCTTACACTCCAAAAACAGCACGGACGCCAAGACTGAAAAATAGTTCAATGTGTCTGATTTGAAAACCCTAACATTGTACCAAACATTGGAATTGCAGAGTGCAGAAGGTCCCTGTCAAGTGATAGTCAATATGTGGGAGACCCATCATCAGCCCCGCACGATGAGCCCCACAGGTATAGAACAACAAAAAAACGCTGGCTGGGTTTGGTGAAGAATGTCATACTCAAACCCCCTAAAGATCTCCCATTCTCTGCCATAGCACTTGAACAGTTACCCATGTGACAATGCTAGATGTCTAATCTCAGTGAGGAAGAGGCCTGGACTTCAGGAATCTGACCATTTGTTTGTCAGAATTAACCTACAGCCACCTGATAATAGTGTTTTCCTCCTCAAACTGTATTAAACTGGTAGCCTCTGGAGCTTCTGTCTTATTTGCCAGTGTGTGTAAGCTTTGGCAAAGATCAGGGACAACATTTGCTGGAGTTATCTATATTGCCATAGAGGAAACTCTACAGTGCAAAACATGAGCTGATATTGTAGACCTCTCTAGTTAAAACGCCATTGTGTTGGCCCAACACAGACAAAGCTCATTCAAATTAAGCTTGATTAGCATAGTAGTTGCAACCATATCTGCACCCTGCTTGATGTACTTTTGTGACCCCAGCCTGTCACCCCATCCTTGTTTTGTTCCCCCCCCCACCTTCCTCTAGAAAATCGTACAAAAACACTTTCCCTTTCCTGTGATTGTTACAAATATGACCCAACCTTTAACCTAGACGACATGCTCATGTGTAGCGTTGTAGTTGAAGTCGAGGCAAATCAGATACAGAGCAAACCAACGAAGGCTTGAATTCGGCATCTTTTTTAAAGAGTACAAACAGAGACTTTCCTCTTCGTATGCAGGAAATGCTCTGGTTTGATTTGACCTCTACTTTTGTACTGTTAAGATTCTTCTGTCATGTGTCTAATGTGCTTTTCCTTTATTGCAGCATCGCACCAGAATATTGATGACAGAGAATTTGGAATTCACAGTAAGTAATAAAAAAAAATACTCTCTTTACTTTATTACTGTATGCAAGTTTACAGTAAAGCTCCAATAGATAGCAGTACTTTCAAACTAAATTGCTCAATCCGTCAGGGGAATTGACTTCCCTATAGACTGCATTGTAGCCACTTCCTCTATTTTGTACAGCAGAGGTTTCGAGGTCATTCATCATAACAAAACAAACAGTTGCCTCCCTTCTGCTAGTATCGCTGACATCAGTTCTCTGGTCAGCAGTCACGGGAGCCAATGTGGCTATATGTTGTCATCACACGCTTCCTGTCTGTGCCCTCCTTTTTCTTTTTTCTACAGATGGGGTGAAATGTGTCGACTCTGGCTGGCTGACGTGCCAGACAGAGATTCGCCTGCGTCTGCACTATTCTAAGACGTCTCCGGTGTCCATCACTAAGAAGAAATTCAAGAAGTCTCGCTTCAGGTAGGGAAGGTCGAATTCGATACCCCCCCAGAGAAAGTTTGCCTTGAAAGTGACATGATCAGTGGATCATTACAGTGCTCCTATTACACGACCTGTTAGCTAAGTGTAACAGAAGTCTTGCATGCATACTAAGAAAGAAAATACACAAAGCTTTCAATATGATCACATCTGTGTATTTACTTAATGGATTTTTTAATTTACTTATCTGTTCAGAATCAAGCTAACATTGGAGGGCGTAGAGGAGGAGGGAGACGAGGAGGAGGATGCGCTCAGTCCTACATCATGGCACAAAATGACTACTTTGGAGATCAGCATGATCAGTGCTAATGGATACAAGTCGCGCCACTCACAGCCTGAATGTGGGTATGCACTGGAGCCCTCCCAGTGGACCGAGTACAGCATCCACACCATGGATCCAGACAACCTAGAGCTCACCTTTGAGTTCTTTGAGGTAAAACCCTTTTGAATACTGCCTCTGATTAGCCCATGTCATGCTAAGCAATTCGATATGTGTTATTGTAAAAGGAAGAGCAAACCAGGCATCATGATGAGATTTATCTATATCAGGTTTGTACTGATTGCATGTATTTGTTTACAGGAGGATCTGGGTGAGCATGTAGTTCAGGGGGATGCTCATCCAGGACACGTGGGCACCGCTTGCCTCCTCTCCTCTTCTTTCGCGGAGAGTGGAAAGGATAACGGAGTAGCCACACTTCCCATTATGGGCCGAAATTCCAGACAGACCATCGGGAAAGTCAGAGGTAAGATACAGTACAGAAGACTTCCAAGCTGGCTGACAATGAACTGACTTGTTTGTAAAGTCTTTCTGTGCTTATCAGTTTACATGGTGTTACTCTTGTTTTAGTGGATTATCTGGTGATCCGGCCCATTAAGGGGTTGCAGTGTGACATGAGCTCCTCGTTCACGCGATACTGGAAGAAAAGAAGTGCTCTGGATGTGGGTCACAGGGGAGCTGGCAGCACACACGCAGCCAAGTGAGTCCTAACAACAGTCCCTTATAGGAACAAATGCCCTGCGAAGAACGCAGAGAGAAAACATAGTTTAAAGCACAACAGTGTGTGTGAATATGGTTAAATACAGCTGCATATCCATGTCAACAAACTCTGTCTAACTTGTGTTTTACAGGCACCACAGAGTCAGGGAGAACACAATCGCCTCATTTAAAAGTGCTGCTAAGCATGTAAGTTACACAAAGAATTAAAGCTTGAGTTAATATTTACCTTTAATACTGCTTCTGCCCTACTCATTGTCAATTCAAATATTTGTAGGGTGCCGCCTATGTCGAGTTTGATGTCCACCTCTCCAAGGATGCTGTTCCCATTGTGTATCATGATCTAACATGCTGCATATCCACCAAGAAGGTAAAAATATAGGCCTGTTGTACTTCATAATGAACAAATGAAAATAACCTGTATAGCATTTATATCTGAGATGTTTCCACTTACTAATCATGAGTTGATTAAATAAAGAAACAAATGCATGTCACTGTTTAAAACAATGTAATTCCTTCTATCGTCTTGACAGAAAAATGACAAGACATCTCTGGAGCTTATTGAGGTGCCAGTCAAAGACTTGACATTTGATCAGCTGCAGCTTCTGAAGGTAAAAACCTGGAATGATGGCCAAATCTATGCTAAGTTGACAGAAACTGAAAAAGTGGATAATTATTAATATTAGCAACACCTGTCCTTTTTTCTTCCATCAACCTACAGTGTATTCAGAAAGTATGTTACAACCTTATGCTGAAATTGTTTAAATCATCTATCTACATTCAATACACCGTAATGACAGAGCAGAAAGAGAGTTTTAGAAATTTCTGCAAATGTATTAAAAAAACAAACAAAAAAACATCTCCTTTCCTTTTGGCCCCCTTTTTAATAAACAAATAACAACATGTGTTTTGATGAAATCATTTGTTGAATTGTAGAGAAGTTAATGTTGCTTTACTTTGTTTAACAGCTGGCCCATGCCACTGCGATGAAAGGAAACGATGACAAAGGTAGGCCCGTATGCCAACTGGCATAACATGTTGAAAAGCCTGTTTTGTTCAGCACAGTTTATTTCATACAAACAGACATGCAGTTTTGATCAAAGATCGCTTTGTGTGTATCACCAAGTGATGTAAACTAAACGTATCAGTAGGTCAACAGGTAATTTGTGTGATGATTTAACAGCACTCTGTTTTGTTTTGTTGTTCAGATCTGCCGGACGATGAAGATGAAATCGATGAGCATCAGCCATTCCCCTCTCTCTCACAGGTCAGTTACTTTATGATAGTAATGACTATTGAAGAGCTTATCTAATCAGCATAACATAATTTTTTAAAGTAAGTACTCCTGTCTCCTTGTAGCCTACTTTTCACTTAACTCAGTAACAGTCAAATTAATAGAATCCTTTATTCTTTTCTATAGATTTTCCAAGCTATTCCTGAGCATGTGGGCTTCAACATTGAGCTCAAATGGATCTGCCAGATGAAGGTGGGTGTACTTGGTCAATAGGGTCAATTATTTAATCATTTAATCAATAAATGGGGTTAAGGGGGTCTCCAGAAGAATAAGAAATGCACTGTTTTTTCTTTTAAGTCACTAGAAAAGTGTATTGCAAAGAATTTTGTTATTTTAGAATTCAGTGTGAAATAAAAATGTAATGTCTTAAGAAGCTCATGAGATGAATGCTTTTTATTGACAGGACGGGTCATGGGACGGCAACCTATCCACCTACTTCAACATGAACACCTTCCTCGACATTGTCCTGTCCTGTGTTCTGCAGAAAGGCGGAAAAAGGCGCATTGTCTTCTCCTGCTTTGACCCAGATATCTGCACAATGTAAGCACAGTAAACAGCAGAGGATAAAGAATGCCCACATCATATTAGGCTGTAGACACGGCATACTATCCATAAACACAATACCTTCACTTGGCAGTGCAGTTGTTGTCTTCCATAAATGGATCTTTTCAACCATTCAAAGGTTGCAGACAAAGAACCATAGAAAGCCTTGTCTCAAAATGACTCACAAATCCCATGTATCCGCACAATTATTCTGAATAGTCACTGAATAGCACACATAAACTGAAAATACTCAGTGTAGGCTGTTTTTAAAGATTGCGTGTTCATTCAGCTGCAGTCAGTTTAGATTAGTGCTTTTGTAAGAATCACTGATATGAAAATGCACGTGTATGTTATAACTGCTGCTGATATTGTTTCGTGGTTTCCCTCAGGGTGCGTCAGAAGCAGAACAAGTACCCAATTCTCTTCCTGACTCAGGGAATTTCAGACCGGTATCCTGAGCTGATGGACATACGCTGCCAGACTACTCAGATTGCCATAAGTTTTGCCCAGAGTGAGAATATTCTGGTAAGCATTTGTGGCCGAAAGTCAAATATTTATCCACTGAATTTTCCAGATTTTGTATAACTTTTAACAGAAAGGTAGTTTCACACTTAGTGTTTTATGACAGTGCCACATATAACTCAAATCTGTAAGCACAATATGTTATAGACATATCTTTTAAATGAAAATAGCAGGATTTGAAAGCCTGTCACTTGAAACAACAGTCCAAATAACACACAAGTCTGCTAGCATAGCACTTTGTCAGCTGTCTCTAAGACGTGACTAAGTGGTTTTAGCAAGTGCAAAATGGACTCGGGACAGCTAATGCAGCATAATCTGATGTTAAACACATAAGGAGCTGAATTAGCATACTTGCTACGTGTCATGTGGACACACAAACTTAACCACTCTTTAAACTAACAAAAGAGTGAGTAGGTCTGGGGCTAGTTTTAGTTTGAGGTGAGCAGAATTAAACCACTTTTCTTGTTCCTTTAGGGTATCAGTGGCCACACCGAGGAGCTGCTAAAGAACCTCTCCTACATCGGGGATGCCCAGTCTAAAGGCCTGGTGGTGTTCAGCTGGGGAGATGACAACAACGACCACGAGAACAGAAGGAAGCTGAGAGAGCAGGGGATTGATGGGCTCATCTATGATAGGTGAGCTAAATGCAACATGCTTATGTAGCTGCCATGTTGTCTGTTGATGTTAATGTTCATCACTCCAGTCAAAGGTTAAATTATCTTGAAAATGGAAAGAAAACTAATGACTAAGGAAAGGAAATTGTAATATTTTGTATTTGGGGATATTATAGGGTTTACCCAGGTGCCAAAGGTGAGCCAAAGGACATGACGCAGCCTCTACTGTGAGCTATATGAAAAGACATGTGCCAGTAAAAGACATGCAGATTTTGAATAATCATCATCTTTAGCTTTGAAAAACAAGCTTACTCAACTTTCGTGCCATCTTGTTCTGATAAACATTCCCATGATTGTGTTTCCAGCTACAGTCTGCCAGTTATGCAACACTGTGCCCTGCAAACTCTGTTCACCCTGAATCCACACGAGTTAATAAGCAGGGCGTCATACATTTGATTACTCATTAGCTTTTCGTTATGCTGCTGAATCATAACAGCCTTTTTCATCAGCACAGTTTTTTAGGGTTCAATGTTATGTAATCAAGCATTGGCAGGCATGCTAATCACTTGGCACCTGCCGTAGCTGATGATGAAATTTGCTTGATTGTTCACTGAACAGGTTGTGTGTGAGTGTGAAATTGGTACACAGCATGTACCAGTGCTGTTACATAAAGATGGGGCTGTTAGCAGGATGAAAGAGAATTTCCCCTGGTCATAGCAAAGCTGAGTGACCAGCAGGACCTGTTTGTTCAGCCGTTTCACTTCTGTGTCACTATACAATGACATTTGCTCTATATTCATGTTTGCACCTGTTGGCCCAGACTTGTACAGACCCCTACAGAAAACAGACTCTATAGGCTTTTAACCGTTCAACCCGTCTACAGATGTAACTTTATTTAGCATCTTAAACCATTTTAAATCTCCAGGTTGTTGTTGTTATAACTGTGCCTCTTTCTTACAGAATTTGTGAATGCTTGGTGCCATATTTTGATTCAAGGTCTTCAGGTTCCTGTAATGTCTCTCTGCTTCCTGGCTGTGTTTTGTTTATTTACGCACTCTACATGTCATGGCTGTTTTTTGGCTCCACCCTCAAACGCTGCCTGAACGCTCCTTTCTTACTCATTATTTATATGCAGCAAGAACAAAATGATGTTCCTTGACAATGATGCAAGACGGTTGACTTTTCATACCCGACACCTCAATAGTACAGTACTTGATATTTGGATTGCATTCAAAATTGATTGGTCAACTGCCATGTTTATCATTTTTTAAGGCTAGTTTCCCTGAATGATTGCTAGGTCACTTCTTTTTGTAATGGCTGTGTCTGGTTTTGTGTATGATTTTGAAAGGCCTCCTTATCTTATGCTTGGTATGACAGTGATATTCAACTTGTGGCTTGTCTAGTGCACGAGACACTCTTACTTGACATATTGATTTCTGTTTGAACCCCCAAAAAAACGTGTTTGCATTTTGAACAGCTTTAAACTTTAAATCTAATTTGGTGAATGTCCAACAACAAATGTGAATGACAGCCTCCCCTACTCACTATGTGTAGCCTGTTAATGTAATGACACTGAATGGGGCGAATTAACTCAACGAACATTGATCCAAGAGAGTCTTGCATTTAAGCCTCAAATGTGCAGCTATTCAGATGTCACATGATGTTTTTCACATGTATGTTTTCTATTATTTGCACATATTAAGTTTAGATCATCTGCTTGTGCTGCAGTTTGATTTCTTTACAAAAAGGGGTGATTGCACCGGATGCTCGCTGCAGACTTGAAAATGAGTTACCACGGCCTTCCGCATCGAATTAGTTCATCAGAATATGATTTGCCATCTTGGACTACCACACTCACAAAGCTGGCTATGTGTGTATTCACTGCAAGAGATGGGGTTGATAACTTTATTCACTCAGAGTTCATCCCAAACAGGTAGTACTGGGCAAATGTTCCACTTCCGTGGTTATTATTGGCTGGCCCTAATCCCATCCTTACCCAAACCTGAACCTTGTGTCACACCAAATGTCATGAAACACATGAATGTCCTACACGAAAGCCTGCATAGCTGTGATAAATGTTCCTTTACCTCAATAGAAAAGAGGATTTAGGATTTATAATGATGGCATTGTTTTCCATACTCACCTGGTGAGGCGAATGTATAGATGGTGTCCAAAATCCTTTTGACTAATTAAAAACAATTGGAAAGGGTTCTCACTCTCACTGCCAGATGGCACTCAGTACAATCATCACCTTAGCCAGAATGGTAGACGTTGTTGTTCTTGTGAACGTGCGTGCATGAAAAGATGAGTGTGGAGCGACAGTATGGTAACATTACCCCGTGGCTCATTAGTTTAGAGCAGAATCAGAGCAGTCTTTGTAGTTTCCATTTTGCCTGGTGGGTGTTCTACCATCTGTGTTTCACTTATATCAGATAACATTTTGTTTTAAGTGAGTACAAACGACAGATGTTGTTCCATTGGACTACTTAGTACTGCTGGGCAATAATTCAGTTTTATCAATTTGCACCCTTAGTGGACTGTATTTTGGTAAAACAAACATACCATCACATCCTACAGTGTCATTGACAATAATATGTTACCTAAAACATTGATTCCAAGCAAACTTGTATTTAATGTTGCAGAATGTGTTGCTGAAGATTTTGTTTTACAAGTGTGAGGAGTGTAATAACTGTGGAACACTTGATTATCTTACATATGCCATGTAATATCATATGTAAGCATTTTTTTTAATCCACTCTGCTATCACTTTTGTTTGTGAATGACTGATGGCATGTAAAGAAACTCGTAAGACACCAGTGTACACTTACTGCCGTCACTGATCTAACTGAAGCATGTCTCTGCCTTTTCTCTCAGTATCTGTGAGGACCAAGGAGAGCAGCCAAACATCTTCCAGGTAGAGGAGCAACACACCCTGGGGGAGGTTATTACAGAGGAGACCCTCAAGAACTCCTCCTGTTCCTGCTACACCATGCCTCCCTGCTTTGCCAACAAGGCCCGTACTGGCAGCGCTGAGTCCGACTCTGGCCTCAGCTCTTCATAAATTTCCACCTTTCAGTGGACCTCAGTACACAATACACTCAAGAGGATTAACGTGGCGATGGATCATTCAACAGAAACATATACTTGCTCCAAAATGACAGTTTAGGTTTGTGTATATATTCTTAAATTGTCCGAAAAGTCTTACAAGACAAGGAACCATCTTCACTCCACTCCACTCTACACAATTACAGGTTTAGTCGATTGTCATGTATCTTCACTTAAGTTTTGTTATTTATGCTTTCAGTTGAAATAGATAGATGTTTTGCCAAAATACGAAGCCAGCCATACACAGGTGTTTATTTTGAATTTTTTCTCCCTGTTTAGGGATCAGAACAAGCTGTACAGAGGTGGCATAATGGTGGAACAATGTCAAATTTGGGAATGATGTGTGCGAAGTGCTAAACGTTAATGCGTGCTGTATTTTACGGGTGCGAAAGTGACTGAACTGCAAATTGTCATACAGTTTATGACGATGCAGGATTATGCTGTTTTTCTGTTTCTGTCTTTTCCGTGCACATAGCCATTTACAAAGTGTCTAGCACATCCATTATTGGGCCAGGTGTGTATACTGCACGTAGTACAAGCAGATGTGTATTGCGGTGGTGGTGCAGGTTGTCATTAATGAATGCGCTGGGTGAATGGAGTACATGACTAATTAATCGGCTCTAGAATGGACTGTTGAAGGCACTTGCTGCTCCTCTCCAACCCATCCTGCCTTTTAAGTATTAATAGCTATTATTGTAAATGAAACACAGCAAACTGGATGTACTGTAACATTAATCCTTTTATCTACTTGATTTAAGAAAAGGAGAAGAATGTTTTATTGCGACAGTGCACACGCATATCACAGCCTCAAGGGGGAAATGGATGTCTTACTCATCATCTATTAGAATAGACCTGACTGAAGATGTCTGTACAGAATGAACAAATACTTCCTATAAGTCCTGTTCAACCTCACAACACTGATACCTTTTATTGCATCGCAGACTATTCTTGGGCACAAATTAAACTTGTATATGAAGTTGCTGGTTAGCTCAATGCAATGGTAATGCTGCATTTTGAACACAGCAAAACAAATTATAGTATGCTACCTGCCTCTGTCTCATCGCACAATCTCTTAACTTCAAACTCTCAAGATGTGAGTTATGCATGGTCTGTATATGGGTCTGATTGAATTACCCAGGGAGAATGACTGAAACAAGTGAGTAAAGCTACTGTTTCAGCAAAGATGAGTGTAAATTCGACATGTAAATAAAATCAGAACCTATATTTGTTTATTTTGTCATGGACTTTTTTTTCTATTTCACATCACTTGAGTTTTGGTTGCCCTTTGTGCATTTTGTTTTGCTGCCGGCTCATCTTGCTTATCAAGTAATACGGAGTGATTGTTTTGGGAGGATTTGCATTTTGCTCTTTTTCTTCAAAGTGATTCTACAGTATCACCGTTAGCAAGACGCTAGTTCTGACATAAAACATCTGAATTATTGACAACACTAAGCTTTAAAGGATGGGTTTGCAATTGTTCAAGTCTGTGAACATGAGTCAGGAGCCTAAATGAACATTACAACAGGTGTGGCTTCATAGACAAACACTGTTGGACAAAACCTGACATTTCAAATTAAAAGTTTGTTACAAAGAACTATCTGAAGTTGCACTTCAGACAGGGTGCATATGTACACTTTTAGTGTAGCAGCTACAGTGAAGATTGTAACTGTATTTTCATATCAATTTGGGATCTCTGAGTTTCCAGAGACTTGGATTACACCTGGCGAGCTGTAAGGAGCCATTTTATGTTTGTTTTTTGTTTTTTTTAAACTTATGTTGTTCAGGAGAATGCTGCAACGCTGGTTTACTGTGAAGCTCCAGAAATGCTTTGTGGGCAACAAAAACTTTCACCTGCCTTTCCATTGACACGGCAGGGAGTAGATAGTCATTATCTGCTATCTATTTAAATTTTTGGGTGAACTTATCCTTATAGTTTTAATATAAGGCCCTGACTATAGTTTTCAGACAGACTTGAAAAATTGTGAACCCATCCTTTAGTCATCATATTAAATGTTTTGTTGAGACATTTTATAGAAAATGCCAAAGATGAGCCAGTGTGCGAACTTAATGCAGTGCAAGTGTTTTTATTCGGTTAGACATAATCACCAAGAACTTGTCAGTAAGTTCAGGGAGTAGCAACAAGCAGATGGCACCTTGTTTTGTTATGGTGTTATCTTGGTATGTAAGCACGTTATTTTTTAAATCCTTGCAAATCGTGTTAGTCCAGTTTGACCTATGAGACTGATTTTGTCAGTGTTAACCATTTAATCAACAAATCAAACTTTAGAATTGACTGCTGAATCAATGGTGAAAAATAGTTTAATAGTTGTGAAGTATAAGCTACAGCATAGTTGCCCATCTTACATAAGGCTGTAAAATAATATGACATGGCATGAATTAAATCAGCTTTGCCCTGCAGATATACACGCACTGAATTTGCCTCCACCCATGTAACGCTGCTGGCACAGCAGTGTAGCCATTCGTCAATGCTTGATAAGATAACAAATGTACACTCAGTAATAGGAGGCACCACTGATGATGTGGGGTTTCTTTCTTATCTGATGGTGATAGTCTTGGGCAGTTGTTATCAGCATGAACCTTGAAACGGATTAATCACTGATCAGTCTTTTCATTAACATCAGCCTGGGCTATTGTATGCTGAGGGCAAAGAAAAATATACATCCTTTGGCAGATGCAGGGTTGAAGAAGATATAAATTAACATGAATGGATAACCAGAATATCGCTTTTTACACCTAAACCTGCAAAATTACAGATAATGAAGTTCATACTACACAACTGTTTATACATCTTTGATTAGTTTAAAGGTCTCTCTCCCTATTTGGAGACCATGTCTGATTTAAGTTAGGAGGGATGCACCTTTTCATTGCATACAATTACATGTTACAGCATAAAAGGCCAGGTGTAACTAAGAACATTAACATGGAAGCTTTCTTATTAGGTGTGCATGTGTGCACGTGCCAGGATTAAGATGTTTTCACAGCAGACATTTTGACTTGTCAAAGCAAGAATAGCAAAGGTGTAACCAACCAGCTAGTCCCAGCCTGCCTGGGTCCAACACTCCTGTGCTGGCGGTGTAAACACCAACACTTCTCTGGTGCTCTAAGCTCCGAGCTTGAATGCTAGCTGCACGGCTAAGTGAGCTAGTTAGCTAATGTCAGCTACAGTTGGCAGCAGTTAGCGGCTTACCTGGTTACCTGGCCAGTTCTTACATATTGCACCTTTAAGAGCATCAAAAGCAAATGTTCCCCTTCAAGAACTGGCTGTTTTATTAATCACGCTGTTGTATAATTATTACTAATGCATTAACGTGTCAGCACAGTTTAATGTTGTAAGCAATTCGAGATGGGGCTTTCTTAGTCTTCAACGTGTATCATATTTGATGACTTGATGATTTGTACATAATTGTGAAGATAACCTTTAAACATAATCATGTAATTGACTGAGATAAGTGGAATATTTTCTTTTGAAATGTGAATTAAGTTCAGAAAATGGAAATACTGAAACTACAAAATTCCTCAAAAATGTATTAACTGACACCTGTGCTCCCCCTGCTGAGACTAGTTAAAGTGTTTACAATGAAAAACTGTGTTTAAAAAAGATTTTAAACAACTTTTGCGCAACTGTGCAATTTACTTACGTTTGGTTTCGACCTAAAAGCTGGCTCAACTCTTTTTTATATACATAACGGAGGAAAAGTCTGGCCTCAAAATGAAGGAACTGGGCCCCTAGAAGAGACTTCCGGGTCAGTTGTAACGTCAGTGTTTTACCGCCCTCTGCTGTACAAACAAACAAAGTTCACGGACTATTTAGCTTCTGTGGGATTTTAAAGACATGATTAAATTGTTTTTTTAATCTTTATGGAGAAGCGAAAATAAAACGTGATTCCATCATGTAAAATCAAATGTCAGAAAATAAATGAAAATATAAATATATGTTCGCGAGTCGCCATCAGATATTACGTAACACGGCGTATAAAAATAGCTTCGTGTCTCACTGGGAGTTGTAGTTTCTTTTGCTTCGAAGCCGACCGCGCCTGCCACCTAAAGAACTCAAACTCCCGCGATGCCACGGGGCTCGCCTAAGCCACTAACTGGTGCACGCCCACGTTAAATAAACCCATCGACAGTAATCCTCACTGTACACAGCGGAATCCTCTGCGGGTATTTTCTGCCTTACTTTGAATTTCCCTCAAACATAAAGCGCAACAATGGACAACTCCGGGAAAGAGAAGGAAGCCATTCAGCTAATGGCCGACGCTGACAAAAAAGTCAAGTCCTCTGGCTCCTTTTTGGGAGGGATGTTTGGAGGGTAAGACAGCATTGCACCAAAGAACAAACAGCTAGCAAGCGTTAACTGTCGGCAGCAAAGTTGGCACGCAGCCTGTTTCTATGTAGACCATTCAGTATGTTATTAACGCGAACTAGCAGGACATTAAATAAGTTTAGTTAGCCGTTAAACCAGAGGGAGACGACACGTGACATTCAGTGTATTCATTCCTGTGTATCAGTTAGCTAAGTTAGCTGTCATTATCATTGTAAACAAGCCAGCAGATCACGACTCTCTCCTAGCATTAGCTTGAGAGCTACGCAGTAGATTGTATTTAGCTTTAACTTAGAAGATATCTGCATTGTCTGTCTACTTATTCTGTTTCCACCAAGTCTCCGCCTTATCCAGGGTGACGTGTATGTAAATATGTGTTGTTATATTGTCTGAACAGTTGATTTATTTACGCTTGCATCTCATTGAATCTCCAGGAATTTATTTCTACACTCAAGAAAGACCAGTTTGTGTGAAAAGCACCCTTCTCAGAGTGAAACCCCAAACACACTCTCCTCAGACATAACGTCATAATCCCCAGGGCAATGACCACGACATTATTGCTTTCGACCCAGGAGTGTTCATAACATAGCTCAATAATCATGGTAACTTTCATCAACACCAGAGTTAATCCCCGAAACACATAGACCAGAGGTCTCTGAGAGGATGAAGGAGGAGGGAAACCTCTATGCTAGGATTCTTGCTGGAGGTTTTAGTAGGCACACTCAGCCTCAGTTCCTTTCAAATTAAGATTTCAGATATTTATTGACTCTATACCCTGATTACATGGTATGTAATACAGACTAGGGATGCAACGGTTATAGATTATGATGGTACGATTACAGTTTGACCCTAGTTTCACGATTAAAATGCATTATTGTATTTCACAAGGCTACATATGCAGTAAAACACGAGCATTTCTATTTACAGGCTTTATCTTATATTGCCCCCACATTGGGTTTTTTTTTTAACAGTCGCTGCCTTTCGGAAACTGAAACAATACAATAACCACATAATACAGAACAATATAATAATTAAAGCTGGACAGAAAGTTGTGTTAGGGTAAGAGCATTGAAGGGTGTTTGAATAGGCCCAAAATACATAATGCCACCGGCAGTCACAGTGACTCAGTCTTTTTTCCCACAGCTCTGTCCGAGGTGACCCCCAGATGTTACGAGTCGGCAGTTCTTGCACGTGATAACTCTTGGCAGGCTTTATGCTAGGAACTCTGTGGCTGACCGAGCCGTGATGTAATCCTCTGCCATGATTGAATGGCCAGAGTATTATTACAACTCCAGGGAGCTCCCAGGGGTCCACTTCTTGTCATTGAGGGAGGGAGATCTATAGTGCCCGTGTAGAGGGATTTATATAAGCCAGTCCAGCATGTCATCTCCCTGAGAAATGCAAAACTGGAAAAACTGGAGGACTGAGAACCTTCATCAACCAACATCTTGGCACTTTATACAGTCTATCATCCTGTAGTGCCATTTAGGTATAATTTATTTGATAGAACTTCAATACGTAGGTCAGACTTGTGATTTTTGTCATGGAGCCTGTATGAAAATATATTAATTTGTGTGCATCTGTTTTCTTTTTGTTTCCTTTCTTTGTCTAGAGGACATCACAAAGTGGAGGAAGCATGTGAGATGTACTGCAGAGCTGCCAACATGTTCAAGATGGCCAAGAACTGGAGCGGTGCGATAAGCTCTTTTCTACTAAAGATAACAAACCTATCAATTTCAACACGCTTGAGAAGCTGTAGGATTATGTGGTTGATTTTTTTTTTTTTGGCACTATAATTGCACAGCGCAGCACTTGTGAAGGTGCCACGAGTAAAAACGGGTGGAATTATGTGCATAAATCAGAGTGTAAGCTAAATGCAAAGTGTAGAGGATGTGTGTGTATAAAAGTTTCTGTGCTTCTATTATCCCCCGTCTGTCTTCAGCTGCTGGAAGTGCATTTTGCAAGGCCGCACGTCTCCATATGCAACTGCAGAACAAACATGACTGCGCCACCAGTTTCATCGATGCAGGAAATGCCTACAAGAAGTCTGACCCTAATGGTAAGACTGTGTGGTCACTAATTAGGTTGAAACCTAATCTCAAACCATATCTCACAGCATAGTGCCTGAATTGTTATTTCCTCTTTCTCAACTCAATATTTGTACTGTTGACTTCACAGTAGCACTCAGAGGAGCGTTATTGTTTTCATTTATCATATTCCACGATGTATTCATGAACACTGTTTGTAGGAAAGTTGACTTCCACATCTAGCTGTGTGGAAATGCACACGGGACATGTCCTCTTACAGGAAATTAGTCAAGCCTCTAGAGATAAGTCAACTTAGATATTTATACTGGAGTACTATTCTTGATAACAAAAACAAATTATTTTTGGCAGAAAATCAGGGCAGTTTACTACTGAGTCTCTACCTCTCTGAGCCTGTAGTTTAAGAGTTGTAGTGTAGTGTAGTGTAGTACTGTGCTATAGTTATTGCCCTTGAATTGCATGGCATTTACCCTTAGTTGATTTATAGTGCTCTTTGTCCTTTCTGTGGTTCATTTAATATTCTCCTAAATATAGATTTTCGACATGGGTCTGGGGGATGGTAGCTCGCTGATGTGTTTGTTTTGTAGAAAGAAGAGGAGAGTCTTGCTTGTTTGTTATTTCGTGTTGTATTTTACTGCTCGTACTAACACCGGACTGCATGCAACATACGATTTGAATTTTTCACCTTGTTGAAATAACTCAGCATGTAGACTGATGCAGAATGAGGTTCTGTTAGATCTGAACTAACATGTCTAACTTTCCCATCCTCTTTCCTTCATGCTGCCAAAAGAGGCAATCAAGTGTTTAAATGCCGCCGTCGATATATACACAGACATGGTAAGATGAGCATAGAAAGTGTCCATCTATGTTCAGATCCACAACAGCTCATTTGGCCATATCATATTTCATGTTTATGGCGGAGAAGTGTTTGTTGTGACTTCCTCTGACCTACAGTATTAGTTCTGGATATCACATCATCTAGATGAATGGAAAATCTTGATACATATTAATGTAGTAGACTCACCCAGATTTTTTGGGGGGCTCATATCAACATAGTCCTAGCCCACAAGTGTGTTTTTTTAATGCTGAGCCCTTTATCAAATTAGCCTATTTGTTATTTCCTTGTGGCGAGGATTATTTTTCAAAAGCTTAAACCTTGTAGACGTGAAGCCACAGGCAACAATGTGACCTCGCCTATCTGCACTGACGATGTAGCACAGCACTTTCATTGACTTGAGAGGCGTCTGTGGATGGATCCAGTTAGTAATGATTTCTCCTCCTCCTCCTCCTCCAGGGAAGATTCACCATCGCAGCCAAACACCACATCGGTATCGCAGAGATCTACGAGTCTGAGCTGGTGGATATCGAAAAGGTAAAATTACACGATCAGAGCTTACACAGTCTGCTAACACCACTAATAATGATTATAAATTCGAACACTATAGGGCATATTTGTTTGAGTTGCACAAAACCGTATTTGTTGCTTTTCTCTTGTAAAGGCTATTGCACATTATGAACAAGCAGCAGACTACTACAAAGGAGAAGAATCCAACAGGTACTGTGCTTACTGTTTCTTTTACTATCTGAAAATACTCTGTTATCAGTCTTTTTCAGCTCTATGATCTTCCTCTTGCAGTGATTTCAGTTTTTCTTTTTAGATAATTCTTTTCATGTTAACACTTGACAGCAATGCTGGAGAGCTTCTATTCCAACCTCACATGGCTCTTACAATACACAATCAGAAATGCTCTTGTTCAGAGAGACTCTTCATAACAAGGAAAGCACAGCTGTCACTAATAAGCGTATGCACATGAGCCAGCATGCAGAACACCTGGGCCCCAGAACTGACAACATGGATTGCACTCATTATCGTTATTAATTACACCTGCGTTTCCCTGCTATGACATGTCAAAATATCCGCAGTGGAAACGGGCCCGTCTGCATAATTACATGAGTTTGCTGCTTTGATTAGCAAGGCAACATTTACCAGGCTATTGAATTGATTTCAGGGACCTTGTCTTTCATGGTAGCTAAGAGTTTGCCACATTTTAAAAGTAGTCATCCTTTTTTTTTAATGTTAGAGAAAGTCAGAATGAAGACATACATTTGCATTTATTTCAAAATAAACTTGTCGTAGTTATCTCTGTCTTGTGCGTTCAGCTAAGAAACTAATATGCAGGTTAAGTCATATGCATGTCCTGACAAAAGATGCTTAATTTTATATATGTCTGGATAAGGTACCTTTTAAAGTGTTTGAAATGTACTCTTAAAAAGCTGTGCAAACTCTCAGTATGAATCAAGAGTTGTACTCTGAACAATAGGTCCATTTTCACAGAAGACATGTTTTGACACGTCACAGAAGGAAAAGCCCAGAAGTAACTAATAAAGTCAATGATGGCTGATTTAAATTTCCAGTGGCTGCCTCAGTTTCAGGATCCTGGTCACACCATCATGACTCACCGGGACTCCTACATAAAACAGAGCCATTGTTAATGCTGTTAGCTTCACCCTTTGCTTTTCCTACTATGATAAGTCTAAACATCTGCTGTGCTCCGAGCTCTGCTCCATTCTTGATTCACCATTTCATTTTTTAGCGTCACATTTAAGTGAACCGCATATTCCAAACTTTTGAATAATGGATATCACATACTCCAAATATGTAGCTCTTCTAGTTTGTTATACTAAATGTGTTGTTGTTTCCTTAGTTCTGCCAACAAGTGTCTGCTGAAGGTGGGGGCTTACTGTGCTCAGTTGGAGCAGTACCAGAAGGCTATCGAGATCTATGAGCAGGTGTGTACTTACCTGTATGTGGTGCGTCCATGCTTACCCTTCCTCTATCAACACTGATCTGGACATATCTAATACATTTTGTATGATTCATCTAGGTTGGAGCCAACACGATGGACAACCCCTTGCTGAAATACAGCGCCAAAGAGTACTTCTTCAAAGCCTCCCTCTGTCACTTCATTGTCGACGAGCTCAACGCTAAGGCGAGTGTATACCTTTGTGGTTCAGTCCCAGGATTTGGGACGTGGGAATGGTGGTAGAATTTTTAACATGTTGTCTCTCCACAGATCGCAGTTGAAAAATATGAGGAGATGTTCCCAGCTTTCTCAGACTCTCGAGAATGCAAGCTGTTGAAGGTAACTCGATGTGAAGAACTCTGAGGAGTCTTGATGGCTTACTTTTCCCCTTTAATTTATTCAGTTTCTATGAGTAACCCACTTTTTTTTTTTGTCTCAACAGAAACTTCTTGAGGCTCATGAGGAACAGAACAGCGAGGCTTTCACAGACGCAGTAAGTCTTGTATACCCTGAGAAGGTTTTCAGGCTTTAAAACAGGAGCCCCGCTGCTTCAGCCCTTGTAGTTTTGTTGGGTCCCTCGTGTGTTCAAGGAAGTTGAAGGCTGGATCTCAGGTACCCATTCAGTCTCTCAGGACTGTCTGTTTGTGTGGTGCTGGTACAGACTGGAGTGCATAACTGAAATTTAGCTGAGCTCCTGAAAGATTTTTCAAAGTTAACTCAAAGTCAGTGAAGAGGAAAGAGTTTTCTTTTACAGCATGATGTGCTCATTGCAATTTTTATGTCAGAGGTTTGGAGAAATGATTAGGAGCACACGGAGACTGGTGTGTCTTTCTATCTTATGAGTGGGTGCACAGTTGCTTTTGTACAGCAAAGGTGTTGGTTCATTGTCGTGGAAGAGTTTATATTCTGAGATGATAGCTTTCTTCTATATTTCAAGAACTACTTCCCAGAGAAAACTGCCTGTTGATGCCAAAATTGGTTCCTCTCAGTTCCTTCCCAGTTCTTTGTGCTTATATTGTTCAAATTTGGTGATTATAGGTTGGGTTGTTTGTGGTTCTTTGTTACAGCCGCCAGATGGTGGACAGGATGGAAAGTGATTTTGTTTATTTTGTCAGATGATCTTGAGTGGAGTGGTTAGGACATTTTTCTGAATGGCTTCAGGATCAGAGGAAGAGTGGTGTGATGGTGGGAAATGAGATCATCTCACATAGATCACGCTCTGCAGATCTAGTATGGTTTCTTTTAATTTGTTTGTTGTCTCTGGTGACAATCGCTTACTAAACAATGACAGATTGGATGTTTTGGAGGTTTTTTAACATTTTTTCTCTGCGGTAAGAGTGCGGATGTTGAACTCGGAGCTGTGTTGTCTTTGTGTAAACAGCTCAAGAAGGGAAATCCCTTATCCCAGAGCCGACAGTTTACGATGTGTATCACTAACCTCAGGGAAGCAGCTAAAAAGTTCCCGTCTGGGTAGGTGAGTCTGTCAATGATTCGGGTGAACAAAGGCATTAGGCAGAAAGAGTAGAGCTTGTTGTTGATCCCTTTTTAGATTTCAGCTTGAAGCGCTTGTCAATTAAATGTCCCAGTTCTTCACGTTTATCAGTGGTGAGTGTTTAAAGAAGGAAGAGTTGTTATTTCAGAAGGTCGCCGCCATGTTGAGTTGCACATCAGGTCTTGTGAGATCAGGAATCAAAGCATTACCCTTCACTGAACTGTATGTTGTGCAATGTCCTCTGGAAATAACCAGTAATGTGTAACAACTTAAAATAAGTGAGCAGAACCTTCCAACTGTAATTTCGGGGGATAAAAAAGCATATCTCCTTGTTCCTTTGCCCGCCTGCAGGTAAAAGAGTTCGACTCGATCTCACGCCTGGACCAGTGGCACACAACCCTCCTGCTGCGCATCAAAAAGACCATCCAGGGTGATGAAGGGGATCTGAAATGAAAGAAACCCAAAGGGCTGGAAGTGCAGCACAGAGGGACAAATCCATCACGCATGCTTTCACACACACAGACACTCGCACACACACACTCTCTTTCACTCCTCTCACTGTGTATAGCATCCGGAGATGAGTGTCCGCTGACGATTTTGAATATTCCACTGCTCACTGCTACACTGTCAGAGTACTATCTTTGCTTTCCTTACGAGCCTATCTGGATCTAGTCAGAATGTAAATGCTCTCGCCCTCACCTCTGTCTAGAGGATTGCTGCATACCTTTTCAGCTGAAATCTGTCCTGGAGGGATTTCAGAGCGGTATATTGTATTGAAACTGATGTTAGTATTGACGACAAGCACTGCATGTTTTGTACAATTATTGTTCCTAGTCATTTGCGGCTTGTTTTTTTATCCAGTTTATTATTAATTACTTAAACAGATTATTTAAATGTTTCGGTTTCTTGTACATACGATGTTCATGGCGTGTATGGATTTCAAGAATGTTCCATTATCTTAATTTTTTTTTATCTGTTGGAGTAGAAGAGAAGGGAACAGATCAGTGTCATTATTGTTCTGAAAACTAAAGTTATTAGAGCAACAAAAAAAGTGATTTTGTTTCCATTTTTATCACCAACGGGGAGAGACTCTTCTTGAAGAAGGGCAATGATATGCACAAACAAGTGTAGACTGTTAAACATTTCCATCTAATCGCAGACATACACATTCATTCTTACTTTACTTTAGTAGGAGTATCTGTTGCTTTAGGATTCGTTGATGTAATAATACTTTGGATGTTTGAATCTGTAAGCTGTGATTTATAGTTTGCCTGTGGAAAATGTATTTTTGAATCAAAAGCACTGAGATGGAAACCCTTACTCCTTATTTCCAGGGATGTAATCTTTGAGGGTAATGTGCATCATTAGTCACTCATCTCGTACCGTGTCGTGATGTGAACTCCATCATCGAAGGTTAACTGCCGCAGTGCGCCTTCCTAATGGCCAGTCGCTAAGCATGTCATTGTGTATAGTTCAGTGTTGTGTTACATTCACTAGTGTGAGCCAGACCAAAGTTTTTACAAAAGGGTCAGTCGCCCTGCGTATCCAGCTTCTTCCAGGTGGAATGACAATGGACCTTGGATATGATCTGTATGCTTGTGCGAATGGACAATAATAAAGATATTATATCCCAGCTGTGCCGTCCTGCCATTGACCTTAGTTAATGTTCTTCCAACTGCCGTTAAATCATCTTTTTGGTCCATAATCCTACATTTTCATGATAAGACAAGCTTCTAGGTAGTACATTAATTATATTAACACCTCCAAAGGGGAATATTCCAGTACTGTTCATGTATCCAGTGAAGAAATCCTACCTACATTAAGGTGTACTATCTAAGATTTAGCCACCTGTTGAATTTATACTTTGAACAAATAGGGGGCAGCATGTCACCAGTTACTGCTAAATGTGTGCTGTACATCCATGACTGTAGCTGGTAGAAAACAGGTTTTCAGTCCCCTGGCTAACTAGTTAGCATGCTAACTTCATTAGATATCTCTGCAACACAATGCATAGATGTCAGACTGTTGATAATTTTAGTCATTTTCTAAATGATGATTAATGTTCCTAAGCCCATCAAATTGATTAATTAATAAAAATTGGTAGCAAAGTAGGCTTGCTGAACTTTTGTTTTCATCATGTTTGTTTTTACACCATTTAAATCCATTGTAGATAGAATTTTGTGAGTTGTATTCACAAGACTACTGAATACTAAGAACTGATATACAGTCACATTCATTTATATACCTTTATCTGTCTTTTCCATTCCTGTTGTGTGTCATTCTTCCTGTTGCCCTTTCAGACTGTAACCTGATACTCAAACATGACCATTTGATTGGTGGAGCCTTTTGGGGTGATGACTAATAATAATAAAATAAATTGACTTTATTAGTCATCTGTTACAGTGTATAGTAACCTACTCTTGACATTACTGTGTTAGGCCTTTACACAACAGTGATACCACTGTCTACATTGTTTAGTATGCTTTCTCATTCACACATACCACTCATAATGTAGTCAGCCAACCTATTAGCAACTGACTGAATTTGCGATATTGTTTTGATGGCAACATTTTGTTTTTACGAGCCATAATACATTTAAACAGCCTAATTATTTTTCCCTGCGACAAACATTCAGAACTACAAGTTTTATGATGAGAAGCAGCCTTATTAAGTGATTTCATGCAAGTACCTGCTGAACATAACATACCGTTTGAAACACATCTGTGGTGTGGAAACAGCTCCAAAGCGAGTGCCAGAGTTTTGAAGGATTTAAGCTACTGCATTTACATTCTGCTCATCGTAAATCATTAGACGCGGTTTGCAAAAAATATGCTGCCATTACAGAGGTGAATGGAAAGCTACTGGAGGATTTACTGGGAAGCTGTTCTGCAGCTGCCAGTGACTCCTGCCAAGGCCCCCCAGACCATCCTGCAGAGCAGTATAGTTGTAGCTCCTCCAGAATACTGTGTGATGTATGTGGAACAGATGGCTGATATTTATTAATGTGGTAAAAGGTACCAATCCTGATGTTATTTTTGGCATTATATGTAAAAACTTAACAGTCACACTCATTATATTTGTATTCAATATAACGTGCTGCAATTTGCCCTTTTCAAGACATTTACATTATTATTTAATTAATTAGATATACACTAATCTCACTAATGCCTTGTTTATGGCTCTAAAACATGTGACTAAAGCAATTTGTTAGGAATTTTTTAATAAATACCATGACATTTCAAAAGTGACAAACACTGATCATCACATCCAAGTCTGTTAATGAAACACTGGACTTAAGATCATAATAATGATGAAACACCACATGGTCAGAACACATTGAGACACTGCTAATGCCAGAATAAAATAACTGATTTTAAATTTCCTACACGCAGAAGAAATGATTTGTTCACATGCATTTTATTACACGGCGCCTGGAGCTGGAGCCCCTTCAGATTCAGCAAATGGGTCGTCTTCTGTTCTCTGCTGTCCAGCAGCCGTTTGTTCTTTTCTACAAACCTCATCGCCAACAATCACAGTCTTAATATCAGGCTGCAAAATCTCCGTCTCTGAAGTGGCTTTAGTCTCCGAGACTGGAGCCAAAATGGTCTGTGAGGCGGCAGCTTCCAGGACGGATGACGTAGAAACAGTTGGGATCACTGAGACCGACGCCAGCGTGCCGTCACAAACAGGAACTGAGAGAGTGGGTACAGACAGAGAGATGGTGGACGCTTCAGAGGACAAGGGGATAGGCTGAGCCATGGACACTGGTATAGAGAATGGGATGGCTGATCCGTCTATGGAAATGACACTGGCCCCTGTGCTGTCAGTGGTTACAATGGGCTGGATCTGGGTACCAGGTGGCATCTCAGTGTGGATGACAGTAATCCCTCCAAGGGAGCCGTGGCTGACCAGAGCAATGGCTCCATGAGTGGTCCATTCAGAGGGGATGGTGACTGGCTCAGTTGGCACCACAATGGAGTCACTTTGGATTTTAGCAGGACTGCCAGCAGCACCAGTACCAGCAGCAGCAGCACCACCACCACCACTTTTCCTCGTGGTACTCTTTTTCTCTCCTGCTCCTGTTTTTTCGGTTTTTCCCTTAGTGGGGGTTTTGGGTTTCTTGTCCTCCACATTTCCCTCCAGCACCACAAGATAGGTTTTCCAGGGAGCGTCTGAGTCATGAATCTGAATGCGAGAAGAGCTCATGTTATTTCCACAGCAGTGTGATGTGTCAAAGGACATTAAACACAACTTATCTGGTGATAAACATGCATAAGTAGTTATTGTACAAAAGTCTATATTGTAACTCAACAGTGTATCCATGCAGTTGAAAGTACCCTGTCTGATATTGTCACTACAGTCATATAAGCACTGCTCACCATAGTGTGCCTACGAAGGGTGGACTTGTCTGTGAAGGTGCGTCTACAGAGGCCACACATGTAGGGTTTCTCCCCTGTGTGGATGCGCTGGTGCCTCTGGAGTGCGTTGAGCTGGGTGAACTGCTTGTCACAGTCTTTACAGCTGTACGGACGCTCACCTAACAATCACAGGGAGGAAACAATGAAGCGCTGGATAACACCCAAGTACGATTTAGACACGAATAGAGGAGAACAGAAGAGCGAAAAGTGGTTCCTCAGCTGTAAAAGTAGATAAAACCTCTGAATTAGTGAAAGCACATACGTCAATGCTTTGTTGAATTACCTGTGTGTATTTTTAAATGCTGGTGGAGGGAATTCCTCTGAGCGAAGCCTCGGCCACATTGTTCGCACTTGTATGGTCTGGACCCAGTGTGGATGTTTGAGTGGTGTCTCAGGTATTCTTTAGATGCAAAGCTCTTCCCACACGCTTCACACATGAAGGGTTTTTCTCCTAACAGAGGATTAAACAGCAAAAGAACAACATTGTCACTTTTGGTCTGGTATGTGTAGATAGCCTCATTTTCAAGGCCCACTTTATAAAACCTTTTTTTTTTCTTTATTATCAGAGACGGGATGGGTGGGGTCTGAAATCTGAAGAGTTATGAAATTATTTCATTTTCACCTGTGTGTGACCGCTTGTGATAGGCCAACATGTGCTTCTGGGTGAACCGGGCATCGCACTCGTCACATGCAAATGGCTTCTCTCCTGTGTGAGTCCTACAGGAGTAAAACAGACTAGTTTAGCCCTCATCTGTTCATACATATACATATGTTATTAGTATGTTATGCTAAAATCCAGGTATTTGTCACAGTGAGGCGGGATTAAGGATTAAAACCTGTCACAATCCTGCCTTTCTTGAGCATCTATACGCCACTCTAACAAAAGGATCATTTCAGCAGCCATCATCATCACTGATCCCTACCTGCGGTGCATCTTGAGGGCAGAGTTCTGGGTAAATCGGGCCCCACAGTCGGTGCACTCGAATGGCTTCGCGCCTGTATGTGTCCTTTCATGCAACGACAGGGCGGTTTTAGAGCTGAGTGACTTTCCGCAATCGGAACAGACGTGTCGCAGATTGTTACGTTCGTGTACCTGAGAAACAGCAGCATAAATTATCGAGTCAGGAAAAATCATCCGAGAAATGTTTATTCATGCATAGTTACATGTATTTCATCATGGCAGTAATACTGTGGCTTCATTGATCCTCACCTGTCTTTGATGGCGGACAACATCCTTCTTGCGTTTGAAGGTCTTTGAGCAGGAGTCGCAGGTGAAGAGCCTCTCAGTACTGTGGACGTGCTTCTCGTGGATCTTCAGGTTGCTGCGGTTAGCAAAGGTCTGCTGGCAGGTCTCGCAGCGATAGATGACATCTGCTTTCACTCCATGGTACGTGCTGGCCGAGAGAGCAGTAACAGGTTACAGCAATATCAGAACACATGGGAGCTAAGTGCTGACCTCACTGCAGGTATCAATCAATACATTAAACCCCACTAATGTTTCCTACCTGATGTGCTTTAAGTAGCTCCTCTCATAGTGGAAGGTCCGCTGGCACTTATTACACTGGAACTGGGCCTTGGATGTCCTTTTTATTGTCTCCTTGGACTGTCCCTCGCCGTCTTCATCGTCCTCCTCCTCCTCCTCGTCGTCGTCGTCCAGAGATAACAAAAAGGTGTCCTCAGCATCATTACTCTGCTCATCCTCCTCACCTTCCCAATCATTCGCATCACAGATCTGCATTTCCATCGATGACTCGTTTCCCTTCTCTTCCTGACTCTCTGGCGGAGCCTCGGCTTCAGTCCTGCCCTCATTCTCATCCGTGTCTACATTGCTAACTTGGTTTTCATTGTTAATATCCTCTTTTTTAGTGTCCAAACGCCGCTGAAGGACTTTCCGGCCAGCCAGGCTCAGTTTTAACACCTTTCCCCCTTGTCTCTTTTCATCCGTTACAGTGTTCTTTGCCTTACATCTCTTTGAGATGACTTCTTTCTCCGAGCTCTGTGGAGAGAGCCGCCTCTTAAGAGCTAAGCTTTTAGGCTGCTTCTTCCCTTTGGTCCTTTTTTCTTTCTTGGCACCATACAGGTCATCTTCATCGACAACCTCTGATTCAGATGTTTTCTTTGCAGGATTTTGTAGGATGCCAGCACTCATGGCCTTACCACAAACCTCTGCCAGGTCCTCACAGTCCAAAAACTGTGCCGCCTGAAGAACATCACCAATCTTGTCTCTGGCAACTTCAACCTTACCAGTGTAGACAAATTCCAAAAACCTGGAGAAATTGTTGGAGGGCATATTTGAGAGTGACAGTTTGTCTCGGGTGGCATCTTGAGAGAGAAGGATCTTCTTGAAGTAGCCACTGGATGCTGCGAGCATCACCTGGTGGGCCTGAAACTCCTGCATGTCTCCCTGGTAGTCCACCTGCACTGTGACATCACTGAGCTGACCCTGCAGCCTGAGCTCTTGCAGAGAGGCCAGGAGGTTTTCATGGTGGGACTTAGAGGTGAGCTGGATTACTTGGACCCCCATGATTCATTTGTGCTGCTGAAAAAATACAAAAATGGGGGAATGTTGACTTCTAATGCTTACAGCAGTTGTTATTCATTGAATGTATGAACACACTCATGCTTTCTCTTCAGTGATCAGACTGTATTTTGGAGAATCCTGAGTGTGTGGCTCTTGTGTATCATCATAACTGGGGCTACTTCTAGGTCAGTGAACGTTGCACCTAAGCTAACCCTGATAACGTCTACTTGGAAGTAAGTAGCTCATATTAAGCTAATGCTTGGGTGAGTTTGTTAAAATAACTACTCCTTCTGACATAAAGTGAATCAGAAAAACCTCAACCCCCGGTATAAAGTCTCTCTGCCACGACAACAGACTGACTAGCGTTATATTTGTGCGCTTTTTGCCTCGGTAATGTTCACTGCTAACACGCTAGCATCACAGACACGATGGCTACGTTAGCTAACATCAACTGTTGGCACAAAACAAACAGGTTGAATGGAGGATACGTTGAACCTACAGCACACAGAGCACAGTGAATGGGCGAACGTATGGCAGCCAGCTAACAACACATCAACACGGAGCAAGTTTTCTTACCGTAAGGTCGCTAAAATGGCAGCCCTTCACAAATGCTCCGTACAGCGGAGGGTATTTCCTGTAGAAAACGGCACTTGTCTTTTCACTCGCCGACATCCGGTGTCGAGATGGCTGATTCGGGATCGGTTTTGCATTCACGGCCGTGTTTAAACGGTGGAACTGGAGACGACAACTGCTGCTCCTAGGTCAGTTTAACAGGTTTATTGACTGTAAGTGGAAAAATAGCGCCTCGTTCATGTTACCGTTACCCTGAGGCGTTTGTAGCATCACTGTCAAGCTAATTTAGCTAGCTGTTAGCTGGCGATTGATATATGTTTGGCTTGGCCTCACTTTTCTCCAAAACACTGTAAGTTCCACTATCATTTTATAAAATATACACTATAAATATATATAAACCAGTTTTGGGCAAGTTACGTCAGATTACGTATTGCTAGTTACCTTCATTTTAAAGTAATATGCCCAAAAAACCTGTATAAAATAATGAAATACCGTGTTGCATTCACTGTCTGAGGTTAAACTCTGCTTCATTTCCTTTATAACTTGCAAACTAAGTGTGACTTAGTTTGTAAAAAAATAAGTAGTTAAAGTGGACAGTAAAGCAACATTATTGTTTAATTTTAAACAGTGTTTTAGTGAAGTTATGAGTTTACCGTAACTCAAACACTGGTAGTAACTGAACTGTGTTTGTTAGTGCATTACTGCCTCCTCCCCGCACGGGGGCGCCATTGCACAGAGAGACATGACATCATATAAACTGCCTGTGTTGGATTATAGAGCAGTTCAGTCTGCACCTTTAACAGCCACATTAGCATTTTCTTCAGCATTATCAGTTTCCACACAGCCTTATTCTCATTCTAGGAGATAGTTTTACACGGTAGATTCCACTCACTATGTATTAAACTAGCCGCTTAAAGAATAACTGTTTAGTACCCATGAAATAATCTGTTGCAGTTGTGTGTGAATGGCTCCAAAGATAACACAAGATAGGCCAACACACCGAAGGATTCAGGCTAATTCATTTACATTCCAGCCAGCATAAATCATTTTGGTTTGCTGAAAGAGTGCTGTCATTCCAAAGGTGTATGGAAAGCTACTTGAGGATTCACTGGGGTGCTGTTCTGCAGCTGCCAAGGGTTTTTTTTTTCTTCTTCTTCCAGAGGAAATCCATATACCTTACATTTGTCTTAATGAATTCTGCAAGCTAGCAATCTGCTCTGTTCCGGTGACTCATGCTGCTCTGGAGCAAAGCTGTGCAGACTTCACTTCAGCTCTGACCTGGAACACTGTGTTCATCTGGCTTCTATTACGTTACACTGCCACACACACACACACACACACACTCAGTACCAATTTACAGATGACACTTTTCATACAACAGGTTCTTCCTGATTCATGTTTATGTTAAGGGCACGCCACATCTGCAGATGTAATGATCTGTGTGTGTGTGTGTGTGTGTGCTCGTGGGAATTGAAAGTATTTGCATAGATATTAATATGGTGCCAAGTATTACCATGAAAATAAGCCCAGAGTTTAATGAAGAAGTGAATTACAATGTGCAAATTAATTCTCTGAATGTTGCCATAAGTACAACTTCTAACAAAGATGAAGACTACTGTACAGTAGTGGGGAGGTTTTTTCAAGTATGCTGTTCATACAAACTATGATATTTTAGAGTTTAGCAGTTTCAGGTTGTAGGTAATATGGTGAATATTAAACCCAAGTTGTGGGTTTCAATGTTGTCACATGATGCTTTGTCAGACTGGTAGACACTTGAGGTTTCCACATCTCATCACTGATGAGCACATGTTGCATCACTGAAATAACAAAAGGTCAAAGAGTCATTTCAGAAACATGCCATTTTAATCTACTTTCGGCAGTGACACCGGTCGACTTTTCAAGTGACTCCAGGGCTTTTCTTTCAGAATTATTCAAAGGTCGCACAGTTGAGCTGGGGATAAAGAAAGTGGTTGTCATGTAACTGCAGTCAAGGATTCAGATGTTGCCAGCTGCAGCACCAGGCTGTCCGGCAAACAAATTAAATTCCCACAGATACATCGTCGGGTTGCCAGTGCGGAAGATGAGGTGCAAACGTTCGCTGAAAGGTGACGGGCTCAGCAAACAAAACATTCTGGCGTCGTGTTTGCTCTGCTATGGTGTAGACTCCTCCACACAACCGAAAATATCTGCGCTGACGTTCCGCAGCGCACAAACAACATGACAATGTGTGCACTGTGTGAGAGGGGGGGAAAAAAAAAAAAAAGTGCAACTCAAAGCCAAAGGGACGATTTTAATTTGAGGCTACAGAGCACACACAGTGTAGAAAAACACAGGAGAATTCAGGAGTTCGGTGGTGATGGCTGTGTGTTGGCCTCGGTTTTGTGTGCTGGAGTCGTACAAACACTTTAATTTGGATGCAGTGAGGGTAGGACGGTGTCCCTGCAGGACCTCTCTGCAGCTCCTTTACAGGCCTGACTCATAATCCCAGCAGATGAACTGAACCAGAGATGGTAAACACCAGAACATTACATGGAAGTGCGGACATCGGTGGTCCAAGAATAACCGCAGCATTCTCTTTGTGCTTGCCCGTCTAACCACACAGCTGATGCCAGACCGATCACAAACCAGACCGACTCAGTACTCTGTGGTCTTTCTCTTCCCCTCCAGTCAGTGAACTCTGTTAACAGAAAACATGTTTCATGAATTTACTTTATTGTGTTGCAACATCCATACTTTTTTTTTTTTTTATCAATGGCATGTTTCTGCTTTGACACTGGGACACACATGGAGAGTTTGTGGGAGTTGGTTTTAGTTGTTTGAGCAAATGGACGTGACTCTCCACCCATGTTTATATAAAGGAGGAAATTGGGCAGGAGTCAAATATTGTACATGTTTGTGCAGTCATGTCAAGGCCAAGGTTGCTTTGCCAGGATACGCACAGCAGTCCAGACCTGTCTGTGGTAGTCTCTCCAAACACTTCAGCCTAGCTTACTTTCTCCCTTTTGCCCTTTTCTTTCCCTTTTCACTGGCGGGAGGCCACACCACATTCAGCCCGTCCAGAATATCAGCGGAACCCCTAAAACCTCAATGTAGCATCGAGACATAAGAAACCAATGATTCACAATAATTGCAGAAGACTCTTCGTGCTGTAATGTGGAGTCTTGGGGGGTTCTTGGCTAAGACTGATGAGAAATTACAATATGCAGAAGTAAACAGCCTCACGCATGACCATATGAGTTCAAAGTATGCTGCCTAAAGATTAAATGTTTTAGCAACATGGTTCTGGGGATGGCATCGTCTGCTGGTCAGTTGGTCCACCACTGTCCAGGATATCTGCAAATTAAATGCTTTTAAAACCCTCTCAAGATATTTTTCATCAAATTCAAGACTGAGTTTTGGACAAATCACCTTTTTCGTATTCAAGCACACATGGCCGGACAGACAGTAGTCCAATCAGTCAGCATCCTTTGAGGAAATACTAGCACCAGGGCCGTGGTTCTGTGGCATTGCAGGGGTCTCCTTGGGGCACTCCGGGTCGTACTGAGGTGGCATGGGTCGTTGGGGTTTGTGCAGACTTGTGGGGTCTGTGCTGGTTCGGGGGCGTGCCTGGTGCTGGGACACCCTGAGTTTCCTGTTGACTTTTTCTGGGATTCGGCTTCTCGTACAGATTGTTGGACCTGTGTCGTTGTCTGTGTTGAGAGGGTGGTGTTATGTTTGAAACGGGTGCTGGGTGCGGATGTTCTGGCTGGTGGTCTCAAGTTTTTATTAAGTATTAATGATAGTGTATTGTCTCTGTATTTTATTAATGACTGTGTTTTATTTATGCGTTTAGCTCAAGATAGCACTTCCTCAGTTCCTAAGTTCCTGTTCTTGCTGTGTGTGTATTCACGTGTGTGTCTCATTGTCTTACTTTGATGTATGAAAAGTTCTATACAAATAAAGTTTGAATGATTACGAGTGACAGCCAACGAAAGAAGTGACTGTTCGTTTGCAAACAACAATGGCGGCTCCTCAAGAGGTTACTCCTGTAAGAGCTTGATATACCTACTGGTTAGCCCGTGGTAGATGGTAATAGATAGACTGTTAGTTCAGTCACCTGCCACCTGCTAGGGCGCCTTTCCAGAAGGCCTCTTTGTAACACACCATTGGGCACGTGCTAAACAAGTTGGCGACAATGCTAAACATTACATTTGCCAAGTATCTGCAGGTGAGCATCGTCACTGTTAGCGAGCAGAGCCTCACGGAGCAGCTGGCAGAGCTGTGGACTCTTCGTCTTGTTTGAAACTTCTTTCACTGCAGTGCATCCTAACAAACAACTTCACCTACGTAGAATAATGGAGTGCAGAAATAGCCTCTGAATGCTATCCGTCGTCACCCACTCAGATAGGCTCCGTTTCACCGAACGGCGATGTTTACTTCTCCTTGGTTCGGAAAATACTTTCCTTTCATTGATGAAAAGATATATGGCATTCAGCGATGAAATTACTTTCCAAATGGCCTCTGACTCACCATCTCTATTCCCATTGCTCTCTCGCACTCACCCTCCCTCCCTCACCCCTTCCCCACCTTCACTTGTCCTTGTGCATGTTCTATCTATTGTAACTGTATACAGCACTTAGCACTTCAGACGGCAGACAAACCAGCTCAAGGACAACCACCCACTCTTGCCATGCTCATAAATAGACTATTTGCCCAGGCTTACCAATCACCTTACCCACTGAGCCTGTGTGGGTGCTTGTGGACATTGTGTAGCTCGCACCGAAATAGATCTCCACTGCTGCTGTGTGCGGGTGGATTCGGGCCTTCAGCCTGCAGTGAGAGAGGGATTGTTGTGCCTTTTGAAAAAATTACAATAATGACTCACAAAGTCTATCCCTTTTATAATGTGTGATTTTATCATCCGTTTGCAATCTGCGGCGCACGAAAACAGGTGGTGTCACCTCCGCAGATCCTCCCAGAATGCAACGCTCTCCCCTCCGACTGTGTGGGACATGACCGTCAGCACATTCCTGGAGAGCTGGATCCCCAGAAGCAACAATTCCTCCTTCCTCTCTTCCCTCCCTTCCTTCCTGCCGCCCTCGTGTCCTCTCCTTCGCTTCCGAGGATTGCATCACTCGTCTGCCTCCTGGCCTCCCCCAAGCCTCGGACCCTTTAATCACATATGGCGCTCACACACACACAAGAGTAAATGTGCGCACACCACAGAGACACACGAACGCAGACACACACACGGCCATTGTGGGCAGCAGGCACCCTCGTCAGATTCATACTGGTTTCGTGGCTTCGGTTGGAATTTTATGGTTGGTTAGAGCAGAGGATTCTGGAGGCTTTCCAGCTGCCCTCCAAAGACTCCGCTCCTCTCTCTCCATCTCTTTGTTCCTTCCCTTCAGTTTTCCTCTCTTTTTTTCTTTTCCTCCCCTCTTTCCTCTCCCCCCTCCCTGCTGTACCCGCTCGCCCTCAAGGTCAGAAATATCCTGTGGTTTAGGTTTGATCCCCTTGGATATGCCTTCGCTCTCTCCCTCGCTCTGTCTCTCCCTTCCTTTCTGTCTCGCACAGACACACACACACACACTTACTGTAAGCATACTGCACTACTCCAAGCATTCCCCATACAGGAAACACATGCTGGGATCAGCATAGGCGGTGTCTGGGTGCTTTGCAACTGCACACACACACCCTCCCACCAGGGGTCAACGAGCCAGCCGAACATGTAACATTCAGGAGGGAAAATAAGTTGTCATCGCTGAAGATCCATCTCAAATCTGATGGTTCAGTAACAGTGAATAAAAGGAGACTGATCCTCAACTTCTTCCCCCTGCAGTCACAGTCAGTTGACTTTCATTTTGAAGGGACTGCACCGGCTGCAGCCAGGTTAACCCTGCTCCTCTGGGTTCACCTATTCTCCCGGTTGTGTAACATGGCAGAGGTCCAGCACTTGTGTAATCACAGAGGCCTTGGCTGGCTGAAACGACGCCAGTTCGACCAGTCATCCTCTCATATCCGTGAGTTAATGGAGGAAAACAAAGTCTTGCCCAATTAAAGCCCTGATCCTGAGTCTCACGAGTCTGACCATCAGTCACAGTCAAACAGAGTTAGGGTTTGTTGGAAAATAATGCTCCAAAACTTTGGATCTTGTAATCGAGCATGCTTCTTCCTTTTCTTCCCATTATTTTAGAGTTGTATCTAATCCAAACTGACAGTTTAGGGTTGGTAGGTTTCATATACGGTGCATTTTTATGAAGCCCTTTGAGGCAAATTTGTTATTTGGGTTTTTGGGCTTTGTGAAAAAATTGGACTTGACTCGTCTTGACTTGAAAGAAACAGCAAACGAAATCTGAAAAAGAAATCTGTGGAGTTTTCTTGAAAACTTCTGTTAACACTCATTTTCTCACCAAAACACATTGTTTGTATCCTTGACATGAAACAAAGTGTTGAATACATTTCCTCATAAAACAATTACAAAACCAGCTTTTTGCTAATTTTGAAACCTTGATCTCTTACATCAGCTTTGACTTGCAAGCAGTCTTCTTGACAACCCAAGTAACCAAATAAATGTTGGCAATGGATATGTTGAAACTTGCGTATGATCTGGTTAGGTTTAAGCAGAAAAACCACTTGGTTAGATCATGTTTTGGGATAAAATAACTGCTTTTGTTGCCTCAAGTCTGGCAGGACATGTCCCTACTTCTTGTCCAAGAATATCCAGTTTTGGTTGCCCCATACACGGCTGGAAATTTTCAGTTTTCAGGTTTCCTTTACAAACATCCAGTGGTGTCTCACTTACAATTGTTGAAACACAGTCCTGAACTGAGGTCAGTGGCTTGGCAGCCTTCTCACCTACCTAGTCCTAATACGTGTATGTGAGGACAAACAAAACACAGACCCACTCAATGGACTTAAACTCTACAGAGTAACTTTAATATCAATCCCAGAAGGAGAAAGTTTTCATTTTTTTTCATTCTCTTATGTGCACAATACTGAGATAGCGAGCTCAATACTGACCTCAGATCTGTGTAAAATAACCCTGGGGGGCCATAGTGATTTCATGAATCTAAATTTTCTTAAAGAAAAGTTTATTTACGAGTGTAAAGGGACTTGCGATGGCCATTCTGTGTAATTAAAATACCTTGTGCAGCCATGTGGGACTTTCCTTATTATATTTTATTACCACTTTACACTTACAGGGGCCTCCTGGCATGCCGAACACTCAGCTAGTACATCTGGCCTTGAACTGAGTCAATCACTTGCTGCGACAGGAGCTTTTGACAGGGTTACTCTTAGCACTGCTTAGGATTGACGCTTTAACAGGGAGGAAGAAGAAGAAGAAGAAGAAGAAAAGACTCTCCCAGTAAAATAAACCACAAATAGTTCTCGAGAAACGCTGCACCCCGCTGCTCGGTTTCAGCTTGTTGACACAACGGCTCAAGACAGATTGTTTTTCAAATATGCAACCGGTTGTCAAATATACAGTGTCAAATTAACTCCGGGGTTGCCTCCCAAAGGTCTGTGTTCCCCATACTGGATTTGTCCGTTTTCTTTGGGTGGTGTCCCAGAAGTGGAGGAGACCACAGACATGAAAATACCTATGTGAAATGAAGCCTAACCATACGGCCAACTGGCTCAACTCATGTAATGTAGCCCTGCTGGTAGACACAGAGTAAGAGGCTGGACTGTTTCTTTTAATTATTCTCATCACAACTTTAATTCTTTATATAACATTTTAATACACGGCCTTGTTTGGTTTGTGCAGCCACCAATATTAGCTTCAGAAAAAGGCTTCGTACTATCTCAAGCTGAGTGAGAAACTGAGGGAGGTACAGTTTTCCGAGTATGCGAGCCTTTAAAGTAAGATCTTGAACGCTGACCCCCCTCCGCTTCTGACTCTTTGCGGATCACCACACAATCCCGATAATCCCGAGAAACACAGCTTTGCTTTCTTTTTGTGTGAGCCCCGCTTTCCTTCAACATCCTTTTGAAAATGCCCAAAAATGGAGAGGAGAGAGGGAAGAGACCGCCGTGGGGGGGGAGGGGAGGATCTGACAGGCTGCTCCGACGATCAGACCCATGACTGACACATTTACTGTGGAACAAGACAAGTATGTGAGTGTGTGAGAGCGATAGACACGGGGAGCGAGAGGACGAGATAGGAGTAACGTCCCTCACAAACGGAAATGTTGGAGTGTCTCTCTTTCTGTCAGCTGAGTGAAGTCACGGGACCCAAGCTCCAGTTCACTAATTTCATTCCGTCCAGCCTGGCGAGGAATTTTGCAAGGGGCACTGGCATCTCATCAGGGCCGCAATCTCTTTATATCCTGACTGTAAGCCTCGCTACAGACACTGATGTGTCACTTTTTCCATAATCAGCTCTCGTTTGATCCGCTGCCATCGAAATGGCCTTCCGTCTGAGACAACTGTCACTGTTTATCCACATTATGATGATAACAGGGCCATCTTCTGCGGTTTGGCAGTGTCAGATGAGTGGAGTGTGGAGGAGATTGTCAGAGAGGAGGAGAATGATTCATTGTGTTGCTCTGTAATTGAATGATCCAGCATTCATCGTAGGCACGATGGTGAGATCATCTCCCACCATTAGACGCTCAGGCCTCGGAGAGGACAGCGGAGTTGTGCACAAACACATTTAAAGGACCACACCAGTGGCTTTGCGGCTCTTAGCTTGTTAACTGTGATTTGCGAATTCTTCATTTTACTGCTGACTTTTTTTCTGAAGCAAACCATAAGTGTTAAAATCGATATCCCACCTTACAGGAAGTCACTGGTTTCCATTTCACCACACTGTGAAAGTCATTTAGCAGCAGCTTGAAACTCATTCACACTAAACATTTATTTGACTTTATTTTCTTTTGTCGGTCAGTTACTTTAACTTCCCTCGATGGTGCATTCAGGACACACGGACATGGGAGATTTCTTGCTTTTATTTTCCAACAACGTAGCTTTTGAATTTCTTTGCTTTCAAGGATGTCAAAAAAAATCTGGCACCAAGTCTCACATCTGAACACAAACATGTAACTTTCACAAAAATGAAGTTCTAGCAATCTCAAGCAGATTTCAACAAACAATACCTACAACTTGGTATTGCACTTCTATAACTCTGGGGGATTTGTGAAGGATGAAGAAAAAAATGGTAAAATCTGCGACACAAATATATTGAAATGTTCCTGACTTTTAGTCCCTTGTATTGAGGTCCTACAATTCCCATCATGCAACTCAATAGCCCCAAGTTTGTAATGCAGTCCACTGGTTTAGCATTGCACTGGGTATCATTCTGTACAGTTTAACAAGGGAGCCAAATAGATACAGCCCTTTCTATTCCACACATTCTTCTTTCTTTTCAAAACCTGGGGCCTACATTACCCACAATGCAACTTGGCCAATAATAATTTTGTTTGCATTTTAATCACAGATTACACCCTTATGTACAGGACATGGACATGATAGAGAATGTCGCAGTGGCTTGCGACAAAAACACAAGATCAAGGAGAGTACTTGACCTCCCTTAAGAAGCCATCTGTACACTTCGTGTGACTCCAGCAGAGCACAGACTGTCCATAATGTTAACAACACAGATACCAATACCGTTAGAGCTTTACAGATTAGCTGCCAACACCGAGATGTAAACTATGCTGTGCTGTTACAGATACGTGGAATCACAAAGATGGCGCCATGGACGGCTGCCTCGGTGCGTCGGTGCGCATTGTTTTGTCTCGTTTTTTCACACTCTATTTATGTTTGTATAGTTTTATTATGTCTTTTAAGTACTTTGGTGTGATGTCTGGTATCCAAACAAAAAGATCATCATTTTTTAGAGACTACTGTTTTTGCTCACACGTCAGTAGTTGGTCACGGCGCCGTTGTGACATTGTGAGTACTTCACAGAAGAAGTGCGGGGTCACCTTGACATTGGCACCGCAGTGCAAAATCAGTAAGTTAGAGAAGGCAATCTTTTTCACATTTGTCTAGCGAGTCTCACATCAGAGCACAGAGAAGCAATTTACCCCCTCAGCATTGCACAAAGTAAATACACGAGCTGCAGTCATAACCTCGCCTCCGCCCTCCCTCCCTCCCTCCCTCCCCCCCTTCTGCCTTCCTGTGTGTTGCGTGAGTGATAAAAGGCACGAGGACAGCAGAAAGACTACTAGGTACACAGGTAGATGGACAGAATGATCTAGTTTGCCTCATTAGAGAAAAACGTTATGTTCCCGGCCGATCCTGGCAGAGCCGTGTCGTCATGGAAACCGAGCAGCATTGTTGCAGACTGTTTCCATGGGGTTCTCGTCTGTCTGTGTCTCTGTCTGTCTGTCTCTCTCCACATTTGCTCTTCATCAGGGACACACAGATCACTAATATTCTACACCACGAGGCTATGACTCATGCACATCATTTTTTTTATTTATTTTTGTTGCATCTGGCACAAAAAGGGGTGGGAAGAAAATGATACACACGCACACACACTGGATAGGCCGGGCACACACATCTTCATATACACATACACACATGTATTTATAGCAAGCATGCACAGAAGTGTTCTAGGACACAGAGGTTTTCGCTCTTCTGACTTTTTCATAACATGACAGATGTGCACCGCACCACGCAGGCCTCGTTCTCTGAGTGGTTATCTTTGTGTCCATCCGCCCTTGTGATCCGGGCCGTTCCCCCTCATTATATATCAGGTAGATTATGCGCTTTAATCGCCCTTTAGTCTCACAGATCGGCTGATGTGCTCAGTGCGTTTCCAGCTTATCTAGGCCACCAGATGTCAAAATCTGGAGCCTTATGGAAAGTCAGAGCGGCATCCTCGGCGCCGCTCGGGGAGAGAGAGAGGAGATGACTGATGTGGAGGAGAATGCCAAACTTTGTAAGGAGGAGAGGATCTGTGGAGAGCGGCGAGATGCAAGTGTGTGCCAGAGATGTTTCAGGTACACGCCAGGTGATTTCACTTTGAGTTAAGGGTAGGGGGGCCTGTGTAGGACACACAATCACACGCACACACACACACACACCCTGGGGTGCAAGTTAGAACAAAGTGACGAGTGACCCACTGTCTTATCGCTCTCCTGCCATTTCCTACGGCTGTTTCATCAAAGCCTTTCTACTGGCACCTCCTCATGTACTCTCACACAAACACACACTTCTCCCTTTTTTTTTTATGTCTTTCCTTGCACTACCCCCCTCTTTAAACTGGCATTTACTACACATGGTACACTCTACATTCCACATATGGATACATAGATGGATGGAGAATGAAAACATGTTCGAGACATGTGATGTCTTTAATCATTACAATCCCTCTATTGCAGCACCGTCCCTCGGTTCCTCCTCCTCCTCCTCCTCCTCACTTTCATATCATGCGCTTCCAATGATAATGATTCTCAAAGAATTCAATGGCTTGTGTATGTGTGGTATTTTCAGCCCTCTGTAGGTATACCAGGCGTAACATAAAGCAGCATGTAAATGGTATCATCAGTCTTGCAAGCATCCAAATTTCAACCCGTTCTTATTAAACCCTGGTTTCTGTGATGAAGAGAACGCTGCTGCTTGGACTCCGGTTGGTCTCCCTGGCTTTGCTTCATGGTTGCATGCTCAGGGATAAACATGTTAGCTGTGAATTTTCAAGCCGCCTTTTATTTGGCGCGCTATCTGCCTTTTCAAGCTGTTTGTACAGGAAGATCAGCAGCCCTTTCAGTACAGTAAGAAAAAGAAAAAAAGGATAAAAAGAGATTCATTGCCAAATGTGACCCAGTTCTTCTTAGAAATTGTCTCCCTCAGTCAAAGTAAATATCCTGTTTTCTCACATTAATCTGGTGAGAAATTAGTTATGTGAATATCTCAGTGTAACGCCTTTAATTGCAAAGCCTAAGCACCACCTGTCTCTTCCGTGTGTGCAATTTGGCACGCACCTGTCATTGTGACCTTGAAGAGTCTGACTTTGCCTGATTTATTTATTTATTTGTTGCTTGAGCTAAGATGTTGTTAGAATGTGTTCATGGCTAGATGTTAATACTTATGGTTCGATACAGAAACTCCTTTGATTTCCATTAATCTTGGAGCCAACCTATCTTTGCACCTGTTTACATCAAAGAGCCATGAAACCAGAAATAATAGGAATGAAAATGGCTTCACGACCTTGACCTAATGGAAAAGGGCTCCAGCGGTGGCACGCATTCAGAGTTTAGCCGTCCTGCGACCGCCGCTCTCCAAAACCATCTGTATCCATCTTCCAATGCATTAAATGAACTAATGAGGTGTGAAACTGGCTGTTAAAGTCGCTGATTGCAAAGTGTGGGGCGGCTTCCATAACAGAACAGCATGTAACATGTAAAGGCGGCTATTTTGCGGCCAACTGCAAATCAAACATCAGTTTAACAAGAAAGTCAGAGAGCCTTGCATGAATCTCAGCGGAGTCTTGAGCTCAGCGGTGCATAGCTGATGAGTTTCCTGCCTAACTGCTTCCAACCAGCCAGCCGCTCCCTGGCAAACCAGCCTGCGTATGAGTCATCACATGGAGCATGTGATCGTTCTCTTAATGCACGCACGCACACACACACACACGCACACGTACAGTCACATTCATCTGCAAGGGGCTTCCCTCCCCGACAGTGCATTACATGCGTTACGAAATCCCCGACAAGCATACAGAAAAGGGAAGCCCTTTGTGTATAAGCGTGGTGTGTGAGTGCATGCATGTGTGCGTGCATGTGCGTCTATGTTTGGTATTGTTTATACTATTGGCAGTGTGAGTGGATGTGTGAATGGGAGTGTGTTGATTTTCCTACAGGGCCAACGTTTGATGAGGGATGACTCATCCGGATGGAGACCCCGAGGAAGACTGGCAGGTTGGTGATTCACCCTGCATTAAGAAAAAAACTGTCTGTGTGTGAGAGACAGTGTGTGTGTGTGTGTGTGTGTGTGCCAGCATTGCCAGTATCTCTCTCTTTCACTCCCTCGCTCTAAGCATGCACTTTCACAACATATCTTGTGTGTGTATGTGCAAGCATTAATTAAATTAAATCATTAATTAAACATATGCTATATTGACAAGTGCGTATGCGAGCGTACGCAAGTGTGTCCATATACAGTATATATGTGTGTCCTATGGGTGGACGGCTTGCTTTGAGCTGTTTTTGTTTATCTTCCTGTAGAGTGGGGCGAGTCGGTATGTGCATAATCAGAGAAACGCCACGGGGAATTGTTGACTCCATTAATCCAACATGCAGGAGAGCGTTCCTCATTCCACACCAGACGCCCCCCAAACTCACACTCTTATCAGCACGGCTGAAACAATATGAAAGGCGTAATGCAACACGGATGCAAGCATCTGCGTTTATGCGCAGATGTGATTGAAGTGATCTCATTATTTCCCTGTCAGATATGTCTGTACCTTCAAAGCAGGCGAGCGCAACATTGTGCAGCAGAGAGGACTTAATCAAAGACATCAGAGACTCGGAGGACCACACTGATATTCCAGTGGCTCCAAATCTGCATCTTTTTCTATTATTCAAAAGTGTTTTGTGTCTGCTGAGAAACATCCTTGATTTTCTGACGGAGTTGCATTGTGAAGAGATTCATTTTGATCACCCGGCTTTGCAGCTGTCATGGAACTGCTTCTGATGAAGACGCAAGCTCCCGATAAACTTTGAGGTTTGCACAGCGGACTATAAAAACTTTTGACAAGGCAATTCAAAGTGCTTTACAGAAGGCATTACAGTCAAACTCAAATTATCTCTTATGTTTCGAATGACGTCCAACCAATAGAAATCTGCCTGCCGATGCTGCATCAGAGAGCGAGGAAGGCAGTCGGCGAACAAGAGTAAATGTAACCTGAATAAAAACACACAATGACAAAATAAAGGACACTTTCCTGCCTTTAATTCTGTGACTTTGTGACATCACATTGTGTCATCATGTCACACATTTGCATAAATTATGCCTAGCGGCTAGTTTGGCACGTTAAGAATCGATTTGGCACAGCTGCTATTTTATTGTTAGGCGTGTGTGAGCTGACCAATCAGAGCAAGCTGGGTGTTCGGGAGGGCGGGCCTTAAAGAGACAGAGGGGGAATTACATACTGTGCATTTAATACAAGACATAAAAGAAACATGGGGCAACATAAAGAGATACAAATTAAGCATCAGGACAAATTGCAACAACTTTCGAGTTTGATTACACGAGCACCATTCACCAAGAGTCATTAAAGGTCAATAAAGGCCAATAACGGAGCTGTTACGGATAGACTGTCTACATCCTAGCATTCACAGGAGGACCTCACAGAAGCCGTAATGAGCGATCACCAGATGAATGAGGCTGTGGTTAAAGCAGCCAGAGTCTATCTCTTTACATTAAGATGATTGATCAGCGGGGTGGGATGCTTGGCTGATGATGAGGCGGTTATCAAGAAGAGACAACAGCGAGATCATTAATCTTCCCCCTGTGATGAGGATGCAGGCGTGTGTGTGTGTGTGTGTGTGTCAGGATGCCCACGTGTGGCATTTTGATAGGTGAAGGCAGCAGTTGTTTGTTCACAGCGGCACTGATTAGGATTTATCAAAAAAAAAAAAGGGGGGGAACACTCCGTCTCTCTAGGACTCACACACACACACACACACACACACACACACACACTGATTTGCTCTCCCAGGGGTCACCTTGAGCTGCGTAAATTGGCTTTGGTTGGTTGAGGTCTCAGCGCTGGCAAATTAGTCAGGCACTGCATCTCTTTGAAAGTCTGAACTCGACTCACTCTCCCAACTGTCTCTCCAAACATCATGCTCTCCCTCCTTTGTTCCCTTATTCCAACCCCTCCCCTCCCCTTTCCTCTGTTTTTGCAGCGCTCTCTCTTGTTTTCTCTTTTTCTTACTAATTCCCCTTTGCTTGCCCTTCTCATTCATCAAATCCGTATCTCTTTCTCGTTTTATTTTTGTCTCTCTCCTTTTTCCCTTCGCTCACTCACTCGCCCGACGCTTCCTCTTTCACTGCTGATGAATGAAGTGGAAAGTTCTTCCCGCAGTATCACTAAACGCAGCTGCTGTGGCATTTCTTTACTCATTCATTCAGAGGGCTGTTAAATACAGTTCCGCTTTTCAACTGTTATTCTCCCTCCGCTGTTTTATGTGAATGCATTACTTCAGCCTTACTTATCGTCGCAGTGAATGAGCTTGTTTGCTCAGCTGACACGCAGGAGCTTGGCAAGGTGCTTTCATTTAGGCAGAATGGTATTGCTGTGTCACCAAAGTAGCTGCGACTATCACTTTCCCATAAACTACAATGACAGGGGAACACAAGGAACCATTTTGTACCTGACATCAGTATGCATCTATATTAAGTGTGAATTTAAAGTGTATCAGTAAGATCTCTTCCTTTATTGATGACAGTGAGTATTAAGCTTATGGACGTTGGGTTTAGCGGCTAATGTTTACATCCTGCTCTTGTCAATAGAGCATTTTGTATTCTGCATGAGATGTGGACGTGGTGCTGTATATCAAGTGTCTTTTCACAAAACTGGAAGAACTCATCCTTTGTTCTCTACCTACGTAACAACGCAATTTTAATCAGCATAATTAATTTTTCTCCCGATCAGATCATGCACCTCCACATCTGCCACGAAACTGGAGCTGTTTTAGTTACACAGCGATAGATAGATACATAGCAATGAAGCAATATCAATACTAAAGTGAAGAGTCCCAACCAGGGGGTAGTAGCTGCCTGGGGGGTACATGGAAAGCTTTACTAATTAACCTTTAATGCATTTTCTTTCATCCATATTTGACAGCTGACCCATGTTAGTTCATACAGAAAAGTGCATGCTGTTTGTATTTTTGATACAGGATAGTCTGCTTGGTTAAAATAACAATGCAGGTTTTCATCAAAACAGTGAATGTAAAATGTACATATTTTTATTTTTTTCTTACTGCATGTAAAGTTACTTCAAACATCATCACATCACATCAATCATGATGTGATTTTATTCACAATTTTCAAAAATAAATACGGAAGTAACAGCTAACTTTGTATAAAAAATATATATCGGGACTGTGGAGCAAGATGGCAGCAGCAGAGACGCAAAGAGGCCTAAATGCTACATCGAATGTGTATATGTGCGGCTAAAAGTAATGAAAAACGGTTGAAATTGTTAGCTACAATGAGCAGTTGACATAGCTAAAAGGAGAAGACTAAACTGTAGATATCGTTGGCTTGGCTGTGTAGGGCTTTTGGATGAACATTGAAATCGTTAGCTCAAAATGACGACTAAATGCTTGAAACGTCCAGCTCCTGCAAACTTGACAAAAATGACCTCTAACACTGACAAGCTGCATTAAAACAAAACTGTAACGATCCACTTTTAACAGCGTTAAATAATGTCCATATCTGGAAAATAACAGAGTCGGGTGACTTTAGCTCACATGACAGGGCTGCAGCGGCAGCGGGGGTATATCTGATGAAATACCTTCGAGCCCTTCTCTTTTATATCTCTCTGTGTACAGTATCAGTTTCAGAACATGCTAGATAACAAGAGCAACAGACCGAAGCAGTGGTCTCTTGGACCGAGTGAGTCCTCATCTTTTGTCTTGCCACTGGCTGCGTTGGCATGGAAACCCCGGCAGAGCGGGGAACACTGTGGTCGATCAGCAAATAGGTCACATGGAGAGGAAAACAAGCACACGCACTCACGTAGACACAAATACTTAAAACTTGTGTGGCAACCCGCACAGCATCATGTGCAGTGTTACAAAGTAAAGAAACCCCTGACCTATTTCAACATCAAGGGGAAAAAAAGACATGAGCCCCTTTCTTTTGCACAACATGCTTATGTTGCAACATATCATGTAGTTTAAGTATAAGCCATGAGCCATATGTCTCACTGAGTAAGTGCAGGACTTTTTTGGACTGTTCATTTTCACTTTCCTTTCAAACATTCCTTTTAAGTCATTTTTTTATTAATATCATAGATGGCTGTCTGTCTGGAAGATGGAAAAGCCATTTGGAGGGCAGACGCGAGAGAGGAAAGTGTCCGGAAGAGCGTTTGTAAAAAATTAACATTCGCTTTCTCTCTGCGGCTGGCCTCCGCTTCCTGCTGGTGATGCTGAAGCAGAAGGCAGGAAGAGGGTTATAGGCGCTGGCCTCTTGCTCGAGGAGAGCCCTGCACGGTGACTCATAACTGGTTAGCAGGGAACACTCGCCGGAGACAAAAAGCACAGGACGTGAGGAGAGGGAAGAAAAGGAGTGGAGATTAGGAAGAAGAGAAGAGAGGAGTGAAAAGCGGTCATGGCGGATCATTCTTTGACAGTCATTCGGATCTCTAGCTAGATGCCCTCCTGACCGATGCACAGCCCCAAGACAGTGTTTACTTGGCTCCAAAAGACTTACATTAACAGCCCACAAACCAGTCAAAGATTTAGTGCTACAGGAGCTGTGTGTGTGCCTTGGTCCATTGCCACATCTTGGTGACCTTGTAAAAGTATCTGCAGGGCAACGTGATGCAATAAAAGATCATGTTTACTGCAGCAAAATCTGCGGTGGCAAAAAAAAAAAAAAAGAAAGAGTTCACACGAGAAAATAACTCCTGTGTCTAACAACCCTTTTGCAATTAGAAGGAAATGGTGACACGAGTGATGTAAAGAGATATAAAGAGTGAACACATACATGCAGACACGCAACATTTCAGCGTGTCTGGCTGGCTGGCTCTCCTGCTCGGTTTGGGGCTGGCGTTCAGTTACATCATTCTTCAGAGAACGGAAGCTCAGATTACAGGAAAGGCAAACACAGGCCTCTAGGGTCTGTATGAGTGTGTGTGCACTTGCTCTCCCTGTATGCTCTTCTTATATAACCAATCAGGATGCCCGACACGTCTCTCTCTATGGATGCGGTTTCGTTCGGGGTTCAGATTTCATCATTCAATTCAACACACAGTTTCGGGGCTGTTTGTATAGTTGAGATTTTTGGTGATGTGTTTGTCTCTGAGCGGTGCGCTTCTTGTTACCGTGGTAGCATAGTACTTAATTAATTGATTAACATATGCTGAAAGTGGTTTTGGAATCCCATTAAAAATAGATTTTGGTAATATTAAATGTAATAATTCCATGTTTAATACAACTTCACATATTTGCAGCGCCAGCACGGAGGAAATACTAGAGCTAAATGAGCCAACAGTGTGCAAATGTATTACAGCAAAAAGAGGAACGTGGCCGGAGAGGTCATCTGAGGTCCTTGCATCTTATCTCACAACCTTCACTGTAGTTACAGTGGAAAATCCTCTGCATAATCTTCGCTGAAAGGCAACATATTAGTGCTGGATTTCTGCCTAAGTAGGTAGATAATGTTTCCAGGCTTTGGAGCAGTTAACCACGCAATAAGGCTGCATAATTACCATGGAGACGTACAGTGGCTGAGAGCGTCATCGTCAGGCAGGTTGAACAGGAGATAAAGTAGAAGTCAGGACACAGTGTTCCACAGTTCACCAAGCATCTCCTCCCTCGTCTCCGCCGCTGAGCGTGAGTTAAATTAGTGCTGTATAATTAACACAACCAAATGGGCTCGCAGATGTTCCAAAGTCAATTGAACATCAATAACTCCAGCTGAGACCGGCGGTGACTGTCTTTCTCTCTCCGTCTAACTTCTGTCTCGCCGTCTTCGTCTTTCTCTACAAGTCGAACTCGGTCCACCCGTCCCTCTACCCCTCACTTCAAACTGTGGAGCCGACACGGATTTCACAGTCTGTTTGAAGCTGCTTTTTAGTGGATGTGGATGGATGGATGGGTACAGCGCATTTTCTTTTCTGTATGCCACTGCTGATGCTGCCATTTCTCTCTCAGCATCTCCGGAGCTGGGCGGGCTGTCACATACGTCTCCCGCTCTCTGCCACTCAAAGCTTTCATGCTCGGATCACAGTGATTTGAGCCGGGCCCTATTGATTATATGTGCTACGGTCCTGCAGCCTATATGAGGAGTGCCACCCAAGCACAATTCACACACTGTCAGTAGAAACGCTGCCCTTTCACGCTCACATTTTGACTATTATTAACTCCGACATTTTCACACATAATCAGGCTTAAAAAGGGGGTCTGAATCCGGCTAATGGAAATCTGGTGCAGGTTATTCTACAATCTACTCTTCCGATTTACCAGAAGACATATTATTTCCTTACCTCCAGGAGTGTTCACCCATGCAGATGTCCCTCAGATATCTGTCTGGTTATTTATATCCCTTATTACAGTATGCATGCCTCTAATCATCTGCACTGAGGTGTTTCTTGATTGCTCACCATCTGAGCCACTCATCTCTCATCCAAAACGTTGTAGAAACCTGTAAAAATGTGTTCAGATGCTGGGGTGCCCTGGTTTCTATTGAAGTGGTCAAGCTAGCTCATACTGGTTTCTCAAAACTGTAACAAGATACTCCAAAAACCAGATCACAAAATATTTTAAACTCAAAGTTTGCTTGTTTCTGAGCTTTCAGGCATAGTCTGTAGCCCTTGTCAGCGAACAGACATTGCTCAGTTAGTTGGTTGCACGTTATCTAAGTAGTTCTGACTATCCAACCCTGTTGTTCCAAAAACAAGCCCCTATTGCTCAGTATTCGGAAAATACACACTCTGGTATCTCCAACTTACATACGTAACTTAACGGATGTAAGTAATGTACCTATTTTAACCCAAACGATGATCTTTTCCTAAACCTAGCTAAGTAGTTTGGGTGCCTAAACCTAACCAAACTGCAACGTTTCAAAAGATTAACCGTGTGTTTATTATGATACCAGAAAACGAAGGCCACCTGACTACTATCACATCATTTTTTTCTTCCCACGCATTCCCAATTACCCTTATTAACGGCAAAGAAAAACTCCAGGGAGTGTTTGTATTTTCAGGACAACGGGGTCTTTGGAGCAGTGAGCTTTTGTTTTCCTTGTAAAGGGCAGTCGGATAAATGGGCTTTTGGAGTTTCAGAATAATGGGCCATCAAAACAATGGCCAGCCTCCAAAACCTTGAAAAACAAAGCAAAAACTACCTGCATGGCCAGATAGCAGGATAGAGGTAAGAAAATACATGTTATTCAATTTATAGTTGCTTCTAACTCTCAGCCCACAGGCATCGGGGAAGTTTAACTTACCGTACCTGAAATGTGACACTTGAAATGAGACCTTGTCCTAATAAACGTCTATGCTTGCATACACACATTGATATGCTGACTCGATTTTGCCCAAACTAGGCCAACATCCCACATGACTTCAGAGGCTTGGAGAGGAAAAAAAAAAAAAAAAAAGCACACGCACACATTGTAGTTTTTCTCAGCAAGGATTCACTGAGCATTACAATCTCTTAAAATTTAGCCAGAACAGCAACTTCTGCTCTTAATTAGTTCAAGAAATAGTGCACTTCCGCCCTGAGGCTTTATTAGCAGAGAATCAGATAGAGCTATGATTAATCTATGCTGTGGTAAAAACTGAAGCAAAAGGGCGCCGCATTCTGCACACACTGAGCTGAACTGCGCTGCGAGACACAAGCTCGCTCAAGTCTGGAGGCTAATTCACAGGAGGGCAGGACAGAAACTCCCCCTTAGTGAGTGCAGATTGAATTCACACCTGCCTGAAGAAGATTGTCTCCCCGTCTCCCCTTTCTTTTTTCTTTTTTCTTTGCTCTCTAGAGTCTCCTTCACTCACTTTCTGTAATGCAATTCAGCAAGGTGACAATAATGTGGCCCACATGCAAAACCTGCCGGCCGTATGCAAAACACAGTCACTCAACTCGGGGGGGAAGACAAAGCTGATAAGATGGCAGTGATGAAGGAGAGCAGGCTGATGGCTAGAGGTTGATATTTAGGATTCGAATTTCAATTTCCAAAACACTTCCATAAATCATGCGCAGAGATTGTTATCTGTTAGCCTGCCGTTGCAGATGTTGCCCCCTTCTTGTCTTTTCCTCGAGATGACCAGGCGTACGTCTGTTGTGCCTCTTGGTGTCTTTTACTCTTTTCTCCCTCTTGAATTATGCTGTTGTTAATCACTGTACTCCCTCCCTGACTCTATTGCTTTTTCTCTCTGTGTTTCAGTCTCTCTAAGGCACATCAGTGTGCATGAGTCATGCACACTGATAGGCTGACTGACTGTTCTGTGCCACTCTGTTCCCCTCTTTTCCGCGAAACATCACAAGTATCATGATTTTTTTCCCCTCCCCAGCTGAGGCTGGCAGAGGAGGGAGATGATAAAGGGGGAGAGTAATAGAGGGGAGGATGGGGTAGATTGACAGAGCCATAGAGCCACGATGAGAACGAGAGAGATAAACTTTGACTTTTAGCTCTTGAATGAATAATCTGAGACGAGAGAAAGGCAGACAGAATAAGAGAATAGGGACGGGGGGGAAGAGAGTCTCTTTCTCCTCAAGGAGTGGTGTGATGTGGCGTGTGAGCTGAGGCGAGACCATGGCGGTGAACAGCTCTCTTAGCAACCAGGAGGAGGCTTTAAAGTCAGGAAACACAATATAGTCAGGGTACTGTTGGTACACGAATAACCCACGGATGATCCCGGTGGTTTGAGAACATGTGGCCTGTGATAACACATCATGAAATACAATTCAACTCTTACACAAGTAATGATGTGATCCAGTGTTGATATAAAAAATATTCATTATAGCAGCTTTAAAGGTGTAGTATGTAAGAATTGACCACCTGTCAAATTTGTACTCAAAACAAATAGGAGGCAACATATCACCAAAGCAACTGCCAACTGCTGCTGACTGTAGCTGCCGTTAGCTAGTTAGCTTGCTTAGCCATGCAGTTAGCGGGAGCTCGGGCACCAGGGGACTGTTAGTGTTGGGCCAGGGCTAGCTGGTAAGCATGCTCACTTCAGTAGATATCTCTGGAACACAATACATAGCTATAATGTCAAAACTGCTATTTATTCACATTATGTTGACAATTTTAGTTCATATTTGAATGTTTGCAACAAAAATTCATACATATAGCCCCTTTAGAGATTAAGGACTAATAATGATAAAAGTAATCAAATCCAAAAAATGACTCATGAAGCTCAATGAGATTTCAGATTCCACATGTTGTTCACCCAGTCATGCTGTCGGTGCAGGTGGTTCACTTCTCATAGTCAAATGATGTAAATCTATGTAAAGTGTACGCAAACCATGCTGGAGCGATGCACACGAGCCAGCCTGCTCAAGCCGTTCGTCGCTCCGCAAAGTGTGAGACAACGTACAAAATCAGAGTAGGCTGTATCAGAGGAAGTCCTCTGCAAACTTTCAGGTTTGCATTTGCAGAGAAACTATAAGGCAGAAGCAGAGGCCAAGTGAATGACGTCATATATTAATAGTTTGGAGGCTATTTTTTCTTTGAAAGGATGAGCAGTTTGTACAATACTGTCACTTTTTGGCTATTGGCCATCCTTTACTGCAATGCAGTATATCACCACTGCAACAGTGTTAAGAAATCAAACATTTAGTTTTCTGTCGCTGTGATAAATATTGGAGGCAGAGGAACTGAGACCAAATAAATTTAAAACTGTGTCGTCTCAGTGCTTCAGAAGACGTTTGAGGGGGTGAATTATTCACTGAGGCATCCTGATTAAAAAGTGATTAATCAGTCCATCCGGGCCGGCCCGAATGGAAATACAATCTTCAAACACAGCAGAGAGGTATTAAGGTTGGTTGGCGTATTTGACGACAATCTCATTATGGAGGCCAACAGCATGTAATCTTCTCTTCTTTTATGCTCCCTCTTTGTCTCCCTGTTTCACTCTCTTGCTCTCTTATTCTTGTTCCCTTCAAATATGCAAAGGAGGCATTTCCTCCCGTGCTGTAATTAGCACAAAATATGCAAAGCAGATCAAAACTTGGAATTTAATAAGTTTCATATTCACAACAAATTAGGTTTTTATTGAGGTGTCTCCTCCCCCCAGCGCAATACATTTATGAGTTCACTCATGTTTAATTGCCGAGCCGCACAGCTGACCTTGAAACAATGAATTTCTATAAAAGTCACATTTTTCAACACAATTACACCCTCCCAGTGAAAGACTGGATTATGAAGCTTGGGAAACGGAGAGGTCAGACATGAGCAGGTTCTTATTTTTTTTATCATGCCGGTGATGATGTGTAGGTACGGCAGAGACTGTGCTCTCTGAACCGATTTAACCTCTGCAAAAGAGGTCTAATGTCTGCAGCTCACAATCGTTCTCTTCATGTGTCAGTCTCTGAAACCCACATCCATTTATTAGACCAGGCCTGCTGAGTCACTCCCACACTCACACACACATACACACAAAGATGCCTCGGGCTCTACTGTTTGTGTATCTGTGTGTGTGTTTATGAGCACTATCTGCACAAATGTGTAGGTGTCTGCAAGAGTGCATGCACATGTACATACATGACGCCTCGTGTGCTTGTCAGTGGGCACTCATCATGTCATTATGAAGGCGCACATCATGTACTCCCGAGATAATTCGCTGTTGCCAAGCATGAACCCCCAGGGTTAATGCGTTACCTTTAACTCATAATGCATATTGCTAATGAGTCGGGGGCGATGGTAATATTCCTCTAGAGAGGGGCTGGGTTTTCAAGTGTTTGAGTATGACAGAAGGGTTCGAAAAGGGCAGAAACGCACCCACTAAAAGAAAGTAAAAGATTTTAATGGTTGCTTTTATTTCTTCAACACTTTTTATCTCAGTATAAGCCAGAGCATGACCCCTGAAGAATGACATTTTGGGCCTAATCCCCATACACCCCTTGTCTTTACCACTTAGTCCCAACCCTCTGTTTTGCATGTTCACAGCTAAGGGGTTGGATGACCCAATTCTTGAGATATGGGGGTAGAGCAGTTGTTCAGAGACACACTTCAAACTAAGCGTTTTAAGAACTCTCAATGAATTATGGCCCTTTTCTTTGTAATAAGTATTTAAAAAATCACCCATATTTTGCTGATGTCTTGTAGCTAACTAGCTCGCTAGCTAATATTACTTCATGTTCTCCTATATCTCCATCTGATAAATGGCAAATGGCATTTTGATAACAACACAAGAGAAATCCCCTCAGCTGAACACGGCATATTGGAGATGTCGTTTGAGAGTCTTGAAGGGTTTTTTCCGATTTTCATAGATTTAAACTACCACCCACTGTAACTCTGTTCTTAGGGGCCAGGGGGGCACTCAAAAATAAGGGGTAGGGGTAAAAATTGGAGAAGAGATTGAGCTTAATGATTATAACTGCAAGAAAAGGGCCTTGATGGGAAACACAAACAGAAAGCAAACATGTTGATTTCACACCGGGTAACCACACTCCACACCCATCCGCACGTCCTCTTCACATACATCAGCAGACATGATATACTGTATTTAAAAGCTGTGGTGAAATTCATTAAGTCCAAGTCGTCTATGTGCGAATGTTTCATCTGATTATTTTTGTGTCTTTCTCCGTCTTGTAATGTAATGTAATGTGGTCGCAATGGGACTAACCTTGTTGAATGAAGGCTAAATGCAAATACAAAATGGATATACATGCACACAGAGTCCCTGCTTTCATGGGATTGAATTAGAAGAGTCAGTTTTAACTCTCCCTTCCGAACAGCATTTCATATCTTTCCTCTGCCTGTCTGAGTCGGAGGAATGAATCCTGCGTGGCTTCCGAGAAAAGAATCAATTCCCATCCAAGCGTTAAAGCCATCCTTAAAATGAAGTGCTTGGATTCCAGTGAGGTGCTGGAACAGATGTATAATAAGAAAAGAAGGTGATAATTAGCGTGTCCTTTAGCATGAAGACGATTTTAACTTCATCCTACCACTGTCTGACATACTTTTGAAGATCACCACAGAGCCTCGGTTTGATCTTCAAAACATCTGTATTCATGCTTTGTGTCAATGTGGCGGCAACTCGCCGCTGAAGGTTGCACATACAGCGCATACTGGTGCATGTTTCTCAGAAATCACGAGTCTTCACTGTCTTATCAGTTCAAGAAGATCTCGTCATGTGCCTTGCATCTTTTCTAGGCTGGAACGCGGCTTCTGAGTGCCTCGAGTGTAGTCAGCCCTCATCAGCAACAATCAAGGTGAGGTCCCTCTCCCCAGGCAAAGCCGAGCCACCAGCCACATCTTTCTCACTCACCGCCCTGCCTTGCATCATGTTCTGATCATAGCCACCACAACAGACAAACCATTGGAAAGACAGCGGGTTGCAGCGCTCGGGGCTGAGGTAAAAACTGCAAAACTTTACATCAGAACTTTTTGTAGAAGACTGGGTGTGTCCAAAATGTAAAAAAAAAAAAGAGAGGGAGAGAGTCAGAATGAATGTGCACGGACTGATTACATCCAAAACTTTTCTAATTTCCTCTTGAGCTACATTTGTAGTTTCTCCTAATCATCGATCGCCGCTGGTCTGCTGGCTTGAGCCAAGCAGCTACATCATAGGCCTGTCTGCTGTGAGTCTGTATCCCGCCGTGATGAATGGAAGTGCTCTGGTACTCCCCCATCAAGAGACAGGCTTTCCTGTGGCCCTGTCCATTAATGCATTATAAATGAGCCCACTAGCATCTTCAGAGAGACATGTGAGGCATGTGAGACACCACAGACCAGCGCTTCCTGTCTTCCAGTAAGGAGCGGCTGATACCTCGTGACCTGGCCGGCAGGAAACCATGTGACACAGCAGTCCAGACCACCAGACCAAAGAGTGATTTCAGACTTACAGAACAGCAACTTCACACAACGTACAGTCATAAAACTTGATGCTGTGTCGACGGAGATGTGGGAAAACTATCCGACATTTTAATTTAACCCTTTCATGCATTGTGTCGACTACAGTTTACAGATACTTGGAAGTCATTTTAACCATTTCACTCTTCCATACATGAATTATTGAATCACAAAGTTTTTTTTTGTTTGTTTGTTTGTTTGTTTTTTGGTCTTAAAGGTGCACTATGTAGTTTTGGGGAAGAGAAAGACCTTCCTTTACTGATTTTGTATGCCTAAACAAACTAAATAATCAAACTCTCTTCATTTTCATAACTGCATGAACTGATTAATCAAACTGACCTTAAAGGACAACACAATTTCATACTGTTTTTACTTACTTTGTTTATATTTGGCAGACCCTGCCCCCCTTTCTAGCTTCAAACAGTGGGGCCTGATTCTCCTCTGAGACCAGCTTGTTCATTCAGTTATGGAAAAAATATATGTTTTTGTATTGTTACCTTATTCATACTGTCAATATTAAAACTGAGATTGAATTCCTTGTACAAAAACTACAACGTGCCCCTTTAATGCTTGTGAAAGTGAAAAACCATGATATTCTGCATATTGGACCGATATTTGGATAAAATTGACTATTTAATTCTGCTGTTCAAAAAAACCCCAAAACATTAAAGTTGCAATTACATCATAATTTTAAATAAAAAAAAAATAAAAATGAGGCAGGGTTGCAATAAAGCACTCCATAAGTGGCACGCACCATTATTTCAAGCCAATAATCAATCAGTAAGACATTAATGACAGAGTCTGCATGAAGTTGTCATACTGTGTCTGACTTACAGAGAAGTCACCTGTGATTGGTAGACATCCCTGCCCTCTTTGAGTGACACACCATAATGGCTGGCCTCATTTGGACCGCATCAAAGTCTTGATTTCGGGATACTTTCTCCAGGTATTACGCGGTAAGGAAAATCCTGTCCTTTTCATCTGTGGCAAAGTTACAGTGATACCACGTTTGATGTCTGAGCCAAGAACTCTCAGCTAAAGCACTGCTGCACTTTGAAGCTGCTTGTTGTGCAGGCACAGTCGAGAATTCATTTAATGTTCTGATAGTGTGTCACATGACGGGTCTGAGCATGAAAGCCTCGGCTCTGTAAGGGTGAGGAATAAAGATTTCTCTTTTAAACCCCTGGCTCTGCGCTGTGTGCCACCATATGCTCTCTGATGCTTTATCCCTGCCCCGTGCTCGCGGCTGCCGCTAGCTATCTCTTACAGACGGGGGAGCATAAATAGAGCACGCAGCACATTAGGTAGACTGGAAGAAAGAAAGAGAGATCGTGCTGTGATCCACTTTGGTTGGTAAAGCCCCAGAGTGAGCGCAGTGGTTATATGAACAGCAGCAGACATACACACGCCACAAACACACGTAAAAAAACACACACACCTGCACACACACACGCAAAGTTGCACTGGGAGAGTGGGAGCTGCAATGGAAACTCTGAGTCATGAGCACTCCTTTGCCATTCTGAACCTAAATCATTGTGGCATTGAGTCACTACAGGGCTTCCTGTGTGTTCATTTGCGTGTCTGCATGTGTGAGCGTGGTCGAGCTCGGTCTAGGGTCCGGGCCGTGTATTTAAAGATTTAAAGACGTGCATGGGTTTTATTTTGTATGCACATGCGATCACTTCTCATTTTCTTTGTTTCCCTTCACACGCTCAGGGACTGCACCAGTGCGATATGTGCATACGTGCTCCAAGGGGGCGTACGCATTTACAGTACATTAAGATCAGCCACAAAAGGAGAGGAAACCCCTTGATGAAAGCACTCGAAACTGTACATGCTTTATCCTGTGCTGCTGAGTGCTGAGGTGAGGAGTAGAGAAGCCAACTTGTACTCTTCGGCTTAGACTTCAGCCCAAACACGTGTCTGGTGGGCAGCTTCTCTTACACATCAAGGGTGTAGGCAAGGATGCTACAAATAGCAACACAGAGGGGGATTTTTATTTCTCTCTCATTACCGTCTTGCACATCTTTCTCGCGCTCACCTTTGCACGTTTCAAAACAGGCTCCCCTGCGTCTCTCGGGGCTTTAATTTTTCCTTAAGAGCACGGTTCAGTCTCCGGGCTTCAATGCATTCTGATAGCACATAACAGAGTTGACATGTCAACACAACCTTGGTCAGCAATCACGCAATTTCCATAGAGATAATGAGGGCTTTTAACATTCCTGTTGCACCAACAAGATTGTGCAAATACACGCAGGCACACACACACACACAGAGAGTGAAGGGGCATGATGACCCGGTAGCAGCACTGAGATGTGTTTGTGGTTGCGGTGGCTTGATAAGCAGGATGCCTACATGAAAATGAACGTGATAAGACACTGCACATTGTGCTCCCGCTCGCTAGACGTGAACCACTTCGATCCGATGCTATCACACGACTCTTGGCAGCCGGCTAGCAGTCGGGGTAACGCACTCGCCACAGAATTTTAAAGATAGCATTTATAGACCAGTCACCACGCAGATATATTGCAGCTCGTGGCGATGAGAAAGGAGGCTCTGTTGGATTTCGCTGAAGGAATGGAAATTCTGGACCAAAAAACAGTTCACATTGTGGCCATTCTCGGTCATTTGAAGCAATCATAGAAGACTGCGTGGACGCCAAACATCCTCCCGAGACCGCAGTGAAAATGTTTGAGCCATGACAATTGCCAGTTGTTGATCAGAAGTCATCTTAGTCTGAGCCGGGGCCCCGGATTGATTCGAAAATCTGTAGGAGTGATTATGAGACAGGAAGGTGGGAGGCTTTGAAACTGAAACCAGCCCAAATGGAATCAGATGCATGTTCAGCCAACCGCCATCAGCCCACTGCTGGCTGCCTAAAAGCTTCTGACCTTTGAGAATTAGACGGATATGGAAATTGTTGCTTAACAGGTTTTCAACACACACAAACACACGGCCTGCATGATAATGCACATGAATACACACACACAGGTTCTTGGCTCTGGTGACTCTGCAAACACACTCAGAAAAATATCTGCAATTCAAAGGCACATACCAGCACTAATTCAGTCCGTAGTGCATGTTGGAAGTTGCACCTTATTATTTGCTCTCTAAAAGGCGTGATCCACCAGAGAGAGCAGGTAGTAACTGAGCATTTTGACTCCCCTCCACTTCAGGCAGGCACACCAGGAGGAATGAAGCGGCTGGCTGCCTCAGATGACTCATCCCCATTGATGAGCTTAACAGCCATCAATTCCACTCTAGGGAGCAGGGCCCAGCACTCTCCCCCACCCGCCGCACTTCTGCCTGGGCTAGGCTTCCTCTACACTCCCCCTCTCTCCCAGCAGAAGGCCTGGAGCTTAAATTAGAGCTCTGGCAGCGGGCCATGTGAGAGAGGAGCAGTGAGCAGGCAGCAGCCATTCATTCCTCTGGAAGCCTGAGTCAGATTCATTGTAACACAGAGACAGGGCTGGGGGCTGGCTGAGAGTGGGCCTGTTAGTTTTTCCACAATGGAGCCCAGATAGTCTTCTTCTGCAGAAATGTTCCATCACAGTTTTAGGGGGGGAAAAAAAAACTGCTGTCAGACTGCAACTCAGCACAAATGACAGTTTGGCAAATGGCTTTTCATATTAAATCTGTTGATGTAAAATATCCATTTCATCCATAAACACATGTGCTTCATTAAAGCAAACCATATGCACATTTTAATTTGATAAATTTATTTATTTATTTGCAAAATAAGGCTACATAATAAAGCTAATACTGTACAGTAAAAGAGACAGTCTCCAGGATAAAATGTTGGCAGTTGCAACGCTGCTGCAAACCACTGACACGTTCACATTTTGCACCTGTCATAGGCCTGTATCATATCGTCACTTCTACAAAATGTGTCCTATCACAATCACATTACATGTTTATGACCCGGCTTTCATAACGGGGGGTGGAGGGGGTGGTGTTAGAGGTACAGGCGAGAATGCTGACAAGCCACTGACCACATTTCAAGATTGGGTTTTGACATTATAAGCATGACATCACTGGATATTTTTAAGAAGACCTCGGGGCAATATACAGCCTCGTTTCTGGTGACAGGAACTCAATATCTTTGATGGAAATCAGACAGCTACCGATGTGTTTGTGGCGACCAAACCAGGCCAAAAACATGATCTTATCCTAACTCTAACCATGTGGTTTTTGTGCCTAAACCTAACCAGAGCATAACAACTGAGCATAAAGAAACATAAAGTAATGTAAAGGTTCAACTGCAGAAATGCATATTACCAAAATGTGTTATGGGAACTGGGTTGGACAGTCAATCTTCAATCTTAACACACACACACACACACACATCCACACTGTATAACTATGCTGGGCACCACAGTGGCAAAGGGACTAAGCTCAGTACCATGAACACTGCAACGTTCCTGATTCAAATGTGGCCTGGGACCACTGATGCCAGTCATCCCCCCTGTCACTCTCCCCACATTACCATCTGCTTCTCAGCTATATAATGCAAAATGCTGGCCACAATGCCAGAGTAAATCTTAAATGGAAAAACCTTCTGCGATGGAGAATGCTGAGGATGTGTAAATAAGCCTCTCCTAAGAATTCACAGCAAGATATATTCATGATGGGAAAACAACAGATGGACACAAATCTTTTCAAAGGCCATAATGGGACAAGTCACAACTATTTCTCATCCCAGCCACCCAACAGGCCAGACTGTAATGAACAATATTGGTTTGAGATGTTTTAAAAAGTATCCAAAATGAGAATGGTGGACAATATGCAAGTGTTGGTAACCGTGAGGAGTTAATACTTAATATAAAAAGGGCACCTGTTGTATGCGGTGGGGCACCAGAGCACACAAAGTCATGATAAGAGGGCACTTTATCACGTTCGTCCACTGGAAGGGCATCCTAGAGGGCACTTTATCAAGACGTGGGCCTCGAGGTCCTAAAAAAAGATAAGTAATGATTAATTAATCATTCATTCATTATTTTAACTTGGAAATACATTGAGGAAGAGACCTAGCTGGATAAAGCAGCAAGAAAGGAAAACAGTAAGCTTAGATAAATTGACGATAAAAAGAAAACTCCATAAAGTAAACCATAAAGTACCGTGTGATGCACTACTTTACGTAAGAGTGCACAAAAATAGTAACTAATTGATGAGTCATTATTATCTCTGTGACATCAAGCAGCTGAAAAGCAGATAAACAGGACTCAAGGAAGTGGTCAGTGTGTTGATTTTGTAGATATCTATGAAGTAATCATTACATAATGTTTCATTTATACAGTATCTCAAAGTTTGTTCTCAAAAACCTCATCATTAACTTCTATACAGTCCATATAGTAGGATTGTGTTTACCTTATTGTAACATGTTACCAGTTATAAGTAATGGATCACACGTGCAGATCTTTGAGGATATTGTTAATATATAATATGCTGGTGTTGCCTCAATGGCTACTCTTTCTGCTGCTATGTCCTCAATATGTGATCAGTCTGGCAACATTAGCCACACATCATGTCTGAAACATATCTTAAAAGGAAGCGTGTTAAGGCCTCACAGCAGCACTACACCATGTGCAGTGTCACACACTCTGTTGAGCTGGAATCGATACAAAGTGAAAGCCTTATTACGCCGCCATCTGCGATCCATTGTTGTATAATATTTGATATTTTCTCTCATTCCGATCCCTTTGTTTTCCGCGCCTCCAAAGTGTGATGTTATCACTGTCTGAGGAGATTGCTTTTCGGTGCGCTCCCTCATTTCTTTGGCAGTTATTACATCTGAAGTCAGAGAGGTCAGCGCAACATATTGCACAGGTTGTAGAAAGCCATCTGTTAGATTTCATATAATGTAGCGGCCCGCTGGCACTCGTGGCACATTTCAGAGCAATAATACACCATATCCAAAACTACATCCCCAAAGTAATTTACACAGCAACATCTCTGACAGGCAGACAATATGTGCTGTGGCTGTGCCACATCTGATACAGAATTGCATCACAGTAGGCCACATTTCATTGAATGATATCAGATACTGAAGCGGCTTCATGTCTGCAGGCTTTTGTGACTTTTAAAGCAAATGTGTGAGCATCTTATTCCTCTAATCACCATTCTTAGCATCATGATCATCATAATCATCATCTGTTGCAGCAGCAGCAGCGGCAGCAGTGTAGTTGCTGGAGTCACTGTTATCATCATGATCCTTATTAACAGTCTTTGTCATTCTAAATAAGCAAAGAGGGGTATTGTTCACACGCTCTTCTGCCATTATATGAGAGCAAAATGGTCTAAATCTGCTTAATAATTCTTTAAAAGTCACATTTCGCCTTGTGATAATGGAAATGTGGCTCATCACAGCTGAATTAACTTAGAGTCAACAGCGGCTCATCATCAGTAAAGTTAATGGTGATGTCACTGGTCAGGGTTGAATGTGACTACAACATCTGTTTAGTCTGACGGAGAGCACTGTGAAGGGAACGTCTCTCTCCTCGGGAACTTTGTGAAAGCAACCGCATGACAGTATCCACCTGGGAAGAATAGTTGACCAGACTGCACAATTTCCACTGTTTTTTTCCCCCCCTCATTTAATATACTTCATTATATCACAATGGAGATAAAGATATGCATCCCGCATTTTTTAGTGATTGTTTTTAATTATGTTACAACAGCGGCTCTCATTTGCAGGTCATTTCTCTGCAGGAAATGGGTAGAATTTTCCAAGGCTGCAATAATTACATCATGCTTGTGTTATTTGCATCTGTGTGAGTGTGTGTGTGTGTTCTCGTGTGTCTCGTGCGAGCGTGTGCTTTGTGCGAAAGGAAAGCGAGGAAGAGTAATTAGATTTTAGAGCAAATGAAATCAAATGAAAATGGAGATGTGTGTGAATCTGTGGGTAAATAACACTGGAGGGGGGAGGGGGAGGGAGGGAAGTTAGTTGCACTCTGAACACATCACCTTTTTCTTTTGTTTGGAGCACGAAGGCTGTGTTTATTGTTAACACGCTAATGATGACCCACGATGGGGACTTTAAATGATGACCTTCGGAAAACAAAGGAACCTGGTGGGAATGCAAGTAGGCGAAACTTTCTATTCGCTTTTATTTGCTTACACAAACACACCTGTGAGGTCAGCGTTAAGCCCCAGACCCTCTGAGTCAGCAGAAAAGGGGCGGCTAAGGAGCTGCACTGAGAAACCGGCAGCTGAGCCGTTCTCATCCTCGACCTTATCTCCCTGATCTGTGCTCCACTTGCAGAGGTGTGCTGCTGAAGGGGCTGCCCTGCTCCGAGAAGCAAAAATAACCATCAAAGATACAATCACTGAGATGATATCTTGAAAGTCTGCTACCCATAATGCTCCACCCACCTCCACCACCCCCTGTCTCTTTATGATGTACCACATTAGAGACTTATCTGAAATCGGACTTAAAATGACTTACTGGGCCGATCTGGCAGACAATATAAAAGGTTATGGTAATGGCTATCTGAGCTTTCATCAGAGGGCTTTCCAGACCTTTTAAGCACTGAGACATGGCAGCCCTTCTCATTATCCGTTTCTATGTACACCATCATTTTCAGAAATATAGTAGGAAGGAGAGGATAAAAAGCGGAGAAGCATTCCTCTGTTCTGGCCTCCACTGATGCTGTGGTAGTAGACAGCAGTCATTTGAGTCGTAATGGCATGCTAAATACACTGACCCATGCCCAGCGCTGATTGCCACAGGCATGGTTTGTTTGACATGCCAGCCTCTGTTAGTCAGATATGGTAGAAACAGATCATTACTGTCACAGCTAATGCTGCTAATGTTGCTTACTGTGACAGTAATCGCAGGTCCTTCACTCCTCCCTTTTCTCTTTCTCCCCTCTGTCCACCCTCCTTGTTTGTCTCCGGCAGGCTGGAGGCTATTCCGCCCGAGGCGAGGGCCTTTTGAGACGACACTCAATTATTATCTTAATAGCCGCACATCGTGAATACATGACATATTCAGAGCCGTGCGGCAAACAGCCCACACAAGAATCTCTGAAACGGCTACAGAAGGCAGGCATTCCCATCGCGACTCTCATCATCTATCCATTCATATTTTTCCCCTAACTAAATGATGCATGCTCCTATCTGATATCTGCTGCCCTCAATCTAGCGTGGCCTAGATTCTCAATTTGCAACGACAACTCTCCCATCCACATTTCACAGTACAATAAGAGGCTTCTGCCTATTTTGATTTCTCTTAAAGGCAACGTCTAGAGTAAATACGGAGAGTGTTTTTTGTTTGAACTGATTGTCATGCGGCAGTTATCCCCGCTGTCTCCAACAAGGGATTGTTTGACACCCACAGTATAATGAGTGATTGCACAGAAGAAGGATTTCAAAGCCACCTTATGGGTTTGTGTGCAGTGTGTGTGTATCTGCACCTGCCAGACGCACAGACACTAGGATTGTCGCACGAGACGCAGCAGCAGCAGCACTACAGGCAGGAAGTTGAGCCAAAGTGATGAAGCAAGTGATGTCCTCACCATCACCTCATCAACATCTACTTCACCGCTCTGTCCCCGCTGCCTCCACATGTTGTGTGGGACTCAACCTGTTCTGATTGTTCTGCACAATAACGGCATAAAGATAATTACACAGTGGTTATTATTTCTCCGAAATTGAAACGAGGAGAAGCTGCTGCCTCACCCGAATGGATTTCATTTGTATGGATTTCAATTTGAGCGTTGCATGCTCGGAAAAGCTGCTTCGGAGGCTGTTCCACCCCATCAGGAAAAAAACATGGGAGAGAGACGGCGTTGCATATAAAAACGAATACAACATAATGAAGCGGTAATTCACTTTAGATGATGGAAGTGGCAGTAAGCCGACCGTAATCATGCTGTGATGGAGTTCTGTGACTGCATCGTGATGCATGGTATAGCAGGAGGAAAGTGAATTATGTCTCCTCGCCATAATTTTCCTTTCTAAGCAGGCATGAAACGTACCTTTTGGCAACAAACCGGCTCACAAACCGAGCAGTGTTCTCTCCCAGGAGATTAGACCACGGGGTCCCTTATGTGTGTTTCACTATGTGTGTGTGTCTCGTGTTTGTGTTTATGTTTGCGGTCCTGTAAAATATTCCCTGGGGGATGGAGACAGGTTGCCATGGCAGCAGCTTGAATGTTGCGTGAATTGCAGCGGTGTGTGTGTGTGTGTGCGTGCGCGCGTGTGTGTGTGTTCCCATGCAGAGGCCAGACAAGGACAGGGTGCTCTCGTCATTTTGTAGCTCATCATGCGGCTCTGAATCACTGAGAAAAAGACTAGTTTTAAGTGACCTTTCAGAGTGTGAATATCTTTTCTATGCGACCAAAATGTGCTCACATCAGACATAATAGCTGCTGCATAGATATATCCACATTACCATTCATTCATGCCAAAGCCACCTGAAAACGCTGTATGTCTGCATTTGTGTTCAATACAGTGCATGTTATACATTTTCATGCTTAAAGTAACCCCTTCAATAATTACTCTTTTATTATTTGTGATTGTTTGCATGATATGTTTACATTTACATGGGCAAAATTAGAAAATTCCTGAATATAACACAGCACAACTACACCACACCTTCCACAGTTCGAGCATTCTCTGTGTCCACATCAACGAACTTCATGTTGCTCAGTTCCTATATCAGCATACACCTTCTGTTTTAATAGTCATGTCGTCATACTTCCACAACAACAAAACCAGGAACAGTCAGCATTTATTATTTCCTAGCACGCTCCTACATTGGAAATATAAAATATAATTCCCACTAACATTTTGTAAAATGTGGTCAGAAAGTCCTCATTGCCAGCTCCTAATAATGATATCGAATGTACGTCAGTAGCAGCAGCCCAGTCTCCAGGACGGTATGTTGGCAGTCAACGTTACTGCAAACCACTGATACGTTCACAAGGGCTATGTGCCGTATTGACATTCCTACAAGACATTACATGTTGACGACCCGATATTCATATCAGGAGGTGGAGGCGATTGGAGTCAGGCGAGAAGATACTTTTGACTGGGGATCACAGCGTTTCAACATTTATAGAGTGACAGACAACACTGAATATTTTTAAGGAAACAAAAGTTTTTTAAGCTAAAACACGAACTTTTCTTGAGCCTTACTCTGTGGTTTTTGTGTCTGAAGTGTTAGCACAATGTCATCACAAGATAAAAATTGAAACAAAAGATTTCAACGTACATTTCCAACATGTATTCTGGCGTTTGGTAACTTGGATGATTGGGTTCATATGGGTCCTGGAACCGACCCGATTTGGCACGCTCTTCCACTCTATGCATTGTGTATGTGTTAGTTTTTGTTTATCTGTATTCGCACAAATCTATTCAGGAATCTGCAAAATATAAACTGCAATCATAAAGACCTTAAATCTAAATTTTAAACTTGAGACGAGGCCTCAAGATTAGATACTAAGCACAAATGTTCATTTGTCCTGTCTTGGTTCATACGGCATTACTTAAACAGTGTTACACATCACTGAACTCAACTGGACTATGTGAGGGAACCCACATGAGACTCTAAACCTGACACCCTCTGTGCCCTGAGGCCAAAGCGATAGCCACTGAGCCACCAGGTGTTTATTTGTAGTCTTCTATGTATTAAAAGATCTCAAGTCAGCAGACCACATAACCAAAGATCACATGTCTTTACTGAGTCGTCGCTGTCCAGATGTGTTATATGGCTCAAAACACTGCCAGTAGCACGATGTGAGCATAAGTGAATAGAATTAAAGATTTAAACTGGAACGGGATGATTCAGTTAATCCATGAGACGTTTTTTAAGCATTACAATAACCTGAACTGAACTCTCCTGACTGTGCTGGACTCCTGTGCTGTGACTCCCCTCTGCAAATTGTGGAGAGTTGTGACTGACTCATCACTAGTGAATGCAGTACAACGTCGGTGTGTTTGCCTTGCGTCTCCAAAATGTCAAGTGCTCTGGAATTTTAATAAATCCACCTTGTTTTTCTTTCTTCCCCGTGACGCCTTAGGCAGTTCCATACAGGTGTCGCAGTGCCAGGAAATATCCTCTACACGTGGAAGACAATATCTGCCGTCACACAGAGCCGAGAGAAAAACATCAAGACACCGACGACGTTGCATTTGCTGGGGATCTCTTCCATTATCCTGGCAGCTTCGACATGTCATGCTCGGTGCCTTAATGTGCCTGTCACTTTAAAAAATACATACTGCACATTGCAACAATATCGTTATGTCTTTCAAACAGTCAGCAATTTCGCTTGAGGACATTCACATTCATAATTATTGTCATCCGAACCTATAAACTGTCACATAAATGAGAGATAGACGAGGCGGTGAAATGCTTTTTTTTTTTGCTTTGCAGCGCAGCCATTTGGAAGGCTTAAGCTGCTAAAGCTGTGTGATTTCACTTCTGCGGCTCTAATGTATGACTATTATTAACCTCTCCACTTATGAGTGAGTGAGTCACCCTGTCCAGTGACAGTGCTGCCACAAGTCCTCACTCAGCTGTCTGACTTCATGAAGGAGAGATCCAAGCCAGTGACGCCAATCCTGTCTCCCCCTCGAGCCAAGATCCTTCCTCTCCGCGCAGAGGAGGTCTCGTCTGCGTGACCTGCCACTCACAGCTGCACAAAAAATGTCTCGCTGAAAAGCTCTTCGGGCGGTGCATCCGCAATTCGTCAGTATGGGACATTTTATCGTTTGGATGTCGTCTAATGTCGCAGCACATAAACCTTTGGTCAGAAGCCAGAAGGTTGAATTAAGGTCAAAGGAAGTGCCAGTGTTTATTTAATCGGCTGGATTATCCCCTTGGGTTTACCCTGACGCCGAGTGGACAATTCTTTCAAGCAATGTGTTCATTAATTTTGCGCTCAAGCATTTCCTGTACTGCCTTAAGTGGACAAAATGATGGGAAAGTCATGTGAAGGGGCCAAATCATACTGTATGGAACATTTTAGGCTAACCAGCAACCCGGTATCACAGTAGTTAGTGAAACGGTGACGACATTTTGGATTGGATTGTTTTCATGACATTCAGTTCAAGTTTTTTTAATGGAAAATGTGTGTATGAATGTTAGTTGCATGGGATCATGGGAGCTGTTGTCTTATATTCTTACTCGCTTTCACTGTGCTGTTCAGCCGGCCTCACGGGCTCCATTTTGACTCACATAAAATGAAGGTTGCATTGCGGCAGCACTTCGGCCGTTGCGCAACCAAAACAAGAAGGGGCATTGTTTTCCCAGGTCACTATCCCCAGGTCACGGCGGAGCGACTGGAATAACTGTGGAAACACTATACTGCGAAAGAAAAGGAACCTGCTAATGGAGGAGGCAAAGAAGGCGAAGTGGGAGAGTGACAGAAACCGAGGTAAGAGGTGGATGTAGTGGATCATAATTCAGTCGGAGACATGGTGCAGGCGCAAGAGACAGTTGTGCTGACAGTCACAAAAATATTTCTATGTCCATGAACATGAATCCTGTAGATTATATTTCAGAGACTGCTGTGAGACTTTGTTGGATCAGTGTGTGTCATTTTTCTTTACCCTGCAAAAAAAGATATTAAAGGAGACATTATGAGCAATTTTAGGTTCATCATTTTATCTTGGGTTACTACTAGAATAGGTTTACATGCTTTAGTGCTCAAGCACAGTATTCCCCCTCTGTCTAAAACACTTTCTTTTAGCTCCTGTCTCTTTAAGGCCCCCATTCCCGATACCCAGTCTGCTCTGATTGGTCAGCTCACACACGCCTGAGCCAGCACCGCTTCCCGTGTCTCCAGTCGGCTCTGTTAAGTGTGTTCAGCTTCCAGTTAGCTTCACTTCTATCGTGAATATAGGCATGAATTATGCAAATATGTGACATGGTGACGTCGTGTGATATCAAGAAGTCACTGTATTAGAGGCAGGACTACTGACGAGGCCTTTTCGGACACTTCAGGAGCAGTGTTATCTGTGGGAGAAAGGAGCTTTGGGCTATTAACTTTCAAGACCTATTATATCCGCAAGAACCTATAAAACACACTGAAGGAAAGGATTAAAAAAAAGCATAATAGGTCAACTTTAAGGGCTCCCTTGACATTCAGCTTTCTTTGAGGATACATAATATACCGTATGCTATACAGTACATAACAGAGCTTTAAGTGTCCTCATTGTCTTGGAAGAGATGGCAGCATTCCTATGTTGAATGCATCCATCATAATGAAAAAGGGCACTTTTGAGCCTCTTAGGATAAAGAAAATAACACCATGCACTTCCACAATTACCAATGGGAGCGTTCCTTTTGTCATTTAAAGCTGTAAATTGGTACTGAAAACAACCTTGCAGGTGTAACTGTGCTACTTTTTTATGATTGCAATTGTGACCAGTTGTGTGCGTACCGGAAAGAACTGGAAAGAAAATGTGAGCGTCGTTTCTTTCCTCTCCTCCCTCGCTGTCCTCAAATCCACAGCTCCATCCCTCACTCTGTTGGTTAAAAACAGGCCTACGGTCCCAAAGCGCCGTGAAGAGCTGAATGTGGCACATGTACCCATCCCCAAAATAACTTGTTTTTTTCACTCACATGAAATTGAGGGGTACTGCAGCTGTTGCCCTGCACCAACGCGCTTCACTGCGGGGTCATAAAAAGAATGAGTATCCTGGGAATTTGTATAATTCTCACCAGTAAATATAAAAATAAACCTAAAGAATCCATGGGAGCAGCGTCTGCAGTCAAAACAGCCCTGAGAATACCTCTGTTATTAACTTGATGTCAGCGCTTTCATTATGACTGTTTCTCATGTTTATCTTGCAAAGCAATCTTTGCCTTTACTTGATTCGATCTGTTGCCCTTTACTCCCACATATTTCTGCATCAAACACGTCCGTTCCTCTACACAACTCTCCAGCTGCGTGACGCGAAGCTTTCTCCCCACCCCGGTTTCCAAAGACAACGCTGGGGGAAGAAACAACACTTTCTGACACTTTCATTCCCCTTTTCTTCTTCCCTCGCTCCCTCCACCGCTCGTCACGTTCTCCTGCTGCCTGCTTTTCCATCCTCTGTCCTCTCCCACACACCATCATCTCCTCTCACTCGCTGAATGATCTCATCCCTCCTATGCCTCTGCATCTAAATTCTCGCGTATGTGATCGGATTTCTCAGTGGAAGTTGCCCGCAGGGTGTGGATGTGACAGCGACGATCCTTTGCTGGTGTCAACATGAGCTGGCTATCTGCGTTGCTATGTGACAGTGGGAAAATTGGCTATTTTCTGAATGTACAATGATGGAAAATAACTCTTAGTTGAGTGGGTTTCTGTGAAGCGCTCTAATGAATTTCAAATGAGTGCAACCACTGTGGAAAACATTCCTCTGGTGGTCTTAAGGCCTTCCTGTACTTCAACAATGCAGAGGGAACTGACCTAAGGTCTTCTGCAGGTCAAAACAACCTATTAAGAAGCTGGTAACATAAAAAAACATCACTCCGGGGATCCAGAGATGCTCACCCATCCTCATTGACCTCTGCAGTCTTCCAGGACATCTTGCTCCGGTGGTACAAACACGAACACGTCATAAGCTCTGGCTTGAAGGCACTGCTGGGGCAGCCCGCCGTTACTCCTCGGCATGTAGGCGTGTCTAGAGAGCTGATGAGCCTCAATGGATTTTCTCGAGTGCCGCTCTCCACTGAAAATGAGTCACACCGTGTATCAGGGAATGGGGGCAAAAGGAATCTTTGGGGATTATTATTCTGATTCATGCACAGCTGTGGTTTAGGCTTAACAGAATCCCTATTTGGAGTCAGAGCGATGGGCAAATGCATGAAACAGAATATATGGATGTTTATCCAGGGTGCTCTGTAGTAACCTGCGACATTTCTGTAGCTCAGTAGCATGTCGATATTGTTTCTCGACTGAATAGGTGAGACAAAAGCGCAGCTACTGTACGGCGAGGAACGTTCTAGCGTTAAAAACAAAGACTAAAGTGGGAGGCTCGGAGATTATATCACAGAAAACATACATACACATAAGCTCGAGGACCGGGATGTAAAAGCTTGTGGGTGCAGCCACATTCTGCAAATGCGAAACCGCCGTTTCTGAGATGAGAGGCCTCTGTGTGAAAAATGCATTTCCATGTTGCGGGGGTTTATTCAGGCAGGCGGCGAGAGACGAAGATTTAGAACCATGCGCGTTTGTGTATGCGTGTGTGTGTGTGTGTATGCGTGTGTGTGTGTGCGCTGCTGCTGCTACTGCCTGCAACCAGAGGAATAAAGGTTAAATCGAACACTTCTGTCAGTGTCTAGCGTCCAGCTGCAAGCATTCCTCTCACCGCCCCGGATTCCTACGTGGAATTGCACAATCCTGCTGTCACACCCCCTGGTAATCTAGGAAGAACAATGAATAATGAACCTCCTCCGTCCTCCGCTTTGTAATGTATTACAGGGGGCACAACGCGGCAAAGACAGGAATTCGTTACGAGAGGCGGCTCTAAAGTGCTCAGCCAGCTTTTAATAATATCTGTGGTCAAAGATCTTTTTTTTTTTTTCTCCCACACTGTCTCAAAAAAAAAAATCTGGAATATAATTCCATATCACAGCGAAGCTAATACCTTGCTTTTACATATCAAACACCCAGGCACATTAGCATTTATTTTCTCTCAAGTTCAAAGCCAACCACTGATTTAATGTCACCACACGCTTAAAGCCACCTCACACTCGTGCCCTTTCGAAGCCCCTTTAATCTTGTCATCAAGTGTTTCATGCTCCTATATGCCATTTGAGCATTTGTATTTATAACTCATGCTTTATATCCTATCATGAATGCGTGTTTCTGCTGCGTTCACTGTCATTTCAATTGACAGGAAAGAGAAATATCTTGCATCATTAGCAGGTTTTTAAGCGTTTTTTGCTGCATTTTATCCAATATTCATTCTTTATTTATTTGCACTACTTGTACTACTCACTACACAGAAACGCTGACATGTATACAGACTCTTCGGCGTATGCTTTTGATGCCACTGGTGTTTTTGATATATACTCTACACCTATTTTCTTTGCGCATGCTACTGCACAGTCCTGTGCTGCACCATTCACCGCTCTTTATTTATTACCTTAATCTCATTTGTTCAGTTCTTGTTGTCCATGTTCCTCGCTGTATGTCTTTTCCAGTGTAGTGCAGAGAGCAATGTAGACCGGGGTCAGCTGATGGCCCCCTTGGTGCCCCTATGTTCAAAGGAGTGCTGTGAAAGTGCCCCAAGGGTAGATAACACAGGATAGTGCCCTCCAAGTTGTTGTCCAAGCTGTCTCTTTACTATAAATATTTCACAACTGTCTGTGCGTTGGTGCCCCCCCCTGCATACATGTGGTGCCCTTTTAATTTTTTTTCGCCCCTGCCCCTCAAACATCCTGAATCCGCCACTGCCGGGGTCAAATTTCAAAAAAAAAAAAAAAAAAAAAAGGAAATGACAGTGAACTGAATATCTTTGGGACATCAGATTAGGCTCTTGGAAACACATTTCTCAGACCAAACAACTCATTCACTAATCGAGAACAATCATCAATGAAAGCAACCCTTAGCTGCAGCCCTTTTCTAACGTAACAGCTGCATACAGAGTGTGTTCTTGCAGATGCACATCACTGATGCATGGCTGGATGCTGTACATCTGCGTGCTATCGTGAGAAAGGAAAGGAGAGAGAAAAGAGAGGGATCCCCCCTCGCTGCTTTCCCTTGAATGACATTTGCAGGAGGAAACACATTTGTAACACAGCACGTACAGTAGCTATACTCTCACTCGCATCACCCCCCCCCCCACCTCCTCCTCCTCCTCCTCCCCCCCACCACCACCATCCAATTTACCAGCGTGCGATGCATTTAGAGTCCTGGGAGTGGGGGAGGAGGAGGGAGGAGGAGGAGGGGGGAGGAGGTGCAGCCACACTACATGGCTCTCACATGACTGCGCTGCACATTATAACCCAGCTCGGAAGCCAATGGGGTTTCGCTGTTGGAGTGACGTCAGGGGGGCGTGTCGGTATCCTCTCTCATGTGTGCGTACGTGTGCATGTATGTGTGCGCGTGCATGTGCAGAACCCCCCCCTCTCTCCCCTCCTCCTCGTCCTCCGCCAGGCAGCAGGCAGGCAGGCAGGCAGGCAGCAGCTCCCCTCGCTCCAGTCTGTACAGGCGCAGTGAGTGCAAGTGTGTGCAGCTCGGCTGGCCTCCCCTCCGCACTTGAATGGACTAGATTTCCCCCCTCGCCGGCCACGTAAGAAGCACAGCAGCACCACGGGAGAGAGGATGTCCTGCTGAACCAAAGGGATAGGCCTGGGAAAGTCGGCCGGCCGTCCCTTTCTTCCTTCCTTCCTTCCTTCCTTCCTCGCTTCCTTCCAGCCAGCAGCAGCAGCAGACACACAAACACAAGACGACACTTTTCTCCCCATTCGGACCGGACCGAGAGAAAAGAGAGAGGACGTCGACTCCCCGCGCGCACAAAGAGCTCCAGCAGCGTGGTTTCTGTTTTTTTGTTTTTTTTGTTTGTTTGTTTCATCCGGATGGGGTTTTTCTCCTTCTTGTGCTAGATGACAATCGCCGTGCACGGATAATATGATCCCGGGGAACAAGGCCGTGCACTGACCTGGTACTGGTTAGCTAAAGGAAGCTAACTAGTTAGCTCTGCACCTGCTAGCCATCATTTGTCTGTCAAAAAGATTTCGGCTAAAATCCGGCAGCAGCTTTGCAAAAACTTGCTCTCTGCATTTGGTTTTGCTCGTGCATTTGTCGTGTTTCGTCCCCTCCTCTCTCTGTGCCTGCGAGCTGCATCCAACTAAATTGTTTCCGTTTTATGAAACGTGCCATATAAATATATAAATATATATATGTACCATTAACCGGCGAGATAAGCTAGCAAACAAGCTGCTGCTGCTGCGGGGGGTTAACTCTTCATTCATTGTGAAAAGCTGACTTTCTGGTCGCCTTTGTTTCACTTCAGTCGCTCTGCTAACGCGGATGAAATTGCAGCAGGTCTGTGCAAAGGGGTGTTCAGTCGACTTGGGGGCAGCAATCCTGTCATTTTAGCCCGGCTTCACCTCCTGAATGGAAAACAAAGGGGGCCAAATGAACAGTTGAAAAAATTACAGACCCTCCACCACCACCACCGAGCCAGCCCTCCTTCCTGTCCAGTCTGCCTCCAGTCTCCAGCAGCAAGGTGCATTTAAAAACCACCCGTTTTTTTTCCTACTTTTTAAATTCAAGATTCATTAAAAAGCACCGGACGATTTGTGGCATTTTTTTTTTTTTTTTGCAGCCGACTTTAGGTGCACGAATCGAGGAGGAGGAGAACAAGGAGGCGCCCCCCTCACCCACCCCTCGGTTTTGTGGAGTTATCGCACTTATTCCTCATGAACATACAGAGGTCAAATCCAATTAACATTTCACGTTATGGGAGATCGCGGCACAAATCGCACGATTTCGAAGAATTGTCTTGCTTAAGGACTACAGAGTCGCACCAGAGCTTCAGCCCCAACCTCGGGTCCCCCAGCCCGCCGGAGACCCCGGACTCCTCGCACTGTATCTCCCGCATCGGGGACTACCTTTTGTTGGAACCACTGGAGGGAGACCACGTTTTCAGAGCCGCCCACCTGCACAGCGGGGAAGAGCTCGTGTGTAAGGTTAGTAGGCACAGTAATGGTATCCTACCTCCTTTTAAATTTTTTTTTAAATGCTCCCAGAATAGCCTCTCTGCCTCTGCAAACATAGGTGATCACATTTTCCAGGAGAAAAATCAACTGTTCTTGCAGGTTTTTCTCACCACCTGCATTCATTTTTTGGCTTTATTCCAGTGCATATTGCCCCTGAATGTAAAATGCACACACTTGTACAAAGAAATACTGAGCTGATATGTGTAGGAGCAAATCCACACCCCTCAAACTTTTCAATAATTTGCCTGAATTGTAAATAGAGAGCTGGCACAGGCAGCCCTAATGGAAAAAGTGAATGGGGCGAGCTGCGTGGTTTGGATTGCATGATGTAACGTTGACAAAGGAGTGAGTAACCACGCACACACTCCTCTCCCCTGCTCTTCTCGCTTACATATGGCTTCTCTCTTTTCATAGTGCTCCGCTATAATCCTATTATTTCACCCTGGGATTTATATTTGATGCACGAGCGTAGTCACAATGCACATTTTGCACCGAGCATTACAGGGATCGTGATCTTTTTAAGAGAGAAGCGAACAGGGGCTGGGGAACTTTACAAGTTCAACCAGCTGCTGTGTGACATTGACTCCAGCGTTGACCCCCTCCCCTCCCCTCCCCAACCCAACCATAAGAATAAACCACTTTTCCCCAGAGGTTGGAAACACACCCTTTCCTCACCACATTTATAGCCAGTATTGACTTTGACATATTACTGATTATAAGGGCACAGGGGTTATCCCTGAGGTACATTCCAGCTTTAAGCAGGCTTAAGTGGATTGATGAATTGAGACAATAGTTACATGCACCGTTGGACTCGTAAGGCATGACATATCCGGTAACCCGTACCTTTTGACTCGAGATAATGTTTCGTCATGGCAATAACAAATTAACGGCCTTTGGCACAGCCTGTGAGCTAACTGCCTTTTGACCTCATCTTGTTTTTCGTGCCGGCGCCAATCAATCCACACTTCGGATTGATCATTCCTGCCTAGCTGGACGCCTTGGTCGCAACTTAAGATCTCGAGAGCTGTGGGGTGTATTCGTATTGACTGCAGGCAGAGGAGCCCTCTCACCTGGGCTGGTTGCTCTGAAAGTCAATTGGTGGTGGTGGTGGTGATGGTGGGGTGTTTCTATGGAAACAAAAGAGACACTGCAACCCCCAGGCTGCAGTACAATACGTTCACTGACACAAGGCTTTCACTTTGCCTCCGTGCAACCGTACTCCCTCTGCGAAAAGAGTAAACACAAGTTTGGTGACACAAAAACAACCACCTAATGAGTCAGTAGCACCAGTAGGTCACCCGAGGTTTAAACAAAAGCTTACTTGGCTCAAAATAGACTGTAAACATAAAGGCTTTCCTCTCTTATGATTGCAGGTTTTCGACATTGGTCGATACCAGGAGTCACTGGCGGCCTACTTCGCCCTGGGCCAGCACCAGCACATTAACCAAATCCTGGAGATCTTGCTCGGGGAGACTCGAGCCTACGTGTTCTTTGAGAGGAGCTATGGAGACATGCACTCTTTCGTCCGCACCTGCAAGAAGTTGCGGGAGGACGAAGCTGCCCGACTCTTCTATCAGATAGCCTCGGCCGTGGCACATTGCCACGACAACGGACTGGTCCTCCGTGACCTCAAACTGAGGAAGTTTGTCTTCAAGAATGAGGACAGGTGAGTTGTGCAGAAAGCATTTTATCCCTGTATATCGACTGTTTGACTGTGTGCACTATTTCTCTGTTTCATCCGTACGTGTGTGTGTGTGTGATATAACAAGTGCCAGGATTAGCTGTGTTATAGTATCTCGGTTTACATGCAGGATGGTGTAAACTGACACGATGCAAAACTGACATGCCTCTCCCAGATGTTATGCAGAGTACAGGAAACATAAGCCCTTTGTGTCTCCCCCGGCTATTTTTGTGAACGAGGTTTAGTGTACACTCAGCATATACAGTATATACAGTGTGTGTGTATATATGTATATGTGTATATATTTATATATATATATGGATTATTGCAGTGCAGTTGTTCCAACGGCAGTTGAACTGAAAAGCAGGGACAAAGACGTTACCAGGACTAGCTTTGGCATGACAGATTTACAATTAAGGCGAGCTTTTGCGATTGCTGCACTTCTGTAGTGATCAGCAGGAGAAATCTGTAGACTCACACTTACACAACAAAGGTTGACTGACCCCTGCTGGCAGCATTTCAAAACTACATGCACATTCAGGCATCTGTTGCCACAGCAACCTGAGAGCTCCTTTTTTTTATTAATGAAGATATATATATTTATATCTAGCACATGTCAGACTAAAAATATTTTATTACACTTTGTACTTATGTCAATGCAAACGCTCAAGGTTCCTAGGGAAACTTCTTTACAGCCGCGTCCCATTGCACAGGCACAGGCTGCGCTTTGATGCCCTCTATCCGAGTGTGTGACGTCACTCTTTGGCGCTAACTGTGGAAAAAGGGAAGTTGAGCTGCCTCACATATTCAGTACAGGTCCAGTGACCTTGAATGCTACACCCGACCCCCACCTCCCCCTCTGCTCCTCCCATTAAATGATTGATGTCAGGTGAATTTAAAGAGTGGTTGGTTCAAGACAGTATTGGGTCACATTTACTATATAGCCTGTCAAGAATCCTCTTACACCCTTTCAGTCCTGGTTCAGTGGGAAGCGACCGTACAGAGACGAGAAGGCGAAGATATTAGCTGAGATATTCTCTGGCTTGAAGCCAAGTGTGTAACAGAAGCAGAGGGGAAGAAGACCACACACAAGAACTATACCTGAGCCGGCTTCCTCGGCAGCTTCCTGAGCTGATTTTTGTCACGCTGCTGTGAACCTTTGACCAAACATCAGCCTGTTTAAAGAGCATCGGTCAAAGGTCGGCCCTCGAATAGAATCAAACACAGCTACTTAAACAGGCCCTGCTGACGTCTTCCTCCTGCACCAAGCTCATGAGACGTTTGAGGATCAGCACGTGGCATCCCATAGCTTAAATAAAGACAACGTGCTGCTATTAAAAAATCTTTTATTTGAATTTCTAAGCCCTCCTTACTGTAATAATAGGTTTGCGCATGTCCTCTGAATGAGCTGTTAACCAGGCAGTGATATGCTGTATTTAAAAAAAAAAAAAGCGCATGGCTCTTTATCTCACAGAGGAACAATGGCCGCTTGGCTCGAGGAAACAATGGAGCGCGCTCCTGGTTTGAAAAATGTGAAAACGCTCTCCAGCATATTAATGAAAGCAAACTATTATTACAGACGATGAACCAGTGAGTGGGCTAAAAAAAGTGTAGGCACGTGTCGCAGATGGCAGAAAATTACAAAACCCTGCACTACTTTGGTTTCCTTCTTGCCAGTGGCTCCCAGTCGTTACTATCACGCACCCCGGCTCATTGTCTGCTGCATCCCGTCTCACGGACCTCACACGCAGATGGCAGCGTTTGCACAGCCCCACAAGTGTCTCTTACCAGGCACGTGGAAAATTTCCCTGCCCGAGCCTCTTAAGATTCTTTAGCGACGACGCTTCTGAACAACCGACCGTTATTATCAGCACTCAACGGTATCATAGCTGCTATTGTGGGGGCTGGTAGAAGAGTGCAAAATGATGCTATTTTGAGGGGGAAGAGCAGGAGGGGAAGAAAAAAAAAAATCCACATTGTCAGGGCCTTAATTCTCGGAGCGAAACAGTTCAATGCATGAAACCTAAGACGATCAGTCACCCATAATTGTGTTTCTTTTCAATTGTGGAGCTCTTTTGGAAAGCCTATTTGTACGTCAATGCTTTTTGGCTGGGCTTTTATCTAAGTGAAAGGAAATGTCAAACTTAAACCCCGAGCATTATGAGCTCTACTTCCTCTGATATCCAAAAGCGATGGATCTAAAACACTCAAGATGTCCATCAGAGCAAATTACCCCACTTGAGTGTCTTTTGTATTCTGCTTTTTGTTAGTTGGCATCCAGAGATTGGAGCTATGATAGTAATAATCACATAATAACATCCAGATTATCAAAAGATTCTATGTGTACATTGTTTTGTTAAGTGCTGTCATCATGCTCAATGGGTTTTTTTTTTTTTTTGTTCCTCTTGTGTGTCTGCAGAAGCCTCGTGAAGCTGGAGAGCCTTGAGGACACTTATATCCTGGATGGTCTTGATGACTCCCTGTCAGACAAACACGGCTGCCCAGCTTATGTCAGTCCTGAGATCCTCAATGCCAACGGCAGCTATTCGGGGAAGGCGGCTGACGTCTGGAGTCTGGGCGTCATGCTTTATACCATCCTCGTCGGGCGCTACCCTTTCCACGACGTTGAGCCCGGCTCTCTGTTCAGCAAAATCCGCAGGGGCCACTTCAACATCCCGGAGACGCTCACGCCCAAGGCCAAGTGCCTGATCCGCTCCATCCTCCGACGGGAACCCGCAGAGCGCCTCACCTCTCGGGAGATTCTGGAGCACCCCTGGTTCACTTCCTCCGGGGCGCTAGGGGGCGCCGTGGTGCACGGCAGAGGGGAAAGGGAGCAGGAGCAGATGGTGCCTGAGGTGAACATGGAGGAGGAGCTGGAGCAGTTCTTCAGCTGAGCAAACAACCAAGCACAAAACAGAAGACTCCGCCACGGTCGGCTCGCCACGCTCACAGCAGAGCCAAAAACAGTAGTTTAGAGATTATATAGGTGAACATTTGTCACTCATAATAAAGGTGTTTCCATCTTGTTTCCTTTTTCCACCATTTCATGGAAAACCTTGAGCCTGGCATGACAAATGGCATCTATACATCACCTGGCGGTGCACCTCCCGTTACGGGGACGGTGCCGCCAGACATGCAAAGTTGCAACCAATGTAGCAAAATGTTCTTTTTGGATCTGTTTGGTTTAATGTGGTGCTCATAAAAGTAGACACATTCACCATTTTTGACACTATGGAAAGCATGAAGGGACATAAGAACACAGGAAACCAAGGAGAACAGTTCAAAGTGAACTGACAAACTGCGACACCACAACTTTTCTTACCGATTTTGTTTTTTCTTTCATAGCTTTAGGTGGTACCAATTAAAAACCACAGACCCAGGGTCAGAAATCACAACCCTAAGTTCTATTGTTAGACAAATACAAGGTGATTATCCCTGACCTGGGATCATTGGTTAATAAACGGAGCAGCTTAGGCTTTTATTTTTTTTTCATCATCATCATCAACATGGTTGACCTCGTCTTTGTTTCAAGTTTTGTTTTTTCGTCGTCTCTCATTTGTCTCGGTTTCACATCATTGATAATTCTGACATAGTCATTAAACTCCTTGATGGCCTTGTTTTCAGTAATTTGTATGTTTCTGCCTCCTCAGTCTTCTAAGCCTTTACCACACACTTCATTATTCACCACCACACTTCTTTTTGTTTTTGTTTTGTTGTTGTTTTCAAGCTATTCCACTCTGTTGTTACTGCTGCTTTAATATCACTCCCTAAACCTCAATCTTAAAACTGTTTATTCTTGGTAAGCCTCCAAACATGGCGTCATGCACTTGATGTGTTAGGTGAATGGACGATTCCACCTTTTTAAAAAAAGAAAATTAGCTTCCTCTTATTTAAATTCATTCTTAAGTTGTAGAAAAACGAGAAACGTAACATTTATTTAAATTGTAACAGCTATATATATATAAAAATATATATAAATAAATATATATATTTAAAACTACATTGCAGGGTTTTTCTTTATCCAGAGATTCCTTTTTCATGTATGATGTAGGCAATATCTTGACACAGGACAGGCACAAAGAGGAAAACGTCTGTCTGAAGTTTTAGAAACTCTTCAGTGCCAGTATTCTGGTGCCCCCCGACAGCCCCATGACACCCGGTCTCCCTTCTTTTCTTTTTAAAAACTTGATACGAGATATTCAGTGATAGTATTGCTATGACATGCTCACTCCAGGACCTCATGTTAGTTTTTCTACTGCCTGCGTAGGTTCTGTGAAACGATCATGCTCGGAATGGGTACCAGTGGACATGTTTTGTCGTATCTCAATGTTACTTGAATTTGTGTTTTTTAATCTAGTCATTGGCATGTGCCCCATGAATGCTATAGCCTGCCTAGCAGGGTTGGGGGGGAAGGGGAGGGGAGGGTTGTGTGGGGGGGGAGGAGGGTGCTTGTTTTTTAAGAAAAGTTAAAAACATGAAAATTCTCAATTTGCTACTTTTCTGAGTTGCTTTTCAATAATAATAAAAAAATTATTGCTTTTATTGTTTTTTGTAGACAGAGCTACCTTTTATTTAAGTTGGTGCTGATTTGGTGCTAATGTTAAGTCCTTTTTTTTTGTTTCATGGAGGGGGGTGGTGCATGGTGGGATATCTGCCTCAGATGTTCTGATTGTATCGTAAACAGATTCTGGTGTTTTGTCCAAATTTATTCAGTAAATAAATTGTGAACTGCTTATTTGACTTTGTTGTTCTTTTCCCGTGCACTTGATCAGCACATAGAGTCGAAGCTACTAGATGACACGACATGCAGCATTACACCTTGTCATACTGTACCTTGTTACCTAAACGAAGGCGTGATGTGTTTGTTTGGTCAATAATACATAATAAAACATTTTTCAGTAAAATCGTGTGGCGCCTTGCTCGTATTTTCATTGAATTATGAATTGCACTGACATCTCCATGGGATAATCCATTTTGACGGCTTGTCAAACGAATCCTTTCCTTTCATATCTGACTGAAGGGCGAGAGACGGCTACTCATCCCCCAAGTGATTCCAGTGCTGTGATGTGGAGATTTTTCGCAGCCCCCGTTTCAGACATCCACATATGACAAATAATTATTTTTCACTTCCAGTACACTCTCAGCCAGTGTGCCCTGACAAAAGCACTCCCCAGTTCATCATGAGATTGCAATCACTGACAGAACTTGAATGGTTTCCAAATGAGCAGAGAGAGAGAAAAAAACCAGGCTTTTTGCTCCGTCTGAACCGCTCTGTCAGCCCCACTTCATCTAAATGATCGCACACATGAGGCTCGAGGAAAAAGCTCTTCAGTCTAATAATTTTCCTTGTGGCACTCCTGCGAGACACCCTTGACTACAGGTTTTTTTTTTCTTTTTCTGTTCAGCATGAGAGCTGAGAGCAGTGTAGCTCTGCAAAGCTTTAGCTGACCTGCTCTGCTGACCTCAGAAAATCACTTCTGATTTTTTTTTTTTTTTCATGCAAGTCTAGGCCACGTGTGGACCAACATCTGTGTGTCAGTGTGCGCCTCAGAGCTGTTCTCCACCTGTCATGTTCATGCAGAGTAATCCTGATTAAGGTTAGATCTATCAGACAGGACAGACAGCTGATGTAATAGCCCAAATGTTCACCATCTCGCTGTGAGGTTTTAAGGCCAAAGTTCCCAGTTCCTCTGTAATCACATGTGGAATAGATGGATCACTGCGGCACAGTGTGTTCTGATGTTAGTCGACAGTTTATCAGCAAGGCTGAAAAAGGCCAGCTTGCTATGATGCAAATAAAGGATGCAAAAACAGGAGTGGTGCTCTCAGAGCTCCATGGACAGATAATTGCTTTAATGGACTTGAGCTGGTGAATGCTAGACTGACCTCTAGTGGCACGAGTGGTGAAGTACAGGGGTAGAAACACCTCAATGTAAAAATATTTGATTAAAAAATGATTGTTTTTCTCACCTACACAAACACCCCAATGCCACGCTCGTCACCCTGACCCTAGAAAAAAAGATAATACCGCTCAACTGGAAATGTAGACACAAAATAACAAGGTCACAATGGCTTTGTTTTGTCTCTCGATGGAACAAATAACTGAATTTAACAAAAACAGCTGAATATCCAGACACCTGGGGCCCCTCTGTGGAAACTCAGCTCCCCAAATAATAAGTTATATTACATCCAAAGCTAAAGCGTACATATTATTGAATGATTACATTTGACACAAGAAAACGAAATAGATTATCACAAGATTAGAAATACATTTTAAACATACACACTCTTAATCACCTAAGTGTAGAGCGTGTTCATCTTTATGACAATAGTCAACATATGTTGCAGCCTTTACTGCACACTGACTTTTCTCCCCACATAGATAAGGCACTTTCTGAGGTTCGAGCCGATGGATAAACCCAGGATATTTTTTTTTTTCTTAAATCCTTGAATTCCCACAGTATAAGACGTGTCTCAACCTCTCTTTGATGACAAAGTGAACACAGCAAGGCCTGTGTCCACTCAGTCTGTGCATCATCAGTGTTTTCCTTTAAACAAGTAACAATGCTCAGGTACTCTCACCATGGTTTCCTTTCCATACTTGCTGTAATTTTCTTTTTGTTTTGAGATGATTTGTTTGGGTCGGATCATTAAGTGTGAGGATTTGGTGTGTGTGTGTGTGTGTGTGTGTGTGTGTGTGTGTGGGCAGAAGTTCAGGATCAGCTGGCAGGAAGGACTCTTATCTTGGTTCAACTCCTGGACTCTGACTCTGAAGAGGTCACTAGATAAGAATCATTTATAAACTTTGATTACTCGCGTTTGAAATGTAATTAACACAGGGTATCGGTCATGTTCTGCCCTGCATGCAGTATTGGTTGTGTGTCTGAACTCTAAGTATATTTATACATAACTCTGCATGCAGGGCTTCCACTGGATGTTTTTCCCATTGTTTTTCTCCAGATATAAATAACAATGCATATTCATGTTGTACATCAATAACTGTTCAGATTAATCATGAACCAACAGAGTTTGTTTGTCTGATTACCTTTCTGTCTGCCGGTATGTTTGTCTGCCTGTCCATCATCTGTCGTTTGACTCTGACTAATATTATGTGGAGGCGGGCGGCGGTGGTGGTGGTGAGGAAGACTTTGGTTTTTGTTTTACTTTGTTGCTGTTTTGTCTGATTTTCTACTTGATTTTATCATAAACACACTTTGTCTTTTATACGAAGTGACAACACCTTGTCTGTTAGTGCACAATTGAAAATGTATTGAAATGAATAAATGACTAAATAATTGCTGAACAAAAAAAATAATAGTCAAAATTGCTTTGCATGGAAGTGCATTATATAAGCTGCAAAACGTCATGTCTTTATGATGCAGAGTCAACTGATTCAGTGTTATATTAGTCTACCATACTGTATATTGTTGTATTATTACCACTGACTACTTAAATGCGCGTACCATTTTCTTATAAGGGGTTGTGAGCTGTAACTCCCCCTTTAATGGCTCATAGCTGATCTATAAAGCAGTGGTTCCCAAATGGTGTGATGGGATTTTGTTGCAACCATATATAATTATTATTATTGCTGCAATATACAAATATACAACAAGTAATAAATTAGTTTTAATTTACTGTATCATTCCTCTGTACACATTCATATCCTAATACAGAAGCAAATTCTAAAAAAATCCATGTACAGAGTGATTATATAACACGTGTTATGGAGGCTGTTTTGCACAGATAAAAAAAACCCCACTGCTATAAAGAATTAGTAAATGTATTCAGCCTTAATAAAGTCACATGTTGCAGCTTAAAAATCATTTTCAATGGGTGAATTATTAGAAAATGGCACCTGAACGTCTGAGAGGCGTTTTATTGTTGCAGCTGTACATTATATACAATTATATTACATTATATTTTTAAGCTTGTCATATATTCTGCATGGTTCTTAAATGCATTGTTAGCATGTGGCAGTTGTTAATGTGCGTCCAAGCCAGTGTGTGTTCAGGTCTCCATCTCTACACTGTGCAGTTCGGCTAATTAGAGCAGCTTCTGCTGACGACACAACGTTGCAGTAGCAGCAGTTTCAAAGCATAAACAAAACTTCCTCAGCAAACCATGCTACTATTACGATTCTCTGCAGAGTCTGGCCGGTTATACAAATTAAAAAAATTCTAGTTATAGAAGTCATTAGTGGGTTGCAGATAGAGAGAGATTTAAAAGGCTGACACAAGCCAACACCAGGACTGCACACAGCCACACTCCCTCCCCCCCTGCTTGCTTGTATTGTCTGTTGACAGGAGTTATTCATCTCGTGTTTACACTATTCATTCAGTGCCGTGCATTTTCCACAATCTGCCAGGCTGACAGTGAAAGCTGTTGACACTCACAAACTTTTTCAAGACTCCGAAAACATCTCAGACTCTGGTTCTGTTTGAGCTAAATAATTGATGTGTGTTTGCAGCTTATTCCAACGCCGGTGATTTAGCTGTTCAGTTAAATGGGAGTGCCATTCAAATCACAAGTTTTTTGTTTTTTTTCTTTTTGGCAGTTCAATGTTTGTCTATTGTCCTCGGCTTTCTGCGAAAAACACAAACTAACATACAGCCTGGAAGTGCTCCATTATCACTAAACGGTAGATTAACTTCAGGGACAAACATAATTTTTTTTGGTCTTACTTTAAAATCCAAATAAGTTGTGTTTGCACCATTTGGTCCACGACATATGCAGTGACCCGCTGCCCTGGAAAATCCTGCTGTCACAGTAATCTTCTTTTGCAATCCAGTTTCTATGGAGATTAATACGGGTGTGAGATAACGGATTTAGGGAGGAAGTACTGCGGGCTATTTTCTCTGATGAATGGGAGATATTAATAATACTATCTCCCCACTGTGAGAGATAGATAGACCAAAGCTGACACATGGCAGACCGCTGAAATTTAGGATAATTTATCCTCCTAGAAAGTATAATTTAGTTATTTTTAAAGGGGCAGTTCACCCCCAAATCAAAAATACACAAATCTCCTCTTACTTGCAGTGCTGTGTATGTATCTACATATTTTTGGTGTACGTGGCCGAGTTTTGGAGATATTGGCTTGAATATAATGGAACTAGATGGCACTCAGCTTGTGGTGCTCAAGGCAACACAAAAAATAAAACTCAACAGCATCGTCTCCTCCAGAAATCCTGACCCGGTAGCTCAGGATAATCCACAGACCTTGTTGTTTCATTTTCATGTCAGAACTATTTTCTTTCTACCACACTACACCCACCAACCGTATCACCACACAAGAAGTGCATCACCTCTGAGCGAGCTGAAGTTGCGGTTCAGCCGTGGAGGACGCCATTAATGTTTACATCCCACGCCGTCACGAGCAGGAGCTTCTCAACCGTTAGCTGGTGCACGTTTCCTTACATTTGGTGGGTGAAGATCAGTAGACAGCATGTTGAAGTGCTCACAACAAAACAAATCAAATCAGACATTATTATAAAACACCTTTTAACACATCAAGATACAATTCAAAGTGCTTTACAAGCAACTGAAAAAGAAACCCATCAGAAAACAAAAGAAAAAAAAAAGATTGGATTTAGCGACTAATGCACACCATGACAGCAACGAAATAAGGGGAGTTGAAATGATAAAAATGCAAAATGAAAATGAAATATTCCCAGCTCCTCTTCACATCCGACAGAAGGCTGCTTCAACAGCTTGGAGCATAACGGCTAAAAGCAGCACCACCAAATGTTTTTGCTCTGCTTTGTGAAACAGCTAAGTGAGAAGAGCCGGGGGGTGTGAGGGGCCTGCCTGGTCCATAAACCAAAGGCAATTGTGAAAGATCGTCTGGTGCACGTCCATGTAGTACCTTAAGAACTAGTAAATACGAAAACTAAAATTGGTGTGATGTGTGCTCTCCTTTTGGTCTTAGTCAGCACTCTTGCAGAGGCAGGATTTTGAATTAATTGCAGCTGACTTATTGTATTCTTAGACCAGAAAGGAGAGCGTAACAACAGTCTAGCCTGCTGCTTATAAAAGCGTGCATTAGTCTCTCTGAGAGAGATGGCCTCACTCTGGATTGAAGTGATAAAATGCTGTTTTTGTTGACATCCCTGTCTTGTTTCCAGTAGAAACAAGCTATTGCTGTTGACTTTTTCAAAAGTATTTTCTTGGCACATTGAGCCGAGTACGATCTAATAAAAACTTGGCAACTCGCACTAGTAGAAAAACAGCACTACAGGTAAGAGGAGAAATATATATCTTTGATTTTGCAGTGAACTGTCCCTTTATGGGCAGTTTCACAGGTAGCTCTCCCTATGTCCCCTTATGGCTCTCCTTACTGTATGTGTGTGTTGCCTGTGCAACATCCAGTCACCAATATGGGAAATGCTGTAGTGTCATCATGTTCTCGCAGACATAAAGCGTCCTCATCCGAAAATATGTTGTGTTTTCTGTGCTTAGTATTCTGTCAGAGCGCAGAGCCAGGGGATGATGTCTTACTGTATAGCACTTACTCCTCACTTACTCCTCAGTTCCTCAGCAGGAATATAAGTATTCTGCAATTCAATTAACTCAGCCTGAGATCAGTTTCGATTTTATGTAACTCAGGGGAACAACACTGCTGTCTCAGAGCGCTGAAAGTTTTTCTGTGTTCCACCGAGCTGCTCCAATTAAGGTTAATGGCATGGTTGTGTAACGATCCTGCTGCAACAAAAACCTTTTCAAACACCGCTGCTATTGTGTCTGGGCCTTGGCAGAATACAGCCGTTCCCCCAACGGAGCCAGTGGGCTATAAAGGTGCTTCAGTGAGCCCGGTCCCCAGGCGCAGCACGGTGCACATGGGTACCCGTGGGTGTTCTGGCAGCAGAGTTTCGTGGCAGGGCACCAAAGAAAACACACAGACAACAGATGGCCTCTGTTGTCTTCCACCACGCCACGAGGCTTCTGCCCGGCTCAGGGTTACAAAACCCACTGAGCAGCAGAGAGACCTGGGACTCAGTCAGGTGGTGACTCATATGAAGTGGCCTCCTTATACTTGCATGTGATCAACAAGCAACATATGACTGTGTCAGTTTCTATAAAACTTTTTTTTTTTCCAGTTTGTAAGTGTATATTTTTGCAAGCGTGTGCAGGTGTGTGTCACACTGATATTTCTTTCAAATAGAAAAATATTATGATTCATGACGGTGACATTCACATCTGATTTAATCTCATCTTATATAATACACTGTGAATGTATGAGACAGCTCTCTGTAGAGCACACACATTAAGAGCAAGTTATTCTTCTTCAGTGCTTGGTCAAAAAGATTTTTTTTTTAAATAATCACTTTCAACACTAGATGGTGCTCAGCAACAGAGGTTTTGAGTGGAAGCTGATGACAAACATGGACAGTTTTCATCAGAGATTCCCTGAAGAAGAACATTTACTGTAGTTTCATGTTATATTTTTCAGGAAAGAACAAGGATACTCTGCAAAGACATACACAGATAAAAGGTATACTCATCTCTCTTCTTTAGATGCATGGGGCACAAAGATATATTTCCATTATTCATTTAGATTTAGATTTTTTTAATGTAAGCAAATTTCAATATTGTGTTTTGCTGTTTTTTCTGACTTGCACAGTGCAGAGAGACTCTTTGGGTGACTTTAGATAAACTGAAGTTGAAGTTAAAGCTCTCTAAATCCTGAAGGAGATCAGTCAGTGTCAGCTCAAAATTACAGTCACATAAGAATAAATAAAACATACAAACATGGCATCATTGAATGATAATAAAATAAAAGGATGCATTAGAATGAGTTAAAATAACATCAAAACTAAAATAGAAAAGATACAATTTGCAATGATAATAATAAGGAAATAAGAGTAATATTGCACCTGATATTGCAAACGTCGTATTGCAAATGACATAACATGAAATTAAGATAACCACTGACTGCTCATGGTTAAATCTCCTCTTACATTGCCCTGTTTTTTCAGCATGAGACTGTATAATCTGTCACTTATAAAGCCTCTGGAATGATGTTAAATCTTATGTTTTTCTCATTTATATTAAAATACTAATGACTAAATCAGCAACACTCAGAGTTAAAGCTGCTGTAGCAAACGTTCTGTCCTTTAGCATTTAGTAGTTCTCTCCCTCCTGTCTATGTCACCTCAGTATGAGAAAACTGATGTGTTTTTGGAGCGCTAAAGCATGTAAACATATTCTAGGTAACCCAAAATAAAATGATGAACCTGAAAATGAGCATGATACGTCTCCTTTCACAGAGAGTTTGTTCATTTAGTTTGTTTAGGCATGAATAATCGGTCAATAAAGATCTTTCACTCCTGATTAAAATTTCTTCCCTAAAACTACACAGTGCACCTTTAATAAAGTAATCATACAAACTCAGAAGTATTTATATGATGAATGTTTTTCCATAACTGACTTAACAGGCCTTTCCTCAGAGGAAAATAAGGTCCCCAGAACACAGAATGAAATTGCAAAGTCCTTTAATACAGTTTGTTTATGTAGTTTATTCAGTCATGAAAAAATCAATCAGCGAAGATTTTTTCTCTCCAGATTAAAATTTGCACATTCGCACCTTTACCCCCCCCCCCCCCCCCAGGCTACAAAATATATTTAGTGCAACAAGGACTGATCACTCTCTTTTTAATGCTTGTGTAACACATCCTAAGATTAATCTAATGATTAATTCTTAACAAGCTGTTTAGTATCAGTTTACACCCAAGGAAGCATAAAAAAAATAAAAAAAGCCCTGATGCTTTTAGAGAAATTGCTCAGCCCAGTGAATAACAGTGCATTCGACTCCGGGGAGCCAGGAAGTCATGAGTGTGTCAGGCCTCACAAGCAGTCGCAGGAAGCGGGGGAAAGCATCGTCCCAATTAAGTGTTCGGAATCATTTTATGCAAGTTGCTTATATTTGACGCTTGGCCCTAAAATGTTTGTTTTTATCAAGTGTTGCCCCAATTATCTGGTCAGTAAACAGCATAATCAGGGCCTCAAGATGACAGAGTAAATTGGAGAGTGGTCTTGCATGCTGTCTTTGCTTTTCACACTCTTTTGTCAATACCCAATTATCCTCTCTGTTGCTGTTCCCACTGATGGCGCATGACTTAAAATAGCTTTTTTTTCGGGGGCATTGTTTTCTAATTGCAACAATCCAGAGTGACTTGGCGCATTGATCAACCATTAATGGCTTTAAACAGAATATAGGCGAGGGTTGGTGCCGGAGCAGAAGACAGATCACACAGTGTTTTCTTGCAGGGTCACTGCAGAAAGGTTTTCTCTTTGGCTTGTTTGTCATCTCCCCCCCAAACAAACGGCTTAATGTGCCAATAAAGCTACAGTGAACTGTTTCAGGTCTCGCTGACTCTTATAGGCGTTTCTCTCATAAGGACAGCTATATTGACCTGCAGGCATCAGATGAAGCATTGGATTTTTTATGTGGCTGAACACTGGACCTCACACAGTAATTATTGGAAATACAGTCTGCTGCGGCTCCGGGCATGTATGAATCGGTTTTGCAGGGCTTAATGTTTGTGAAGATTACCTCCGTGTTAGTCAAGGACACTGTGTTTGTCTCACTGCTGATCAGCCCTGTTAATTACTACACTGTATGTAACCCCATGTTCTGGCTTTTGTAGCTGCATGTATTCATTTTGTAAGATGTAGATAAAAAAAACAAAGTGTGATGTGTTTCACGATTCAACGTATCAATGAACAGCAAATAGTCAAAACATTTACTCAGCTCTCACCCTGTCAAAAGAGGGTGAAACCGCGCTTCACAACACTTTGTTATCACTCGGAAATACGGTTTTCACGGGGTTGACAAATGAGGAAGGCTAGAAATAACATGCTATTTCTGTCTCTGCAACCTTTTGTGGAGCAACCCGTGTTGCTAAATATCAACTGAGAATCATGGAGTAGTTTCAGTCCTAGTGGGCTGACTTGTGGCCCCCAAAAGCTTTAAATCATCTGGCTCAATGAATCAGAGTCTTGACTGAGCCAAATTGCCTGACTGTGCCCTGTGGGAGAGATAATTGGGTGAAACAGGTTGTTTTGTTCCTTACTGAGGTACAAGAGAAGCAGGAGAAAGGAGAAAACAACATGGACTTCTCATTTTAGATAAAACCTCTGAAGCGTGCAGTGTCTAGTTTTTGCTCAGGCTGAGTTTAGGTTTTTCAATAAGGCAGTCAGGAGACTGTAACATCCTGCGTGCTTGCGAGTGGCTCCGGGGGGGCTGGTTTTGCACACGGATATCTGGTAAACGCATTAAAAATACAAGCTTTGATCAGCCTAAGCCCGTGTTAAGATGTAATAAACCATGCATGGCCTGAGACTATGTTTTGACAACATCTGAATCAGTTGCATGGGTAGAAATGAAATTGTCCCCACCGAACTCATCACACATTTTCTTAAACCTGCAACCCCTGCGAGGGAAGGGGACAGCTCAGTCACAAGGATAAAATGTTGGCATTTAAGTTCCCTCAATCCACGGATGTATTAAATGTGTGCCTTTAAACGTGTCGTGTCATAAGTCGCTACTGCTCGAGACGGTGTTAGAACATTTCTAAGCGAAAAACCAGAGCACATTTATTTTTAGTGAGATGTCGACAGAACCAGATGAGCCAAAACTTCTTCTACTGCTTTTTTTTTCCTAACCATAAGTGGTTCTTGTGCCAAGACCTAACCGGACCATAAGCACAACTGACCTTAAAATTGAAAATGCAACATAAAGAAAGGCAAAGCTGTGAATCTGACATATCATCTTTTCAAAGGTGCAGTATGAAAGAATTGGCCCCATGTGAGCTCAGTTAGCCATGTAGGTAGTGGTCCTATTATCTGACTCGAGTATGCCCGGACTGAGTGTTGGCGTTAACAACACTGGCACAGGAGCCTTGGACCCCCCCAGAGCTAACTGGCAAACATGTTACATATTGCACCTTTAAGTTGATGTTACACCTTTAAACGTCTCATATTGTAGAAACTGAGATTTAATGTTTTCTTATTATAAAGCTGGTGTAGTTGCTCTATAAATATAGTATCAAAACAAAACAGCACAACAGTGTTTGCGAAACACGGTGGGCAGGGCCTACTCAGGCCTGTGAGAGCTGACCAATCAGAGCAGACTGGGCTTTTCAGGAGCTGTAAAGAGACGAGGAGCTAAAACGTTTCATACAAGAGTGAATAGAGGTGCTGCAGGAATGGACAGTATGAGAAAAGTCACATTTAAAAAAAAAACATTTTCCAAAATAAAAGTATGAACCTGAAAATAATCACAATATGGGACCTTTAAAATACGTCTGTCTTTGGAAACAGCATCCCACATGTTGTAGAATCCACTCAGTACACCTCTACTTTACGCCAGCACTGTTTTTGTCAGGGTCATTTGAGTTGACCAAATGTAAATGCTGAATATGTTAAATGCATGAAAATGTTGTGAGCTGTCTAAAGAGAAAACGAAAATATGCGGATCTCAAATTTGACCATCTGTTGCCAATTTATTAAGAATAAAGTGACCTGAAAGTGAACTAACCTGACCCGACCATAATTATTGGCATGTCTGTTATAGTCTGGTAGTAAATCTGCATTGCTGTCTGAGCCTCGAGCTGCCCACAGTACAGCAGTTGTTTTCCTTTAATTATTAAATGTACAGCGCATCCTGTCAAGTGTTCAGCTTCAGTATTAAACTGCAGGGAACTCTTCATGCCAATTATCCAGCCAAGTAAGAACAAAAGTTTCGTCCCTTGACCCCACTTATCATTCTGCTGTGTTTTTAAATTCACACTCTGAGAGGAACAGTTGCACAGACACACACGCACAAAGCACTCACACCGACAATCAGACACAACGAATGCCAGACAACTCCACAGAGTTGTGATGTAATTAGACTTGTTAATTGGAAGAGAGCCTTACGCCACCTGCGGCAGCGAGAGTGTGGGTTTGTGGTCATCTTGAAACAGAAATAGTCCCGTTAATTGTTTTGGTTTCAAGGCATGCACGGCGAAGGAGGAAAGCGACAATACAGTTTGTAGTTGCTCTCGAGTTAAACCTCAAACTGCAAAACCTGCTGGCATTAGGGGACATTGTGATCAATTTGCAGGGTTTATTGTCACAGGACTGGCAATTTAATTCACATTCCATCCGTATAAAAGCTGCTTGAACATCACTGCAAGAATGGCAGCCATTCAACCACGTACTAACCGCCTGTGTTCACTGACAGGCACAAAGATAAGGAACACCCTGTTAGACAGGAGAAAGATTTTACATCAAAAAATCTGTCTTAAACAAAGACAAGGAGAGAAACACTTTGATAGTTTCAGAGGACGAGCAGCATAAATGTCATTATGATTTAACGCGGGCCAAGTGCCTCAACCCAAAGGCCCTTACTTTAACAACATTTGCATTTCTGAAAACTTGGCATTGCTGCGCCAATCTCTTCACAGGAGCAGAGTCATCCTGAATATAAATTTTTGCCTAACTCTATGCGCTTATTTTTTTTGCTTGGAAATCCCTTTTTTGAAGATGCCCTAAATGTGTCACGATGAGGATGCTAACACTAATTGATTTTCCCCGAGACTGATCAGAGAATCACAGCAGCTAATTAATCATTTAAGGGGGAAAAAAAGTTAATTCTTTGGTGGTCAGACCATAATTTTCCAAAGAAGAAGAGCCTTGGAGACTGAACTTTCATTTCCAGACAGATATGGATCTGATAATGGATAAACACAGACTCACTGTCTGCTTCATTTCCCTCTAATAGGATCAAATGTGTTGACTCTCCCCTTTTCTGTAATTCGACTTAAAACAAGTCTCCCACACTGGGGCGGGGTCGACTTTGTACTCGTGTAGTCATAGACTTGAAGACAAGAGGAAACTAGAGCTAGAACTGCAAAAACAGAATTTACACTCCCATGAATTGAAAAAAAATATTTATTTTTTCCTTATTAAAACAAGATAGACTGGCTTGTGATGCTTCATGTTTGAAAATATCAATTACTGTAAATCTGGGTGCTGCAATTAGTACAGGCATCATCCAAATCTATTGCTGTTATTAATTTAAAAGCTCGAATCTTCAGAATCTCAAATTCTGGTGCGTCTTAGCTTAATATTGCTGCTTTTTAAACAGTCTTGCAGAAGTGGGTAGTCCCACATGTAAATCAATTATTGAATAATGATTCTTAAGCCGGAGTTATTTCATAAATAATTTTAAAAAATATGTGATTTAGAAGTTCTACTACAACATGAATTACTTTTGCATGGGGGTCAGCAGTAGTTGTTTCTACTACCATGTGTTTATTGAGAATTAGACTCATGCTGGGTGTGTGGATTTTTTCTCACAGTGGTTTAACACTATATACATTTCAACAAAGGGAACAAAGTGGGAACACTGAGGACACACGAGGGAACACTGAGGACACACGAGGACCGGGGACAGGCACAGGAACACAAGAGACGCAGGATGAAACAGACGAATCAACGAAGAGTAAAGTAAAGCACAAGACTTAAATAGACAAGGACTGATGAACAAATGCAACACAGGTGTACACAGAAAAAGACAAAGACAGGAAATGGAAGGTAAAACGTGGCACTTTCAACATAAAACAGGAAATCAGCTGAACTAAAACCTGGGACCTTGACAGTTCAGTCCTAAAAATGATTTCCTGTCGATAAAGTTTGTTTAGAGGCCTGTTGTTAGGTTAATTTGTTGTACTCTACTCTGGAAGCTACAGATTTAGCATTTCTCTCGTCATTTCCTGTCACATGATTACTCAGTTTTTTTCCCCCAACAGTTAGAAATGCAAATGTTGCACAAAAACTTTTAAAGTCCCCCTTCAGTCAAAGTTGTGTTTATTTCTTTCTTGTTCCTACAGTTGAATGTTTGAGCCTCACTGTATAGAGTGACGTCAGAGGTTTACACATGACGGCTGTTTTCACATTCATTGCTGAAAGTTGGATTTTTAAAGAGGCGGGGCCTACGAGCACGATTTGTGACATCATAAATAGTTTGGAAGCCGATCCTGGTCCAACATGTGTGATATGGAGACCTAAAGCCTCCAGCGCACAAACGCTGAAGTTGACTTTAGAGTGAAGTAGGAGACATCTTGTGTCCAGCAGTTAAACTTGTGTCATGAATAAAAGAAAATATTCATATAATCTGGGATTTCTTAATGAGGGAGAAGGATTAGATGATATTTTAATGATTTTAATGTGGTGATTTTTCTGCAAAAACCGTGTCAGACACACATTAGAGAATTTTTTTTGGTATGCCTCTGAACATAGAGTATGTGAAGAGGCTCTTTATCTTGGTTTTCTGAGGCACAAGCACAAAAAACTGACACACTCGGCACAGTATGAACTAGGATCATAGAAACATTACAGACAAGACGCCCGGTTTGACAATGATATACGCTGACCATGAAAGAAAAGCACTGAAGCAGCAGCCCTGGCGCAGCTGGTAACAGAAGCAGCCCCGACGTCAAAGTGCAAAAGTACAACGAGGGTGATGTATAGCCTGGAATAAATAATAGATAGATGGAATTTGATTGATCGCCTGTGGAAGTGAAGAAGAGAAGAGGCTCCAAGCTTCTCCGCAATTGTCGTTGTCTCACTCCCGCACAGCTTTTTATGAACTGTTGGACTAGACACAAACCTCCTTCATGGTAGATCTGCAAATTTTTGTGCCTGTTTTTGATTTGGTTTCCCCGCAACATACAGGGAAATAAATTCACGCACATCAGGATGAAATAACAGTTAAACTCGCAGATGCAGTTTGTTTTTTGCCCACTGCCCCCTGAGCCCAATTACTGTTGTTTACAGGCTCCACATTTTGTCACATATAGAGTACGGCAAAGGGCATGAGTAACACACTGCCCTGCAGAATCGCTGGCGCTCTAGGTAAGTAATTGCAAAATAACCTGTGACAGAAAACAAAACAAGTTGCGGCACGCCTACACCAACAGCGCTGTGTTTTATTATTCAAATCAGCCTCAGACCCAAAACAGTTCCAGCTTAATTTGTAATTAAAAACCAATATCACGATTAACGGCAACCTTTTTCACAACTTCCTGAAAATGTGTTTATCCCGTCTTTTCTTCTTCTTCTTCCTCTTAGATCAACACACCAGCTACACGTGTTAAAAATACAACTTTAATGACTCTTCAAAACCTTCACTTTTGTCCCTTTAATATCAGCTCATGTAGGGCTAATAAGGTTTTTGTAGATCCTCATCTAAACTCTCATATTACAAAACACTTTTAGGTAATCTCTGTGCTGTCACTGCAGACACACATACTCTACAATTTTGTTAATTATCAAACAACAAAGGCCCATTGTTGCTCGCTGCTTCTTCACAGCCCTCTTTACTGCATCTTCATCCCGGCTGCCATTAACTGCGGAGTTGTACCGCACGCCCTCCTCGTGCCCTGTCTTCCCCTCTTCCTGATTTCTGGGTCATGCTATTAAACTTAAGCCTATCATCAGACGGTCCCACGGAGCTCGCTTCCATCATTGTACACGACGATGCTCATTTTTCCTCCGGTTGAGTCACTCCATAAAAAAAAAAAAAAACAAGATTGCAGATAGGCAGCTTTTTATTTGTACAATGTAAAAGTCCTTTTTAATTCAAACTAGTACCTGCTGGCTCAGATTAGGCTCACTGAGCTCGACGACAAATTAGTACACGCCGTCGCACCCCATTTCACATGCTGCCATGGCTGGAAGGCACAGCTGGGAGACTTCTGAAATGAGTGCAAAGTAGAAGTTGACCCCTGATAAGGCCTCACTATCTCTTCTGCCAAGTGTGACATTTTGATGAAACGCTTGATGTCTCAGGAGTGGCGAGCACTCAAGTATTTTCACCCAAGCATTTTTGGAGTGCATATACTTATAACTTGTATGCTGGTGACAGTGCAATTTATACTGTATTTGTACTTTACCAGTTCAAGCTCTGTCTTGACTTTTTTTTTAATTAGACCGCAGCTTTTTACTCATCACAGCTAATAGTTTTACCAACTTTACGTGTTTGTGACCTTCTCTGGTTTCTAACTATTTCTGGGGTTGTTTCATAAAGATGTAATAAAGTACAATGGTTTATTTATAGTTAATTAAACTTAAGTAAATAGTTATTTTGCTGTTAACAACATGGTTAATGGTTAATAAATACTGTGTGGTTCATCTTTAAACATTATTTGGATGGATGGCCATTATAAAGTTGTAACTGATGGTATTTAAACCTTTACAGTTGCTTAATAATGACTTTAAAAGCACTCAAATATCAACTAACTAAACATTTACCATTTATCGATGATAATTATTATAAAGTGGTATCAAATACTCCGATTAAATATATCCATTATTGTATACTTCTGCTTCACGACATGTTAGAGGGAAATATTCTACTTCTTACATCACCGCATTCATTACTTGCAGTGGTGCTAAAGAGCGGTGATGCAAGTATAATGCACAAACTGAACAGGGGTACATTTTTCATGTCCTGTAAAGGAGCTTTGTACGACGAGCTGTAAATGACTCCATTGCCGAGTCTTCCTTTACACCTGACCCGTTCAGTACTTGTTTTTTCAAAGGGCCAGAGTTGAAGAAAAGTGCCACATGTTTACACAAGTCTCACTTGTAAAGCTTAGAAATGAATGTGTTAAAATAAAGCACTTTTTTTATATAGTTGTTCTCCACCTCACAATTTAAAAATAGTTATATTTATAGTTTTTAAAAATTAATTATGCATCTGTTTTTCTTTAATTTGAAAAGTAGGTTGTCAGTTTTATTCTTGTTATTCCCTCTGCTTTAACAGCCTGGTTTAAAACGTTCAATGAAGTGAGAGTGCTTGGGTGCTTGGTAACAGACTCATGAATGGACTAATTAGGCTCCTAACGAAACCATCAAAGGGCCAGAATGAGGTCGTTTGAGGGGCTGCGTTCGGCCCGAGGGCTGCCGGGTCAACAGGTCAGCTGCGAAGCCCCGTAACAGTGGTCATCGCAAGAACAGCAATGTAATGTTTAGCAGTATATCATCATTTTTTGATCTGCGTTGCAACAGCTTTCTCTCCAGCAGTTAGCATGACGAGGATTTTTTTTTCCTTCCCAGCAGCACTTTGAGTCATCACAGTAGTAAAAAGGTGAGGCGTTGCTAAAAATATCAAAATGGCTCAGTTCTGTGTCCCAGTAAGCCAGTGTCCCAGTGTGATGGTGACCCTGAAACAGAGGCACCTCAAATGAACTCAGCCATCATTAACTTACTGCTCACGCCTGTGCAGATTAATGTGGGTTTATGTGTATTATACTGTTTCAATCAAACAGTCTGTACACTCCCAAGCAGTCACCAAAAGGAGGAGGCCAAGTAAGTGACAAAACCAGTCTGGGCGTGCCAATAGAGGCACTACAGGGTAAACCAACAGACATGAAGAGGACTCTACATCCTGACAGGGTGATAATCAGGTAAGCACAACTGACTGGACAGTATTTAAAAAATCGTGTGTGGTCACAAGCTGTGGATTAGAAAGTTCTTTGTGTTAATTCCTCAGTTAATTGTCCTGCCAGTAGCCTATCTAAGAGGCAGCCAAGATAAGAGCTGCTCCAATTGTCTAAATGTTAAAAAAATAAGAAGGTGCCGAAGGAACAGAGCCATCTCTAACTTCATCACTGACGTCTTTTTTGTTTTTCCTTCTTTGACATGTCAAGATGTCCTCACGTGTCCTCGCACCTCGGTTGTCCTCGCTCAACTTTATATAATTCCTTTTCTCGGCCACATAACATTCTTCATTGTGTTTCCTGGAGAAGTGGTTAGGGCAGCAAGAAAGGGCATTGATTTGAGGCGATTCGGATCCAGCCGGAGAGAGAGCACAGTTGATTTTCATTCCAGCCATCTAATCAGGGGCTGATTTACAACCAGGTTGCAAAGTGAATGTAATTACCAGCATTTAACTACTAGGTAGGTTGAAAAGCAGCAGTGCTCTGAGTGCTGCAGGACCAAAGAATGAAAATCACCCTTTAGTTGAGACTCAGCACTTCTTCACAGAGACAGACATGGAAAATGTTTTTTTTTTTTTTCAGTGAGTGGGCGTTAAAAAATGACTGCAAGAGAGAATTAAACCAAAAAAGATGTCTCCCAAAAATCTGGACGTGCACTGAGCTCTGTGTCCCCTGCTGATCCCCAGGACGACTTCATTGTCCGTGCCTGATGCTGTAAAAGTGCGAGTGCAGCTCTGCGGGCGCATGCATTTGCGCGCAGCGACAGGTGGGAGGCGCTGTAGGGCTTGTGTGAACGCAACAAAGTGAAAGGGGAGGAGCAGCATCGGGGAGAAAAGTGGCCACACGGTGTGCCAGCCCGTCCGAGCAGTCGCTTACATCTCAGATCCGCCGCCGAGCAGGGAGCACAGCGAGACGCGTCTGCCAGCGAAGTCCCCGTCCACTCCACTTGGTGACGTGCGGAGCGGCGCACAGACAGGCCACTTACCGAGCCGCGCGCAGCCGCTGCCGGCGCACACTCCTGTTCCTTTTGCTGTAAAATGCAATAGCAGTCTTTGCGGGATAAAGACAGCATTCACACGTAAAACAGCGCCGTATCGAAACAAGGACAAACGCCGGGGGACAGGAGCAGCGAGCGAGAGAGCGAGCGAGCGAGCGGGGAGGTAAGCGCTCCAGTCAGTCAGCGTAGGTGGAAAAACAGTCCCCACGCTGACTTTCATTTTTTGACGTGCTTTGTGTGAGGCAGGGGGAGTTTAGACGGCACACGGGCACTTGTCCTATCATGAATGAACGAGAGGAGGATCATCAGTTTCACTGCCATCCCTCTGCTGAGGACCATAGCCCACCAAATGGTGTGTGCGGCGCTCACGTTGTGCGCAAGCGCTCCTGCAAGGAGGAAAAAACTAACTTCACGTCTCAGGGATGGTGTTAGAAACCGAAAGGGTTAGTGGAATAGGGAAGTAATTGTGTGTGTGTGTACAGGTGACTGCGACAGCTCAATTTGAAAAAAGCTTTAAAAATGCCTCTTAAACAGGTAAATGTAGCGTACAAATACTCTAATATTTGTATATATTCATATATATATTTGCCTTTAAGTGTGAGTAAACTATTGTGCAAAATAGAGAAATTGGTAAACTAATGTGAACTATTGTTCTGTAGCTTTTGCTCTGAATGGTGCACACTTCCTCATAGTAAACAAAAAAAGCATTAACATGCTCAGTATGTGCACAGATTGCATCCTGGCTGTGCACACTCTGCAAGTGTATTTATAAAAAAAATCCTATTATTAAATCCTACAGATGTATACAACTTGTACTCCACACCACGCAGGGCTCACCCTCCAGACAACAAAGCATTACTCATCGCAAGTCCCATGTGTTGTTACAGTGAAGGGCTCTACCCTTGGATGTGAAGTGGAGCGCCCGGCTGTAAGGGACACGGTGCCTCTTTGTGGCCAGAAAAGTTACTGATGATCCCTGCCGCTCGTCCAACGACGAGCCAGCGTTGCATTAATTCTCTGGCGAGTGTGAGGGTGTTGATGAAAGAATGAGGTTGGTACTAATCATAGTATTATCACGTTGGATCAGCGAGTCCAAATTTAGCTGGATTTCTTCATCATCAACTCAACACACTCGTCAGTCCTCCACTGGTTTTTTGGCTCTGGTGCCTGTTTACAAGCCCCGGCATGAGCTTGTGTTGCTATATATAAACAGATGTACAGCCACCCTGCTCCTAAATTGATGCGTTTGTGATTGTGTTAATGGGGCGAACATGTGGGGCCAGGAGCAGGACACACTTCCCCACCGATGACATTTGAAAACCTAGCAGGCTATCGTGAATCAAGGCGGGGGAGATTAAGGGCTTTAGTCCTAGTCCTCCCTGAACAGGCAGGGAGCTCTGCACTCGATAAGGTAAGACAATGCGTTTGCCTCAGAGCCGGGGCCATTTAGCGGGGGTCTTCTCACCTCATCCGCCGCTGCCTGTGACAGAGAATTGTCTCTGCATATTTAGAAAAGAAGCCGTCACTGGAGGTGGAGGATTACGCAGCGGCAGAAAACACAAGAGGCGAGAGTGCATGCGTGTGCGATACAGTAGACTGCGAGCCTCACCTCGGTGGAAGAAGTATTGGGGGGATTCTCCAGGTTTGTCACTAGCTCCTTTTGCAATAAACTCAATCAGGGATAATCCTCCTATATCAAACGTGATTTAGTTTGGCCTGGGGAACCGCTTTGGCCTGAGGAATTCATTTAGAAATTACCCAGAGGCATTTATCCTATTAGTAAAGGCCAGGCGAAAGAAATGACTCCTGTTGTTATGGTCAGCAAATTACACTACGGTAGCTCAAGGCTGTTTATTTATATTTCACCGAGAAGGAGAGGCTCTTCTGCAGGGCGAGGGGCTCATAATTTGATTGGTGCGTGCGTCCGTACGCTGGGCTGTAAATACAGCCAAAGAAGGTAGGCAGAGATGACACCGTGTGCTGTGTATTCTTGGATGAAGTTGTGATCCTCTGCTTTATGCCTCTGGTGATGGACTGCAGTTTAAAGCTGTCCAGAGAACAGAAGCTGTGCCAGCCAGCCCCCCCCCCCCCCCCTCCTACAAACAGGACCGCAGAAAGCCTGGTTGTACTCAGTGTTTTTCATGTAACAACAGTCAGATAAACATAATGGTGCCTCGGCTGCTGTAAGGCAGCAGCTTGGATGAGATGGAGCCGTTTTCCACTGTCTCTCCTCCTCAAGAGCGTGCATATGATGCTTGTGTTTATCCGCAGCCCGCTCACCAAAGCAAAATAATAAATGTGTGAATGTAGCCGGCAATTATGCTGATTCTGGTGGAGCAGTGTGTATTAGAAGGCCAATCTGGACCAACCCGCCCCCAATCAAAATGAAAACGGGGAGCAATTGTGCTCTGTGTGTGTGTGTGTGTGTGTGTGTGTGTGTGTGTGTGTGTGTGTGTGTGTGTGTGTGTGCGTGTGTGTGTGCGTGTGTGCTGCTTTGCTAGACAGTAGACTCCATTATCTCCAAGTCTTGAAAAAGATGTCCTTTTTTTTTTTTATAATTACACTTCAAGCATATTTTTATTAAATTTTCCATTTTTTTCAGTGATTAAAATCTCTTTCATTGGCTGCTTTGAGTGTGTGCATGTATTCTTTGTACAATATAATTAACTTTTTATTATCACAGATTATTATATTTATAACGCCCATCCAAAAATGACAGAGAAAAGTTGCGATATTTGCCGTTTAGTGGAAAAGTACAAGCTCCTTTTTCTCTTTTATTGTCGTCAAAAATATCTGTATCGATTTTCAGAATTGTCGAGACCGAGTCTGCACAATATACCTTTTCAGCATCGGCATCGCAGTGTGCGCATGTGCAGTAGTCTCATTGAAGGACGTGCAATGTCAGTGTTTTTCGAGCTTTTTTGCTGCTTGATGCAAAAGCAAAACTCACAAGGTTCTCTTTTTTCCATGACTAATCCACAAGAGAAAGTCTTTTTAATATTATTATTATTATTAATATTATTACAGAGTTTTGTCCGATGAGGGTTCTTAGACACACAGCAGTTTGCTGCTTGTGAATGACAGTCATTGATCGTTTTTCATGAATTTATCAAACGAGGCTGGGTGTGCTTTGTTTGTTTAATAAGATGCATTCTCCTATAAAATCGCCCAAATTATGCTGGAATGATTTTCTACATCCAAACAGAGCTCGTCAAGTAAAAATTTCTGTATTTTTATTATCAGAGAAAACTAAAATATCATGACTTCAGTGTGTTCCAATGTTGTGCAGCCCTAATTGCAACGGTTTCATTATTTTTTTTTGGAGCATCGATACACCGGTACCGGCTGTGTGTACCAGTGAGGTGACGCTTGCAGCTCCACCTCCTCCAGAAGGAAATTAACATCCAGAAAATGTTGTTGACACCTCCTGCTAACCTGACTAAAAGTCCTTTTTTATTGGAGCTGGATAGACAGTCATTGTACATATAAAGTTACAGAGAACCGCCTCCGCACGCCAGAATCTCACATTTTAATTAAGTGAGATCCTGGCGTGTGGAGGCAGTTTCTTTGTATTTTTGGTTAGAAAAATTTCAAAGGAAGGAGCAAAAAAAAAAAAAAATCTGTTGTAATTTGCACTGCTTAAATATCCGTCTGTCTGCAGCCGAACAGTGTTGTGATCAAATTCTCATAGCCCGGCGACAAAGTGACATTAGGGAGGTAATTTTAATATTAAAATGATCTAGGTGTTATCTCCTCTTTCCAGAGCAGCCATCATGCAGGTTACACACACAGCTTGTCTCCCATCTTGTAACTTAACTGCCTTTTCGAAAGATGAATTACTTTTTTTTTGTCTTTTTATGTGATTTTTGTGACTTCCAGGTGGCACAGATGACATTTTCTTTGGTGATTTTTAAACTGCCGTGCATGACGTTGCTGCACATACTGTGACTGTGAAGCAACATTTAACCAGAGCTAAAACCAAATGCAGTGCAGGGGGTCGGAGCACCTACTGCATTTTTCAGAGTTGTTGGTGAAATAATAAATTACTTGATGTTAGCAAGAGCAGCCACATTGCTTTCTGCTGCATAAGTGTGTTTTTGACAAATACAGTGAGAACTATGTTGTGGTTGCTTTTATGAAAATAATAGTGTGAGGGTTGCTGCTGCTCTTATATCTGTACTGTAAACATGCAGTGGCTGGTTAGCTTAGCCTAGCTTGGTTGGGCACATAACCCTCCATGGCATTTTTTACACCAGCCATATAATATTTTCATTAGTGAGCTTTAGAGGTGCTTTCAGGCTGATTTTGTAACCTTGCAACGATTGATCAATTAGTTGTCAACTATTAAATTGATCAACAACTATTGTAATAATAGATTTGTTGGATTGAATCATTTTTTAAAGAAAAAAAGTCAATTTTTTGATTACAGCTTCTTAAATGTGACTATTTTCTGCTCCTCTATGACAGTTAACTGAATATCTAATAATTGACCGATGGAGAACATAATCGCCGGATGAATCGGCCGTGAAGATGATTGTTAGTTGCAGCCCGTCCTCAGACAGAGCTGTTTACAGTCTCTGTGGTGGTAGCAGTAGCTTCATATAACAATATTGTTAACACAAAACATATTCAAACATAAAGCCGCAGATGTCAAACTATTCTCTTTTTAGGTGGTTGGATTCCTTTGAGGTTTTCATGGCTCTTACCAGAATATTGAAATGATGTATCACTTAGTTCTTAGAGACTGTGTTACCACACTCGCCGACCTTGAAACATCAAAAGTCTTCGAATATTTCTGAAAACCAGAGCACTTATAAGAACAAGAATAAAAGAAAGTACACTGCAACAGCTTTTTCTTCAGCAAAATACTTTTAATCAAGCTTTTCATTCTCAGGAAAGAATGCAGAATAGTTTGCTCCTCTTGCAGGAATGAACTAATATCCATTCATTTTCATTTGACACTTTTTTGCCCCTGCCCGTAGAGATTTTTTGCACGCCACTGCCCTGTGTTTGTCAGCCTCTCGATGGTCGAGTGACATCAGTCCGACCCCTGTGATAAACAGAAAAAGTCAGTTTTTACATGCCTGCCCCTTTCCTTCAAAACCTGCCATGAGAAAGTGGAATTCTTCTAAAAATCTGCTTTAGTGTTTCTTTCTCTGCTCCATTTCTCTAATCATCTCTCACTCAGCGAGGAGGACGCGGTGCAACATCACAGTACACTACATGCTGTACACTGCCAGAAACAGGTTGTGATAACTAGAAGGGGAAAAAGGCGTGAAAATCTGTCATAAATCTAGAGAAATGCAGGGGAATTGGGAGGAAAACGAGTGTCTCCTGGGAAAATCGGGAGGGTTGGCAGGCGTGGGTGTAAAATAATCTTTTTACACCTTAATTCCATTTGAGCCTATTCACAGCATACTTGTTGATACTAACTTGTGCTTGCATTTGTTCCACTTCAAACTTCCATTTTGATTCTTCATTGCATTAAGAGATGGAGCCCATCAGGGGATAGATAGCTGCAGCCACATAAGTGCTGGTGCGGCGTGCTTATCAAGGCAGCAGCATTTATTTTATTTATTTTTATTTTTTCCTTTTCGAGTGCTGAAGTGGCGAGAGCGGCGGTTAAATGACAACAGGGTCGGACTTAGATTATCTGTTTTGAAACAACAGCCGCACCCAAGCCTCGCTGCGGCCCGCGGGCGGGTTAATTGTTCTGACACCGACGCCACCGATGTTTATTAGCGCATCAAAGGTAACGGGCTTGATAGCAAATGAGCTGAGAGAACGCTTGATCTGTCTTGAGTTTGGTTGGCTGTGTGCAGCTTTGATATCTGGGGGATGAAGGAGTTTCCAGTGAGAGAAGCAGATTCAGGCCATGTTTGTTTGTCATCAGGCAGGCAGAGTAACACCTGTGAATAATTTGTATTCATTTCTAATTTTATTTCTGTAGCCAGTGTATGTAGCGAGCTGTCAAGAAACTTTGCAACTTTGCACACGAATAGTTTACTTTCTTTAAAGGAGCAGTCCGTAAGAACTGTCGAACTCATACTCAAAACAAGCAGGAGACATCGTACCACAGGAGTAACTGCTAACTATAGCTGCCGTTAGCTCGGTTAGCCGTGCATCTAGTGGTGCAGTACAGACTGGGTGTACAGAGCACCAGAGGAGCGTTGTTGTTAACACAACTAGAGCGGGAACGTTGGTCTGGGACAGGCCAGGGCTAGCTGGTTAGCATGCTAACTTCAGTAGATATCTCTGCGATACTATACTCGTCAAAACTATCAGTTCTTCACATCCTGTAGATCATTTAAAATCATTTTTGAAAGTTTTCAGCAAAAAATGAGATGAAATCTTACAGATGAAGCTATCCCTCATTACTGATACGTTTTCTGAGGGCAGTGCTGATGGATTTGTTCAAACATTTCAGGATAAAATGTATGTATCCTCACCAGCAGCGCTTATTCAGGCTTCTGCCGTGTCCGCTGCAGCCTGTACGCTTCCTTTGATGGCTTTCGGTGGTGGATATGCTGCAGAATATTTAGCATCCGAGGTTATTACAAAGCATAATATACTTGCTAATGTACACGGGCCAAAAGGCCACGAGCAACCGCCGTGCTTCCCAAGCTCTTTAGAGATCAGTGAACTATGAAAGGCAGTCTCTTCAGCTGCCCTCTCCAACACAGTCGCTGAAGGGCTAGTGATGCTCGTATCATATTTCTAAAAAGCCTGCAGTTTCCCTGTTCAGAGACCCAAATGGTCTCTAAATGCACTAAGCTCTGAACCTCCTACGTCCATGGAGACTTGAGTTGGTAGCTCCCTTTCACATGTTACTTTGCGCCATTTAAATACTACTTTTTAATTGTGTTTCAAAGATAACAACATTTAATGGGATATGTTGAATTATTTTTTGAAATAATACGCATTTAGATTTTTATGAGTAAAGAGCAGGTTTTGCAGAGTTATCTTCCGTTATCTCATCTACTCATTACCTATTATGAAATAAAAGCAAAAACCCACCAGTGATGACATACTCCTTTCCGTCCATGTTTTGTCCAGCACTATGCCGTGCACATACATGCCACATTTGTCGAGAGCAGCCTGTGTGTAAGCCCGTGTCCTAGTGTTATTGTTGCCTTAATATTTTTCTATGTAGTCCATCAGCCATGCTTTCCAGGAAGCACAGCCAAGCTCCGCTGCCTGACAAAATGCTGAGACTCATTAGGCCCCGAGCAAGCAAGCTGACACCAAGAGCCAGCCGCCAAGGGCCATACTTACCAGATAGGGACCCAATTCCAAATTTGCCCATTGCTTTAACCTAATGTCATTTCATGTGGTGTTTGGAAATATTTGATTTCTTGCAAAAAAAGAAAAAAAAAAAAAAAGCCCGGTCAGTCTCTCAGAGGAGAAAAATTTAAACCATTACCATAATTTTAATGCCCACACAAATGGCTCAAATTCACTTGACATGTTTGGAGACAGGCGGGTGAGGATTTGGTTTGGACTCCAGCCTTGCGAGGCTTCATCCCATGGCCCCTTGCAGTCTGTGAGCCTGCTGTGCGGTGAGAGGCTCCATGGGGGGCAGGTTAAGCCTGTTAGCCCCATATGATGTCACCGCAGGTTCGCTTCACGGATGGGGGGGGGAGAGATGGGAAGGGAGGTGGTCGTGGAAAATCTTTCCCATCTTGTCGCTCATCACCACAGTGGCACAACTACTGCCTACTGTTTATGCAGGATCCCATTAAGCCTGGCTACAGGAGTGTTTCTGCTCTCGCGGCTATCTGACAGCCACAGCTCCCCCGGCATCTCTTTTATGAACCTCAGTCATTTTAATAAGGTGTATTATACTATCTTATCCCTGCTTTGGAACAAACATCATCTATAATAAAGTATAAAATCTGTTCTAGGTATGTCTGGGCTGTTAAAAAACGCAGGATATACCAGCCATTATTTGAGAGTGAAATGGCCCTTAGAAGGACATGGATGCATTATGTAATAATTTATTTGAAATTGAATAATTGAATCTGCCTTGAGGAAGAGTGCAGCTTAAAAAGGGGCCTGCTGGAGCAGGTTTTGAGGTGGAATGTCAGACTTGAACCAGCTCTGTGCGCTTGAGGCAAACCAGACTTCAAATTACTTCAAGAGGAAAACAAATTTCACCGGTCACTGAAGTCACTTGAACTCATTTCCCCCCTTCGCCTTTCTTCTGGGAACCATGGGAAATTACAATAAAAACTATTTGAGCTTTTGCTACTGTCATTTAAGTGGCGCCACTACATTGGTATATAGTTTATGTGTGACGGTAATTGCGCTGTGGAGTGTTTTCGCTTCGATTTTTGTCATTCATCTTTGTATTCACGAGCAAACAAAACAAATTAGATGTTTAGAAACTGTTTAATATCAAGCAGGCTTTCTGGGTAATCTCCTGAAATCATCACACGACCATAAACAACAACCAGCACTGACAGGTTCTTGTTTCCATGCATCTACAGCGATATCGCCGCTTCTTAATCCTGCGCCGTGCGTTTTTATTTTGAGGCGACTTCTCGTTCTGCAACTCTAAATCATTTGTCTCCTGTAAGGAATGAACATGTAAATAGTTCGGCGTTAATAGAAGCGTACACAACAGCGACTTACAGCCATGTCTGATTTGCATACTCCGACTGTGCAAGTTGAAAGGTGGCTTTTGAGTTAAGAGGATACATAAATCATGTGTTCGCAGGAGGTGTGATGTGCATCGGTAATAACACCCTATTTACAACCTGTTTGTCTTAGCCTGGATGCATTCTTCCCTTCCAAGGTCTAGAGCAGCTTATAAAAGATTGGCCCCATCCCAACCACCTAATGCTGTGCTGCATGTACTCCAGCGTTGATTAATTCATGTTGGCAGTAGATTTTTTCCCTGTATAAATACCTGCAGCACAATGACCAGGGTCATTAATTGTATTTAGTAATTACCGCACGACGACTGGCAGCAAGTAATAATGAAAAAAGGCTGTTTTCATTTGCTTAAAAATGCGCTCCTGCTGTCCGTCAGGGGGGTCCAGCTGTTGCCGCTGACGCACGGAGAATGATGAAAAATTGTGCGGTGTCACATTCGTTCGAATGGGTGTCAGTGGGTCACCTTAATATCAAAATGGGACACTTGGAGACTTGGTGTATAGGGTTAAAAAGTAGAGGGACTCCTGGTCATGCTGCCATGCTTTTGCTCAAATGAAAAACATACCCCCCCGCTTACTTAACCCCTCTTTACATCGTTGCACTTCATTGGAGAGGACTTGAAAGTCAGCCGCTTGATGCTCATATCTGCAGCCAAGCAAATGAACAGCGAGAAAAATCCATGAGAGAAGTAAACTCCTGCTTGGACACGCATGAAGGGCGGGCGGGCGTGTTTCTGCTGCGGCCGTATACTTTATGTGTTGCAGTTTGGCTGTTTCTTGTATTCAAAGACACACAGACATTCGGCTGCGATAAAACTGACCATAATGTTAATAAGACGGCGGCTGAAGGTGGCATTGTAAAGATAGCTTTTGTCGTTGCGCGGCGCCTGTGGGCCTCGGTGTAATTTTATAGCTTTTTCTCCGTGTAGACATTTCTATTCCTCAGCATTTGCAAGATAGGCCGATCCATTCCTTCTCTCTCTCTCTCTCCGGACATGAATTCATCGCCGCTTGGAAAAGAAGCCTTTTGATTTTATGAGAGAAATCTTTAAACTGTAGTTACGGCTGGTCAGTGGTCATTTGACAGTCTGGCTGATCTGCAGCTGCTCAGGAATTTGCAGCCTTAGGAGTGTAGACCCTGGTTTTGTCTTCATTTTGAGACGATCGCCTCACACCCCGAAACCAGAAGTCCATTCGGCCTCCACCGGCCACAACCAGGCAACTTGACGGCAGCCGACTTTGATTATTAACGACGGGTCTCTATCTCTCAGGCCCTAATTGGTCTCTGCTGATTGCTGAGCTTTCTGATTAAGAAACGCCATTAAAATTGATGTATCATGCTTCCAAGTGTTTTTCCCCAGCAAGATAGCTCCTTCAATCAATTGATAATTACACAGATGATGTATAGCCGGGGATTCATTTTGGCAAGTTTACAATAATTGGCATAGTGTGACTTTTTTTTCTGTATGTTGTCGGACAAAATGAACTAAAAACATTTTAATTACGTTTTGATGCTGTAGCAGAGGCCAACAATCATTTTCATCGTTTCGACATTAATCTAAATCCTCCAAAGAAGGTTAATATTTTTAATTATAGGCGGCATCTATCAGTTTATATGAAGCGTTTATCTGTTACCTGTGAGTTACCGTGGCAGTTTCTCATTTTGAATATCATTCGGTGGCAACTTTTCAAACGCAAGCGGCATGTTTGTCATTACGGATGTGCTGTAGGTAATTAGAGGAAGGGAAGACAAAATAATCTATAGGGAGAAGTCAATGAGGTAGCTAATGGTTTTGCATTGTGTGGAGTTAATGGGAAATATCTCTAATTTCATGGCAAAGTAAACATTTTTCCTACGGGGTTTTAACTCATTTTCTAGTTAAAAAGAAAGAAGTGTCAGGCTTTGTTTACACACCAAGTGCTTTGGCTCAGTCTAATCGCTGGTTACACAGTATTTTAATCTCTATTACATGAAACCCATGCTATAATGTGTGTTTATGGAGAGTAATATGTCTCTGGAAGCTGTTGAATGAGTGTTTTTGCGGTTTTAAACGAACATACTTTGTCATACGATGGAGAGAGGCGGCAGCAGAATGTAATATCCATCATAACGTCCTTAACTATCTGTAATATACGCACAGTTGGTCACTAGCTTTTAATGAAATGCCACTTATTTCTGGCAACGTCACATAAACAGCCATATGTCAGAACTTTGTTTTCGACTCGCTGTACGCGCAACAGCAGACGCTTTTTAGCTCCATAAACCGATGGCGGAAAGAATTGGTTTTATATCAGCGAGCTACTGTCTTTTATCATCCTCTCGAGGAAGATTTGGCAAAGGTGGCTGTTTCCATTCCTGCACAATCATCACAATGGAAATCAGACGTGTTTTTTTTTTGATAAAGGAATGCAGAAACATGCCTCGGTTCACCATTTTTCACCTCAAAAAGAGAAAAATGCAGTCAAAATCATGCTCTACAGGCTATTAAGTCCGACGTGATGTATGCGCCTCGGAACTAGAGTCAGCAAAACATGACGAATGAGCGTTCAATAACATTTCACTTCTCAGGAAGGTTTTCCTTGTCTGCTTTGCCTCACACACATGGTCCTACTCTACAGCCCATTCTGAGAGCTGTCTTTTAACATCAGCGGGCTTTTTTGTGCAGATTCTGAAACCTTTTTACTTGTTTTTCAAAAAAATATTTTCGGCAGCATACATTAAGGAGAGACCGTCGCTCACAAACACTTAACTTTTCATTCAGTTATCCATGAGAGTTTGAAAGGAAGAAGAAAAAAACAACCCACCTTTTGGATTCTCTCTGAGCGCTGCGTTTCATCAAATTACAGCCTACAACTTATTTTTATTCTGATAAAATTGGCCTAATGTACTTTTTTTTTTTTGTGTGTGTACTCCACAAGCTGTCTGATTTCGTCTGCTTTAGTAAGAAGTTGCCTACGTCTCCCAGAATGACTTTGGAGAGCCTCCAGACAGCGTACATGAACATGCCCTGCAGATTTCTCAGCTGTGGGCTTTAAGCGTAGGTAGAGAGAAAAAGCAGTAATCCTAGTAATCCTAGAGAAGGCAGAGCGAGAGGTTTTTCCAGCAGAGAGAAAAAAAAACAGGATTCACAGCCTGTAAAGTTCAACATTGCATTCTGGTTTATGGAGGCTGTTCTGGAGAAGAAAGCTGTAATTCTACCTGATCTGTCATGGATTTCTCGCTCTATGATTGTAAAGTCTGGAGAGAGAGCCCCTTTTCTTTTTGATTGTGAGGGGCTTCTATGAAAACTTGACGGTAAAAGAGACGTATGCTCATTTTCAGGTTCATCATTTTATTTTGGGTTACTACTAGAATGGATTTACATGCTTTAGTGCTCATTCTCATACTGTCCACTGCGGCAGCACTGTGTGTCTGTTGTAGCTTCTGTCTCTTTTTAAAGGTGCAATATGTAGTTTTGGGAAAGGATTGTAAGTAAAACTATTTCATTCCGTTTTGCTTTGTTTATATTTGGCGGACCCTGCCACCTTTCCAGCTTCAAACGGTGTTCTTGGGACCTTATTTTCCTCTGAGAACATTATTATTATTACGTCATTAATATTGTAAATATTAAAATTCTGAGTTTGAATTTCTTCTCCAAAACTACATGGTTTACTCAGCCTCTTCTGAGACGGACCCAGCAGCGCTAACGGCAACAGAGCATCCGTGCTAAATCAATTCTCACGTGCCAAACAAGCCAATAGGCATAAATTATGCAAATGTGTGACTCTGTGACGTAGTATGATGTCACAAAGTCACGGAATTAAAGGTGGGACTACTGAAGAGGCGTTTCAGGAGCAGTGTTTTCTGTGGGAAAGAGGAGCTTCTGTAGGCGCAGACTTTGACCTTTTACATGCTCAGGAATCTATAAAACACTGAAGGAAAGGGACAAAATGAAAAAGCATAATAGGTGTCCTTTTTAATATTGACTTTCGGGTCATTAGCCGCAGCACGAAATGTGAACTTTTTTAACCGTGGTACGTTTTAAAATGAGAAAAAATACACCATCAAAACATCAGAATGAATCACAATGTTCTACAGCCTGAAGATTCGGTTCCTTTTGTGACACTGATCTTCATTCCTTTCATTGACTGTGATCAAGTCATAACGCAGACTAATAAAGGATGTCTGCCAGGGTTTTTTCTTCTTCTTCTTCTTTTCAACATTAAAAACATGCCCTTGTAGGCTGAATCCAAACAGAAGCGCAGACTCTTTCATACACACACGCACACAAACAGCGACACGTGGTGACTTCCAAAGGCTGCCACCGCCGAGGAGTCAGATGATTGCTGATTTTTTTTTTTTTTTTTTTTTAACGAACACCAGTGCTGTTGTTGCGTTCGACAATGAGGGCCTTTCAAGTGTCATCTCTCACGCGCGAACCCTTTTCCTTTGTCGTCATCCTAAAAAAAAAAAAAAAAAAAAGGGGAGCCTTCAGTTTTGCATGTAATTGTAGTAATTTTTTATTTCCACTCAGGCATTCATCCGCTACCGATCCCTGAGAGCTTTTTCCCCCAACTGCAAACCATATGCTTTCAGTTTGACCTTTTCCACTGCCAAATTATCTGCTGTTGACCTCTAATGTTCTCTCAGGACAGTCTGAGAGCAACGCATGTCTCTGTGGAGTCATTTATCTCTTCTCCAGACCAAAGATTACTCTAATAAATCTCTTGATGCAGATTGTTCCACACTTGAATGAAGCTCTTTTTTTCTCCATTCTTTTGAGTGAAGGGATGCAGATTCCCCCGCCGTCATTAACAGATGGCGAGCACGAGAATATTAGTGCCAGATTTATGGCTGTTTTCATTTCATTTTCAGCTTTAAAGCCTCACTATGTTCACCAACTGTTATTGTTTCTGCAGGTGTAGACGGCAATACTCAAAAGATCTAATTTGTCTGTGATGAGCATCCCCATCCACCAGAGACCAAAGGTACGGTAAGCTATGAAAAGCTCATTATCTTATGTCCCAATAAACATTTTATTATGCCGCAGACAAGCCACACAGCGTGATACAGACGCACAATAAAATATGAGTCAGTCATATTCTGGCTCATCATTTTATTGTTCACGTCTGTTTTCCCTTTGAAGCAATTCTGGACAATTGTCATTTTTAGTAATTGTACTAGAATTATTATTATCCCAGTAAAGTATAATTGATTTATCAAAGGAATAATAAACTCTAATCGAATAACTTCGAGTCATAACTTGACAAATTCCACTTTTCCAATCTTAATGTGCTGCGCTTGATCCTGTGATGCAGCTCACTGTGCGTTGTGTGTACACGTTCAGCGGTGTTGGCCCGGTTTAGCGGGGGGTTGATCGTCTGGAATTATTTGATATATAGCGTCATTAATTCTGCTTGACTTCCCCGCCGTGTCCACAAAATGAGCTATGTGTGTCTTTGTTTCTCCTCCCCGCAATGATCTCGCAATTCTGTTGGCGAGCAAGACCAAGCGGGTCTCCAAGCAATTACGGCGTTAGAGCCTGATCTCGGGTCATTGAGAGATAGGATTACTCCTGGACCCCAGGAATGTACAGACCCCTCTGGTGGTCTGCTCACCGCTGATGAAATAGAATTGAATTAATGGGGTTGCCCACTGCGAGGACTGATTAGAACGACATACTGCCTTTGATCCCTGAGCGAGGTGACCAGGCGCGGGCGCCACAGGCACATGAGTGGGGGGTTGGGGCTTTGTGTCTGCGTATTAGTATGTGTGTGTGTGTGCGCTCCCTGTCCTGGGTCAGTGCACCGCTGATGAACAGGACTCATTATGTGTGCGCTCTTTGCTGGGGTTCAACCCTCACTGGGGGGCTTCAGGTGTAAAAATCATTCGTTGCTGTTTGGTTTGCGCGCTCGCAGAAGGCTGCTCCCCACCGTGGCCTCTGTGGTCTGAAGCTGCGGTGGTCCGTGCTGCGTTCAGCTTCGCAGTCTGGCAAATTAACCGTGGTGCTGCTGCATACATTTTTTTTAAAGGCTCACCTGCGATCACTCCTGCAGCTCGTGCCATGCAGTCTGAATCCTGGTATTTCTGTCTTTTGTGTGACGCTGTAGTCTGTCGTCCAACATGTCCTGAAGTGAAAATAGCAACACATGAGGCCAGAATTGTTTGTTTACCACTGGTATTCACCACTATTGTTGGTTTATTTTCTTGTGGCAAACTTGAAAATTTCCAAAGTATAAAAGTTGATGAGAACCACTCGAGTACAACATTAGGCCTTTGTTCTTCAGGATGCTTCTCAGATGGTCAAACATTTTTCTGACGTTGGAAGTGAGGCTGCATCTCACGCACGGTTTCCCACAGACTGGCATCTGTATTTGACGGCCTGAGAACGAGACTCAAAGATCTTTTTCAGAATAGCTTTAAAAGTTTGCCTACAAAGTACTACTTTAATACTTTGTCCACCTTATTGCACACACACTCGCTTACCTTGAGCCGCGTGCGTAGGAAGCTTGTCGCTAATCGTGTAGCCTATCGAAACCAACGTGGTACAAAATGACATGGCAACAACCAGGTGCACTTACGAGTTTGTATGAAACAGCAGAATAAGTTGGCCTACATTGAATAGGAGAGGTTGCATCCCAATCAGTGCACACAGGAGAGATGTTATACCAGAGTAAAGTCTATGTGTGGGAAACACCACAACTCGGCACTCACAACTGCACCTCACCGAGCTATTGGCCAGATGTGTGAAGCAAGGTTTGAACTCCTCTCAAACTTCCTTCTTTTCATTATTTTCTCAGAAAAATCTCACTTTTCATTTGTACTCTGAGAGGAACACTATGAATGCAGAGCCGTTTTGCCCATATTTGATTTTTTTTTTTTGTGTTGTCGTTTTAAATTACAGCAAGCTTTTCATTCCAGCTGTGACTGTGGCTGTCAGGAACGGTCATAATCCCTTTCGCCTTCCACCGCGGTTAGACGACACTTAATACAAACTATTTCTTGTGGCCCACAGGTTTCCACAAACTAATCCCAACCCGCCAGTACATTTCCGTATCATAATATCCACTATGGAGGATTTCGGCCAACTATAACAAAGTGACTACAGCATGTGATGTCTCAAATTTGGTATTTCACTTTAAACTTTTAAAGGTCCACAACTTGATACTCTGCATTCAACCCATCCGCCCGCTAATCTGAAATGTCTATGGGAATATCTTATGGCCAGTGGTTACCCGCCGGCTCTAAGGTGTCACCATCCGTCTCCGTGTTCCCATAAAGCTCGGAGTGGTTTGGGGTTTTTCCATTAGCCCTATGACTGTTCTTACTCCAAACAAACTGCACCACATTTAGCTCGGAATAGGACACAGACTCGCATTTTCAGGCGAGCCCTGGTGTGGTTTATTTGTTGCAAGAAGGCTGTTGTTCTCCTTTTTAACTAACGGAAAAAAAAAAAAAGATTGAGCGATCCAGAGTGTGTTTAAACCACTCCAGAGATTCTCGGTGTGAATGTGCCCTAAATCAGTGTGAGGGAAAACAAAAGAATTACATGTTTTTTTTAGTGTAGAAAAAAGACAAAAACCCAAATGATCAAACACGCCGCGCTGCCTGCCAAAGCCTTCCTCCTGAATTCGAGCTGGAACACAGCACAATAATTTTTTTATTTTTTATTTTTTTACAACACATACCTTGGGAAGTAATGGTCATCATCACCCTTGTTTGCCCGGCAGTGTGCTGTTTACGTTGAGCCCCTAGACGGTAAGCTGGAGCTGTCTGCCGGAATCATTCTCAAGGCCACCGCGAGTAATGATAGATGACAAGCTTCTGCGAGGGAGAAAACACGTCTCCTGGTAGCACGCAGAGCCACTCAGACAAAGGTGCCATCAGCTGGAAGCCTACCTGCTGCACTAGTCGTGGAGGAAAGTTAGTGGGGGGGGTCGGGTGGCGGTGAATAAAAGCCTCGAGGGGACTCTGCAGCACCTAATGAGAAAGAAAGCTCCATCTCTCCTGTTAAAGAGTGCAGTAAATTATAGAGAGACGTGTGCAGTGACTCCCTCTTCACGGTGAATACTAATAAAACCCAGTGGTCACCTTTTTGTAGCCGAACAAGAAGTTCCAGTTTTGTGCGAGTCTGCAGGACCAACTTTGACTTTGCACTGAGGATTCAATATTTATGACTTTATTATTAATTTTATATGTATTATGCAGATCCCCCCTTTTTTTTCTATCTATATTCATTATGTTAAGTACCTGTTTGGAAGCTCTCTCCGGAACGGTGGGTGCAGGGCTGCCATGCCATATGCCAACCAAGATAAATGGGAAAAGTAGTGTCTCTTACCAGTGATGGAATGCAGCTGAGTACATTTATTCACTGTGCTTAAGGTTAGGTTTTTGTACTTTACTGGAATATTTCACTTTCTGCTGCTGTATACTACCGCTCAACTACATTCTGGAGGCAAATATTGTACTTTTGCTTCACTATATGTGTTTGATAACTTTAGTTACTAGTTACTTTGCAGATTGCACGCTGCATCAGAGACAAAGTCGTGCATTTGAGCTATTTAACTGGCAATCTGATACACAAAACACAAGAATAATGCAGAATAATGGATCTGATAATTGATATAATATGTAATGTATAATTTTACTTCTGATACGTACATTTACTATCAGATACTTTAAGTCTTTCACTTAAAGTGAAAACCGACAACGCCCCCAGTGTTTCGCTGTGGTATCACTGTTGGTGCTTGTGTGACTTTCGGGTATTAACTGTAAACTCTGAGAGTCTTGAATATCTGCAGCAAAACTTCTGCAACTCTGGCCATTAATGTGGTGATTCCATTCACTTATGAAAACCATGAGAAACACAGAAAAAAGCTGGTACATTGATCTTAAATTTGGATCTCTTTGTCAAACTACTGCTCTCTAGGTCGAGAGTTCACTTCGAACTTCTTGAATCCACCCGTTAGTTTTCAAAGCGCTCTACCAGAGCTGCAGTTAATGATTATTTTCATTATAGATCAATCTGCTGATTATTCTCAGTCAGTTGATCACCTATTCAGTGTAAAAAATATCAATCTAGACTCTCTTATTCGAAAAAAGCCGTGGCCAGGGAATGTTTTCTGCCTCAGAAATTGATGATGTAAATGGGTTTTAAATGAATTTATTTGACGAAGTGTTCAGCTCTGCCCTACACCTTGAACCAAACTTTTGTGCAAGTTACTAAAAAAAGGCAAAACCATGGCCTTTTAAAACTCGTGCTTCAGCTATGCATATTCATAAAATATTTCAAGGCAGTCTGGCCAATATAGTGTCTTAGATGTTTTTCTCTGGACCAACGTGTTTCATGGACTGAGTGACTGCCTCAGGCTTTGCTTCCAGTGAGGGAAAGATTCTTCATTAAAATATTTCAAAAATGCTTTTATAAGACACTTCCCTTTTACTATATGAGGTTAGTATAGTATATAGCCTTGGATTTTGCATGCTTATTACACCCTGTATCTATTACAATCCATTAACCATGCTGCCTATGGCCATAATTGCATTTCTGTGACGCAAATATTTGACAACATGGAATGAATGTACGTTTTTTACTTAAAGAGTGCATTAACCACGCTGAGAAAAGACAGTTATGTACAATTACACGTTGTACTCCTACGTAATGAACTTTAAAATGCTCTCTCCTGTCATGTGTCACCTCCCATTGGCTCTTTTTAACAAGTAGCTTTATGTAATGCGAGACGCTCCTTTTTTAAAAGCCCTGCCGCTGCCCACCGCCATCATTATTAACACAACGAGAAGTACTCACCTGCTGACAAAGGGGGAAAAATGCCTTGAGAAGGGCATTTATCTGGACACAGCGAGGCGAGCTATTTAGCTGCGGAGACAGAAAACGATGGGGGTAGTTCTGAGTAAAGGTATGTTCTAAGCAGAAAAGTGATGTCACTAATGACGCGACCTCCGACCTGGCCGTCATGAGTTGCATGTATGATATTGTCTTTGCTGCTGAGAGCAATCAGGTGTGCAGGAGGGAGGGAGAGGAGAAGGCGGGGAGCAAGGTCATGCTTTTTTTTTCTCCCCCCGCTGCCATTCATGAGACAACCTGCGGCCCTCGCAGCGCGCAGCCACAGCCTTAATGATTAAAAATGGCTTCCTCCTTTTATTGTCCCAGACACACGTTGATCCCATTCACATGTTGTTACCAGACCATAACAAGGCGGGACATAAACACACGTGCATAAACACCGGCCGACGGGCGGCTCGCGCTGTCAGGAGTACCAGGTTTTATACTTGTCACATAAACAGCGAGGCATTGTCTCCTGCACGCCCCTGGAGTGATTAAGACGTAAGGCACCGCAGGGGGGCGGCCCGTGGTTAAAGGGGCATAGAATCCTAAGAGGCTGACGCACACAAACACACACACATACACACAGCGGGGGTTTTAGCATGGCATCTTATCCAGGCCATTGAGGCTAATATCTGTGAATGGGGGCATGCTGGCACTTTTAGAAGTGCTATCAGTGTTGTCTCTTTTACCTTAAAGTGCCCTCGGGGGGCTGTACAGCATAAGGGCATCATAAGGGAGAGGAAAAAGTATGCAACTACTTTATCTTTAGTGTCCTTAGTAAGAAGAATGTGTAAAGTCATCTAAGTTTAACTGTCAGGTCATGTTTTGCTCAGACGATATGCAGTGAAAAACGCTACCTGTTGTGGCTCCATGATGTCTCCATCATGAGCTCATGGTGATGCTTAAATAACCAGTTTTATAAGCTCTTTTGTGTGCATCCTTTCAAATAGTACATTGTAGAGTGAATAGGCTACAAAAAGCCCTTTTCATTCATTACGGCTCCATTATGAGCTTTACATTGTGTAGAAAAAGAACTGATTTTTTTTTTTAACTAGCTTGAAAGTGTACGACAGCCTTCAGCTGAGAAGTGCTCGGTTTAAAAAAAACCCCCCAACATTTTCAGCATTTTTTTGACCAGAAACTCTCGCTGAAATAAAAAACCTCTCACATTCCCAGAGGCGTGCTTCCAGGATGGGCAGCGGTGAGCAAAAGACACGCGGCACACGACAAATCCGTCTAAATTAAAAAAAAAAACAAACATCAGCCAGCTCATATTTTTTTATTAACACAAGCAGCTGCAGTTTATTGATAGAACCATGAGCTACAGAAACGCAGGGCTTTTAGAAAAGCACACCTGCAATGAAAAATCATTAAATTCAACAGCCGGACGCTTACAAATAAGCCTCGCCACGTTGTGTTTGTTTTATTTAGAATACATCCTTTCATTCCTGTTTTTAAACGGGCAATTCAGCGGAGGGACGTAAAGTCAGACACGGTGACATAACGCAAAGAGAAAGCTGAAAAGTGTTCAGCCTCACCAGCTGTCCGTCCATCCATCTATTCATCCAGGAAATCCTGTCAGCTATGGTTTGCCTGAGCCCTCTGTTGCCAAACCTTCATTTCCCCCTTTGGTGAAGATGTCCTGCAGCCCGACGATATCAAGCAGCAGGCGTTGCCATTTCAGGACATACAGAGCGTCTGTCATGTCAGCTGTCTTATTTAAGAATACCTGCACCTGAACGTCCCCCCTTTAGCTTGGCCTCCATGCAAGTGATGCCATATTGATTTTTTTATACCAGGTAATCTGGTCTCTGGCTACAGAGAGGCGTTATCCATACAGTGTGTCAAAGCTTTGAGTGTGTCATTAGTATGCCATGGTGTTGATATCCATACCTGCCAGTATTAGGCTGTGAAAGAGTGGGGGATTTTCTGGATTCAGATTAACAGAATAAATGTAAGGATGTGTAAAAAAGTGCAAATAAAATGTACAACAAAACGATCAGTCAAGTTAACATTTGAAAATTGACGTCATACATACATACGTGTGTGTGTGTGGGGGAGCTGAGGATCTGCTGAGTGGAGGCAAGAGGACGAGTAAGTGTGACAAGGGGACAAATGTCAATAAAGGGGAAGGTCTCGCACTAAGCTGAGGGAGAATTGGAAGCATATTTCTTCTTCTTTGGACCCGTTTCCTCCATTTTCAGTGACATACTGAGAGGAGCAGAGGGCTGAGCGAGCGCAGTGACGAGATGCACATCAGGCAGGGTGTTAACCTCTGCCTCTGGGTTGGGCTGCCAGGTACCAAGATGAATATCCCACACAGAAACCCATTTGATTCCTATCACTGTGAAATCAGGAGATTAAAGGTGCACCATGTCGGTTCAGGGGAAGACATTTTAATCAGAAGAGAAAGATCTTCATTGACTGACTCTTCGCTTTCATGACTGAATAAACTGAATAAACAAACTGACCTTAAAGGACAATTTCATACTGTTTAACTTTGTTTATATATGGCAGACCCTGCCACCTTTCTAGCTTCAAACAGTGTTCTGGGGACCTTATTTTCCTCTGAGAACAGCTTGTTTATTCAGTTAGGGAACAAATAAACATTTCTGAGTTTGTATTATTACGTCATTAATATTGTGAATATTATAATTGATTTGGAATATCTTCTTTAAAAACTACGTAATGCCCCTTTAACGTGACAAATCACTAATCGGGAGCACAGCAGGAGAAAGGGTTAAAAGGCAGGGAGAGAAAGCGAAAATCAGGAGCGTTGGCAGGTATGGTTATCACAGCAGATATCGTTTCACTTAATGTCTCGAGTAGCACTCAACTTAAGCTCGGATATATAAAACAGTGGAGCCGAGGAACAGAGTTATAGGTAATTTTATCTCTGCAGAACATTATATTGTATTATAGTATATTGTTCTTTCCTCTTCACACTCTGCAGGAGCTGCTGTAAAAACTGGCAGTAAGCCTTTTTGTTTTTTTTGGTCTTATTGTTTTAACACCCAGGCAATAACGTGCTGTTTTATTTCACTGTAACCTCCGCAACGACGCTGACACCATGCACATATAAAAACAGAGCCCACGCGTCGTATTATGCAATATGTGAGATACAGATAAAAAAAACAATAACCTATTGCCGTACCTTCTTCTTTTTGTTTTTCCACTGAACATTTTAAATATTTCAGCTGACTCAAGCTGTTCCTCAAGAAAGAAACACAAACTATGATCTCCTCTCATCTCCTTTTTGCCTTCTGGGTCGACGTTCTGTCCGGCACCGGTTTAAGAGCACACTGACATTGTGAATGGCGCCGGTCCAGCAGCTCCGGCCCCCTGTCTGATTTACAAAGATACATTTGAAAGGAAGCAATTTCCATGCCTGGTATGAAAACTCCTTTTTAACCTTAATTACATCGCCGCTCTGTAAAGACCAAATGTTCTCTGCTGAAATTAATTTCCCAACGGGGGGACGCTTATCAAAGAATTCAGATGTACCTTCTTATCAAATGTGGTCATTGGGTCCGCGTGAAAATTTACTCTGAATTAATTGCGAGTATCATCTGCCAAATTTTTATTTGGATATCTCCCTAATGTTGACATAAGCCTTAATGGCCATCTGCGGAGTGCAACTCATTATGGCACATATCTCTGTCCATACATATGTGCTGGATGTCTCACGTGTTTTATGACATTTTTCCACTGCTGTTCACGAGCGTGACGGAGGGGCCAAGGTTAGCCGTGCATGCTTGTTCTGGCTGAGGCGGAGAGAAAAAAACTGAAACTACATTTTTTCCACTTAAGAAAACGGCGAGCAGTCATTTATCTGAATGGTTATTGCTGGAGAGATGAGAGAGCTAATACAGGCATTAAGTAGCTGAGCATGCTACAGGTCATTCGCAGCTCCATTTTGTGTCGGGCTCTTGAAAATAAAGATCTGCTCTTCACCGTCACCGTCAGGAGGCTCCGTCGGTAACCTCACCTCTGGAGCCGCAGGTTGTTCATTTGATGCTCATGCGAGGCCTCGTGCGGTTTTATAGGTCGGACACATGTGTAGCGCACATGTAAAAATGCATTTCTATAGGGGCTAAGCGGAGGTTACCCCCGTACTTGTGAATGTGCATTCCTGCACCATATGTGTTTTTCCTCAACTCTGCCCCCAGAGCTTCTTCCCAAACTCCTTGCAAAACAAATCAACTTTCAGCTTTAACCCCCGCCGCTTACTTAAACGATCAAAATTCACATCAGCCGAAGCGCTCGCACAGCTCGGCAGTCTGTGCCTCCGAGTTGTACGCCCAAAAAAAAAAAAAGAAAAGAAAAAGTGCTGCTTGTAAAATTGATTTTGAGATTGAAGCAGATATTCGTCTTGATAAAAAGAAAAAAAAGAAACATGCCACTGTAGCATAGGGAATGTGGAGGGGAATAACAGTGCCTTATGCATGAAGTGCCTGGCCCGGCGTGTTGTCTGAAGTGTGTGCAAGGTCTGAGATGAACAGGTGTTCTTGAGTTTGGAGAGCAGTCTGAGAGGAAGCCCTCTTTTCATACGTGTTGACCTTCTGCAACCCGACGAGCCGATGAAAGAAAAACAAATATGTCGCTGAGCGGTGCATCAAAACACTACAATTGTCTCACAAGTGCTACCTCAGAGATGCCACCTACAGATATTACTTAATGTATTGATTTGCGACTGTCGGCAACACAGCGTGAAATTTTAAAAAAGCGTCCCGTTTGCGTTCACTGGAGTCTGTCAGAACCTCTCCCCGTTTCATCTCGTCGTGTCACTCATGCTCCAACCAGCTGTTTCTCTGTACAGTTTGGTCTTCTGTATGTCTACTTTGTCTGCTTTTGTCAAACTTACAACCACCCACTGTGATCAGATTAAAGCAAACGTGTCGAAACACAACCACCAGCGAGTCGCACGCCTGGAGCAAAGCATGCCGGGATGGTGCGACACATACAGCGCTCCGCTCTGTGACAGCTGAATGGGCCGGTGATTTAAGTGGCGCTGTCTCCTGTAATTGCTGTAAATCTGATTTGGATGTATGCTTCGTGGGGCGTTTTAACGCAGCCGTACGGTAATATGTTTTTATGAGATTTCCCATAATCGGGTTTTGCTGGGAATCATTGCTGAGAGTTCTGTTTCCTGCGAGGCGATGAGGTCCCTCACACACGTGTGCTGAAACAAACAACATTTTGAGATTTGAGATTTCAAGGTGTTTTATCATCATCCGGAAGCCCAGTCGAGCTCTCAGCCTTCGTTTATTTTCAGTCCACTTTGTCTCCGTCTTTCTACATCAGCTCTCGTGTTTTTGGTGTGCACTGACATTACTCAGTTTTTTTTGGCATTTTAAAATGTTAACAAGACACTGTCTGAAATGAGAAACTATTCTGAACTGGAAAATGAAGGTAATATATCTGTAAAAAAGCACCTTTCCTCGAAGCTGCAGTAGGCTACCGGTAGAGCTGTCACCAAGACCATTTTTGAGGCTTCCAAGCTCGTCACATTCCTCACATGCCTCTTCCGGTGCAGCCTACACAGTGTGTCCTTAATCTCCCAAAAGAAAAATTGGATTTGGGCGTCGAATAACCAGAAGCTTCAGAGCGCTGGGGTCGGCCCCAGAGCTGAATATCTTGTTTATATATTTATGGTTTATCTGATACAATAGACAGATACAATAGATGGATGGAAGAACTGAAACAGCTGTCCAGTGCAAGTATGTGTTATGTGTTAGTATGAGTTTATAGCAGATGCTGATTTGCAACACCGTCCCTACAAGAGCTTAAATAAAAATAAGAAATTAAAACAATAAGATAAAAAAAGACACTTTTCAGCCACTGTTGGTATATTTGCACCTATTTGTTTTACTTGGCTTTAACAAGAAGGTAATTAAAATCATTACGCGTCAAGAAAACACTGTTTTTCTTAATGCATTTTTTAATTAGGGAAGCACCATCCAGCATTTAAAGCGGCGCGCAGCGAGATTATGTACACAAACATCTGATCGGAGGGTATATCTGAGGATTTGGAGAAAGATGAGGTGAAATGACCGGCAAATTAAATTTTCTGGCTGTAAGTCCTCTCCGTCACCTCCTCATTTACTCTATTTAACTTGCATGTCCCACCTCCATTTTCATCGCGCCAAGAAAGAAAAAAGTTCGGCTTCCCTCACTTCACCCCGAATATTATCATTTTTTCATCCCCATGGCAAAAACATGGAGCAAGTTTTTGAGGTAGGAGTTACACTTCCCTGTCATCTCCTGGGAATGGAGTTTTTTGACATGCCTGGAGTGAAATCAGCACATCCAAGCTCAGAGCGGACAGGGTCGACCTGCGATCCGCGGCTCCTTCCCCCTCTTACATTTGCCCCTTCGCCTTCCGAACTTTCTTCTTTCTTCTTCCCACACATCGCTTCAAACTTTTTTTTTTTTTCTTTTTTGTGATCTCTTTACCAATTCAGCCACTTCTGGGCTGAGAGGGGCCTCTTGTTTTGGTTGTGAAAAATCAATAGCCATTACAGGAGGGAGAGAGAAGGAACATGCTCAAGAGGGAGGGAGACAGGCTGCTATCCCTGTCAGTCTGACCCTGCCTGACGGCTGTCATCTCCCTTAATTGCTTTGCTAATATCATCCCCACTCAGCCTGGATCTAGGTCAGCAAGGCCCCTCTGCTGAAGCTGACTGGAGGCTGTCCTTCTCCATGATCTCTCCCTCTCCCGCTCCCTCTCCCTCTGCCTTTTTTTTTTTTTGTCTTTCCCCTCCAGGCCCATCTCAATTAGGATAAAAACATACAGTAGGAATATGAGAAAAGAAACATTGTTTCTTGTTCTGAGATGACCCGGGTTTAGATTAATCCAATCAGAAACATTTTTTCTTCCCAGCAGCAGATAATCATTTATTCACTCTGCTCTATTCTGGGATTGGAAATAGGCTTGCCAGAATTAACCTTTATATTTCCCTCAGGTGATGCGGGATCTTGCTTTTTCTCTGTCGACCATCTCTCTTGCTGTTTGCACCTTTAGGTCAGACTGCCGAGCTTCTCGGATATCGAGAGGCTTAGCGCTGATAACTCGAGCAAATAAATAACCTGTTTGCTGTTTATTTTAGATGTTAGTTTTTGATAATTAAAACAGTAGCATCATTAATTTCTGTCGGATACTGCTCAGTGGTTTCATTAAAACGAAGCCTTTGCATGACAGAAGTGACTATAAATTGAATGCAGTAGGAATTAACTGTTGACTGGATGGATTTGTGTGCGGAGAATTTAAAGCTGCAAGTCGCTGTCTTGTATGCATAACCATTCATTTAGAGGCAATAAAAATAAATTGCCTGTTTGGTAGCCAAGGAATGGGTGGGATGATATGTCAGAAATGTTTCGAATCAGCAGCGGCCATATTTGATTGCGGTCCCTTTTCCAACGTGACGCATTATTAGTAAACATGTGTGGAAATCGTTTGAGCGACGAGAGAGGTCTGGGAGAGTATTCTGTCATTTTTGTGTCAGTCAATCTTAAATGAAACCTCAAGAAGGGGTTGTTTTGTTTTTCATGTTGTTTTTCCCACAAAAAAAATTAATCTCTTTTCTCCTCAGCTCACATAAAGCGGCTTAAATGAAATCTGGAAGGCGAAACTGCGTCCTTCGTCTTGTTCCAAACGCACCGTGCCGTTGTGCCTCAGAATCGGTCAATGCCTCTATTATTTTTTTAACTATCGAGTAGGTTTGCATAACAGAACACGTTCTGAGATTGAATCTTAATTTTCCCTTGCAGCTTTTCTTGGCAAACTGTCTGCTGGCCAAAGAAACGTAGGCGCAGTGGAGTCGATGTTTCTCGGGGAGAGGGAGAATATTATGTGAGTGTTGAGGATGAAGCACAGACCAGCTGTTTTCTGCCTCAGGGAAAATAGCAATATTCTCAATGTGATATTGCGAGTGTGTTATGGTTCAGGGCATTTTTTTTTTTTTTCTCGATTTGTCCAGGGTAGCTTGCATTTCTATATACCTGTTTCACCTTTATACATAGTTTAAAATAGCATTAAAACTTAAAGTCTAATCCTGTATAGTCAGGACCAGATACAAGAAATTACGGAGCATCATTAAATCCGGCCTCGGTTTGTCACACTCGAACACAACGACAAATAAATTGATAATGTCGAGATCCGCAGGAGGAGGCAACAAATCTTGTCACTCGGGTGTTTGAAAGCTTGGCCCTCTGGCTGCAGCTTCTCTGTTGTTTACATCCAGTCCCTGCTGCAGGCAGCCATTTTAAACAAGGTAGCAAAGCTCGGACGAGGGACAAGGGGCTAGTAATTGTGTCAGCGTCATGGCTCTGAGCCAAGAGCTGTCAGGACCTCATACTTTCCCCCTGCTCCCCGGTTTAATGGAGCGTGCAGGGGCCAAGGTGTGCTGCCCCGGCCGTAGCCTAGGCTCCGTTCGAACGGCCTCTCGTCTCTCTGTGATAGGCACACAAGGAACAATAACCCTAAGGTGGAGCAGCTGGAGAACGCATTAGTGTAAGACCCTTCCTGCAGGTTGCCATTTCAGCCCCACTGCCCTCAATTTGCTTCCACGAAGGGACACCTCTGCTCATGACCTACATCAGTAGCAATAACGCTGTTTTGTGCCTCAAGTTGTATTGTTAAGATTCAGTGTAAATGTACAATCGGTGTAGCCCTCACACCTTCAGGTATAAATGGGTACTTGGAAGCTTTAGCTAACTGACTGCTGATCCCTCCCTGTGAGACCCAGTAAAGGTTTTTTTTTTACGACAGCTCCGTCCCCTGGTGGGCTGTAATCTTGTGTCTATTGGCCCGCAGTCGTAGATTCCAGACCCAGTCGAAACGAAGCCTCCCTTCATGGTACAGTAAAGAGTGAAAGTCCAGCTGTCACCCAAACTGTTTGGTTTGGAGGATCTTGGGAAATGAATAGAAGCAGACCCACAAGGCCTGTTGTTTTGGAACTGCTATTGGTGGGAACAATGCCCAGATTTCACAGATCTGTGGTATCACTGTTCAAACCACATCCAGACTTGGTACTAATGAGCCTTTGACTCAGAGAGACACATTTCTCATTCACAGTTTCTCTGCTTGCTCGACGCCTGCACTTTCTCCAAACCTGATTCCTTTCACCGAATTTCATTATTGTTCAGCGCACGCCCCGCCGCCCTCATGATATCGGAGTTTTGACTTCATTACAAATACCAAGTTTATTATCTATTTAAATACGCTGAACTATGATCCCGCTTCTCGCAAGTCAATGCATAAAGCATGGGAAGAAAGCTTCTCAGCTGCGTTGGTTCCAGGGTCTGTCAGTTGTGTGTCCTTCTAGGTGGACTTTGATAAAAAAGTTTTTTTTGTGTGTGTTTAGTTAAAGAACTTTCGGAGGCTACAATGAAAACGCTATGTATTCAGTCAGACTCAAATGTTTACAGGTCATGGTTAGTACTACTGCATATGTGAAAGCAGTATAAAGCCTTTTGTGGCTTCAGAGGAAGTTTGAAAAGGGGTCTAAGGCTCTAGCATTGCATTCCTGTAACACTGTTGCTCTCATCAACTTTCTCTGCTCGATCAAGTCTAAAGGCTACATAAGCAAAGAGTAAGTGGAGTCTGTCAGGGTGTGAATTACTGCCTATCAAAGGGGCACATCCCTTCAAAATGTTCCAAGTTGTAGCTTAGTTCAATGAATGTCAAGGTCGAGTAGTTGTGGTTGGTCCATCGCTTGAATCTGTATTGAAATATTTCAACAATTTGGGATGGAGTGCAGTAGAATTGCACACAGACGTTCGTAGTCCCATTGGATGAATTTTGAATGATGTTAGTGATCCGTTGACTTTTCCTCTAATGCCACCATTAAGTGGACATTTATGGTTTTGGGTGAGATTATCGAATAGATTTGCATGAACTTCACTGACCCCTTAAAATCCTTATTGGTACTTTACTTTGATTTAACACCAAGTCCCTGCAGAACTTATGACATTTCCATCGGCCTCAGCTGTACTATGTGTGTTTAGTGCTAATTAGCGTGCTAAAAGTTTAGAAACTGAGATGGTGAGCGTGGTAAACGTTATACGAGGTTATCGTCAGCGTGTTAGCACTGTCATTGTGAGTATATTTGAATGCAGTGCATAGCAGGCGCAGCGCCAGGGTTTCAATTTTGACTTGCCCTTATTATTACAGGAGTTAATACTGTTTGTTTCCAGTCTCGCTAAAGCAGAAATGACAGTGACACTTTTGAACTCTCTTCTAAAACATTTTCAATGCCGAGAAGCTCATTATTCACCTGTTATAGTCTATATTTATAACAAGGGGCACACCTGGGTATACTGCTCAAATAATGTGAAAATGAAACGGCATCATTTCTGTCATGCTTATTTCTTTGGTTATGGATTGTGTAAACCAAAACATCAACACTGACACTGTAATCATATTTAAGGAATACCATCTTGTTTGAATGATCCGACTGGATAATCATTTGTTTAAGTTGATTGCAGGGAGAAGGGGATTGAACGCTGGGTGAGCTACGCTGACTTTAAACAAGAGAGGGAGAGAGAGAGGGGGCGCGGCGCACTGTGCTGTAAATTCATAAGCTTGATTCAACAGAAACGGTCTGTGTGCTTTCAAGGGGTAATGAGACAATCAGGCCAGGCAGGAATCTTCAGCTCTACCTCCCGCCTTGCCGACGTAGTTTGTGTTGGTTCTTCGTGTGTTGAGCGTTTGCAGCCATGACATCAGACCGTCGCAACCTTCACACTGTGACATGTGTGTGTGTGTGTGTGTGCTGAAGGGCTGGGTCAATGTAAAATGACCTGTTGTGATTGGTCCACATGATAGTAGACTCATGATTGTTGCCTTTTTTTTGATCAGAAAAATATATGTTTTTTAGTCTTTATTGTGTATTAAAAATAAAAGTTTAAAAAAATACATGTTCTCCATGTCGGGCCGGGTGCACAGCATCACTCAGTAGACTCTTAGTCTTCTTACATACCTGAGATAATACAGATAGTTCAGCCCGTTAAGCAGTGACATGTCAAGTAAAGTAAAGTTTCACAGCAATCAAATTCAAAACGTGCCTAATTTTGATCTGAAGTCCACAGCTGAAGTACTGGGCAAAATGTTTTTCAGGAGAAATAATACCGAAATGAAAACTTGCCTCTCACTCAGACAGTCTTACACCCAGAAGACTGCAGGCAGCAGTAGTCCAGGAAATTGCGCAGGTGCTTCCACCACATTGTTTTATCACTGTCTACTCCGTGCCCAGCCAGCACACGGGCATCGGCTCGGCTCGGCTCGGATACGGTCTCATGTTGATTAGCCAAAAACGAGTCTGGCGGCAGCGCTTTCGCCCGCTCACTTTCTCACTGGAGTACCATCTGCAGCTCGCCGCCTCCGTTTTTTTTTTTTTTGTTTTTTTTTTGCCTCACACTCCCCGTGCTATTCAGATGTGAATGCCAAAACAATCAGATAGGAAGACATTGACATGAACACTCTGAGGTTGAATTTGTGAGTCAAATTTCCCCCTTTGCTACCCTGCATCCTGGTAAACAGATTTTGAAGATGAGCTTGTTGAGTGGCGTCTTCTTCGCTAGGCAAGGCCACAGCCTCACAGGGGAAAATAAACAGCGGTATCGAGGAGCGAAGATGATGACAGGGCTATATTAGGATGATCTTTCTATTGCTTTTCAAATGGCTTCATTTATTTTTTGAGCCTGGATTGGTCTGTGGATAGTATATATATGTACCTGCAAAGAGCTGCCAGTTATCACATTTGACATCGCCAATTGACTCCCATCAGTCTGCAGATAGGAGTCGCCTCTCCAACAAAAGTGCAGGAATGAAAGGCATATCTCGCTTTAGAAAAATCCCAAACCCAACAACACCTGTTTTAAAGATTGTGTGCTCATTCAGACAATTCTGTGAGTCACGTCTGACTCAGGGCCATGATGTACTCGAGAATACTTAAAGATTGAGAGGCGAAAAAAAAAACAAAACCATGAACCTTGATGATTTCACACGGAGAGCTGTGGGGAATCGGTAGATAAAACTGAGCGGTTCACCTGAAATGAGTCCTGACACACACAGTGACATCAGCGTTACCCTTCATCATCTCTGGGTCTTTATTTTAACAAGAGAATAAATTCAGAGTTAGTGCCACTGCTGGCAGGCAGGCCTGTCTGCGTGGCGTAAACCCTCTTGAACTATTGTAATAATCCAAAAAACATTGCACAGCCGGAGGTGAGATGCTATCTTGCTCGTGCTGGATAATGGACACAGAAATGGTTTCACTCAGGACATCAAACTGTTCAGTCATTTTGAAGGATGGTGGCTGGTACGCAGAGCCCCCGTCTGAAAAAGCACAGATTAAAAAAAAAAAAACGTTCAGTCCTTCTGTTCTGTGAGTCAGGAATCACACTGAGCTTTGTTGTTTTCTCTCATTTAGAAGATGATCTGAGGAAGTTAATGTGACTCACATCTCTCTTTCTTTTGTTTTTTAAGTGGAGTGAAACATTTCAGCCATGCGAGCAGTGCAGCTTGAGGGATGGCAGTCCAATGCTTCTTGGCGATTGACCTTGACTTTTCATGTTGTGCCGCCACGAGGTTGAAATGTTTGGTTTATGGAAAAGGAAGAGGATTTATGTAGAGCCATGCCAATACTGGATTTCCGAGGTTGCTGCCACGGCCAACATTCAGGAGCAGAGCACACTTTTTTCAATGATCTCTCAAATGTCACAAAGATGTTTAACAGAGGCAGGACATTGTACATAAACTTGATTTTTGCGGTCGGTGCAGATACCAATATTGGGAGGTATGTCGGCCGATATTCACACATTTTTTTTGCAAAGATAACTCAAATGGGATGTCAAAGACTTGGCATCACATACACTGAAGGGATGTGTCTGTCATAGGCCAACATCAGCCGGTAAGATTGGTCAACCGATATCAGCCGGGCTCTAGGTTTATCCCAGTGTCAAAGATGGATTCATAATGAGTCTGGTGCAGACATTCATGTTCCCCAGAGTAAGGATACTGATAACTGTAGCACCACCAGCAGGCCAACATTTGTCTTACATTTACAGAATTGCATCTTCCAGAAATACGGACATTCCCAACAGCCTTAGTTGTCACTATGCATTTGCTGCTGATTAGCACATGCTAACTTGCTAGTACAGTAAGTAAACATGGTGGACATTATTTACTTGTTAGCATTGTCCCTGTAAAACATATTAGCCTGCTGATTTTAGTATTTACACCATGATACTTTGCAAATCCTTTTATATATGTACTCAATTGAAATGCATTTAATGTTTTACCTCATCAACATGTGTATGTGCTATTTATGAGCTTATCTTCAATTTGATGCCAGCAACACGTTTCAAACAATTTGGGACAGGGTCAACAAAAACACCTGTCTGGAACATTTCTAAGGTAAACAGGTTCACTGGTAACAGCTGATCGGATCATGATCTCAGCCGTTCACAAGCGAAGGATGGGGTGAGTTTCAGCGCTTTGTAAAACACTTAATTGAGTGAAGAATGTAAATACGTGGGCTCAGGAACACTTACCACTGTCAGTAAGCACAGTAATGATGGTTTCTGTTGTTATTTACCTTTTACACAACTGAATCTGGGCTGTAACTCGAAGCACTGTTGTGCCTAATTACAGCCTCCCAGCTGCTAACATGACTGTAGACTCTTAGTCTCGTTCAGTTATCAGTAATGCATAAATTCCCACTTGAGATATAGATTTTCAGCTATGTTGAACGTCTTATTTTATTGTATTTTTAAGTTTCTTTCCTGCAGCATTTACCGAAACATCAAGGTTTTCCCCTTTTGAAAATGACAATTAACTGGTGTTCAAGACTGAATACAGCAGTTAGAGGAAATGTAAATCCAACTATCAGCATTCAACATCTCCTGTCTCTACATTATTATGTTTCACATATCACAGAAAAGAGTGGAGGAATTAATACGGTTTTGTATAAATCTTTCTAGTCTCACCTTGCATCCTTCAGATTCAATTTACTGCGCCTGTTAAATATTGTATCAAAAGTACATCCATGCGCTGACCCCTAATTTTTACATTTCAATGTCACTCGCAACCCAGACAAAGGACCCGAGTTAATGTGATATTTAATAAATGAACAACACGGCAGTTCTTTTTCCAAAGTCTTCAGGTCACGTTAGATAGATGTGTCTCAAATTATATTTTATGATTGGGCTAATTGAAGTGGCCAGTCATTTTTTATGTCGGTGGCAGGTGGCTTTACTACCTCCGTTTGAGGCGGATGTGGCGGTGGGGTTGGGGGGTGGGCTGGTGGGGGTTGGACTCACATCGTGGACAAGGACAAGCGGCTTCCTTCATTACTCAAGTCCTCAACATAATCTCATTTTCTACCTGCGACCAGTCAAACAACCTTTTAGATTCAGTCGAGTTTCAGCTCTCACTGGCAGTTTTCAATAAGTTGGGGGCGGAGAATGAAGATATTACATTCCTGCGTCTGATTAACCTCAAGGTTGAATCAAAAGCCATAGCTTTTACTGCCGTTTAGAAGCTCGGTTATACATCATTCTTTCATTCTTCATAGCTTTAGGATAAATATTAGATCAAAGAGGAAAACAGCGAGCCGGGGACTCTTCTTTGTGATTCAACTTAAACGTGTTCATTATTGATAAATCACATTATTATCATGATCAATCATAATCTTTTAGACTGAAAGCGGTTGTCGTGATTTCCCTGAGCCCAGCTCTTTGAATCCTTTTTTTAAAGTCCAAAACCCAAAGATTCTCCATTTACTGTCATAAATAACAAAGAAAAGCAGAAAATCATTGGATTTAAGAAGCTGTAACCAGCAAATGTTTGATATTCTTGCTTGAAAAATGGCTGAAACAATTCATTTTTCATTAAATTCTTGGCCACTAATGTTCTTTCAATCAACTTATCGATAAATCGTTGTACGTCTAGTTCATTTATTACACAATTAATTACCACCATTGCATTAAAGCTTGCCTCGAAACTGTCCGTTCCTGCTTCGAGCAACTGTGTTGCTTTATTTTCCCCATGGTTGTGATTTGATATGAGATTCACTAGACAATTTCCAGTTTATTACTGCTGTGTCCAGGTAGTCCCTGATAAGATTAACCAATGTCTATGAATCATTGCTGGAGAGTGTTGGGAGGCGGCGGTCAGCAGGCTGAACATCCAGGACTGTTGTTCACCAGAGCAGTGCAGCAGTGCCCTTGTGACATGAGCTACACTTTATAGAAACTGCCCCAGACCACTGATCCAGGACTTGCTGCGATGACGTTGCGTTTCTGCTCTGTTATTGGCTGAGGTCTTGGATTGAGTGCATGGGTGTGTTGATCCCTGATCTGTGTGGGGAAGGCAGCGTTGTCCTGTGGGTTGGGGGGGAACGCTCTCCGGCCCCCGAACCCAATTTCCACGGAAAGATTGAGGAGGCTAACATGCTCCGGGCGAGTGGCTGAACTCTCTTTTCTCTTCTCGTCTTGTCTTTTAATCGCATCGGGCTTGTAATTATTTCATGAACTCGTCTCAGACCCTTTTTTAACCTTTCATGAAGAGCGGGGCAGATAAAGAGAGCCGTGATTGTTGCTTCGGTCCCCGGGAATCTCGGCAGCATTTTTTTTTTGGACGAGACTTTTGTTTTACCATAACACTTCTGGTAATTGCACGAAGGGGGGGTGTTGACTTTGACTGATGGTTTACCCTTCCAACACTCACACATACACATCTGCAGAGAGAGTTGATGAATGATGCATTGGTGCACTGGAAACAAACCAATCAATATAAAATGTCTAGCTTCGGTATTGACCAGAAATGTGCTACACATTGGAAACGAGGGAGGGAAAAAAACACACATCTGGTATGCAGTGTGCTACTACTGAATATCATGCTTACAAGCACCAGAGTGCATGTGACCACCTACAGGGAGTTGAGTATTTGTTCATCAATAGTTACCTCACAACCAGAGCGGCTGGTTGAGTTGCTTTAATCCACCTACGTATAGAAGGATTGATTGATGGATATCAGATCCGCGCGTCCATGTTTACATCATGCTCGTCTTGTCTCCGTCAGCTCGGCTTCACAGGCCCTAATCCTGACAGGTGAAAGTGTTGTTCGTGTAGTGTGTGTGTGTGTGTGGGCTGTAGCCTGTGATACAGATAAACTGTCTGAAATCAATAAGCTTCTGCGCCACTCTGCCCGTGCGCACTTCCCCACCTTTTTACCTTCCAAAGGTCAGAGGCAGCTCAGTCTTTAAACTCTTCATTGTTTAGCATGTGTCACATCTAGCTCTAATGAATCCGCATCTGACTGGAAACGGCACCCACCACCCACCACCAACCCCTCGCTTCTCCCTTTTGATTTTCTCCGAGATTTCTTGGAAGATGGATGGTTCTAGCGTCCTTGACTGCTTTGCAATACGCTCTGCTGTACCCTCCCTCTATCCTGCGTTTTGAATCACTGTTCTCCGTTTGATGGCAGGCAATTACTGGAGATTGTTGTTTTTTTTCCTTTCTGTTGTACACGCTGGCCGGCACTGTGCCCCCTCTCTTCTTGGAAAGTAGCGTCCTGTTTTTTCCACTTGACAGATGCACAAAGCTTGAAGACGGGCACGATTTTGGCTTTTCGCGAGCACAGCGATTGATAGGTGGCTTATGAGTAAATACAGTCAAACGTGCTGGCAGTTGCGTATTGGTTGTCTTTGCTGTGTGTAATCTTCGAACATCCTGAAAGAATAATTATTGTTTATATCCAAGCCTTGGTGTGGAGACACAAAGGGATGTCACGAGGAATACATGTTTTCGAAGCACGAAGGAACACTGTTCTTGTCTTTCGCTGCCGTTTATTCGCTGTAAGAAGGTATTAATGGTGCAGATTTTAACATTTACCCAGAACATTTCAGCCAATTACGCAGGTTATTCAGATTTGATAAGAACCTTTTAATTAAATAGAACTTTACGGAGGAAATAATTAAATCAGTTTCGAATCCAAACAAACAATGACGAGTTTAATCTGGAGCTTGCTCCCTCTGTCAGGTTTAAGATATTTCCTAATTATAACGTCGTATCAATTTTTGCAAATAAAATGAGGCTTCAGTTTTTGGCACTCCCAGCCAGTGGGAGCCCTCCTGGTTTGTGTCTTATTAAATCAAGAGAGATAAAGAGTGGAGAGAACGCGTGAGGGGATGATGTATAGCGGTAATGACTGATGGCAGAATTAGATGTATGGATAGCTGGTGGAGAATGACCTTGGCGTCAAAACATTCATATCTGAAGATGTGGGAAATAATCAGCGTCTGCTCCCAGCACTCAGCAGCGGCGTGCCCCTGATGACTGCGCTGCAAATAATGAGCTACACTGACGCAGTGGAGTGTGTTAGAGAGATGTGCTTCAGTTTCTTCTTCTTTTTGGTGTCCCCTCTCTCTCCCTTTTCATTTATTTATTTTTTTGCCCGAGTGTATTCCAGATCCTCGCCAGGCGAAGGGGTCGCTCATTAAAAATGGCCACCTCTCCACTGCCAAATAACATCCCAGACTAAAGCAGCTCCTGCGATGTTTGTTTACCTTTGTAAACCATTAGATTCCTACACTAAAACTATCCGTGCTCGGTCTGGAAGTAAAAAAAAAAATCAATATCAAAGCTTCTTACTTTGTCACAAAAAGCACCGCATGTAGTCGAGCGGCGGTTGCCTGAAACTTCCAGCAGTAATCATCGGGGTAAAAAAAAACCCAGCAACCAATCGCCTCGAGTCTGTCTGGCTTATTGATATTTATTTGGCTCATAGCAAGTGTGACTTTGTTTGATATTTAAAAAGCCGGGACACGGGATGTTAACAGCGGGAATATAGACGTCATGGCGCTCGGTTGCTTTAGTAGTCACCCCAACAGTCTCCGTGACATTCAGCAGTTGGAAATGGCATTTGTGACATTCACTGAGTGAGAGTAATATATTCACCTCGGTTGGCTCATCTAGCCCCTCACCAGAGCAGACAGCTGCTATAAAGGCTATGTGCACCAAGTATTCTCACACTGTCAACAACTTGCTGGAAGCGGGCTGCATGATTTTATCACCCCAGAATGGAGTGAAAAGCCAGTGATACAGTGCTCATGCTTTATTTAGAACGGTGCTGCTATATTGGGTGTGTTTTTTTTATTTTTTATTATCTCATATCTTTTTATAATATACACAAAGTATTTTCACACTATCACCTCCGTGTGGTGTTTTCCCTCCTTTTTTTATTGCACTGCACCACGGTAGACCTGCTCTAACCCACACCAGAAATGCGGCGAAGATGTGGCAGTAGGCTATTACTTCCTGACATATTGCGATGCACATGTCATTTAACATTTCATTCAAATGATGGACAGGGACGCGTTACCGCATTCAGCTTGTCACAAAGAGCGTCCCTTAATATCTTCTGTTCCTCACGCTGTATTAGATGACAAAATGGCAACCGCCGCCGCTTCTCGCAGCGCTGATGTGCGAGCCCGATACCAGAAGTTTTATTTACTGTCATCCGCACAACGTGGAGAGTGCCGCACGACTGCAGGGGGGGAAGACAGACGCTCACCTTCAGCCTCTAAGATGTACTAGATTCCTGCTGCAGCAGCATTACTTTAACATGATCATACCAGTAGTTTGGATCATTAACGTGACCTGTGATGCTTTTTGATTTTGTCCTTTCCTTCAGCGTGTTATTCAGGTTCTCGTGCCTGTACAAGGTCGTGAAATTTAAAAAGCCCAAAGTCTGCACCAACAGAAGCTCCTCTCTCCCACAGTAAACACCGCTCCTGAAACGCCTCGTCAGTAGTCCCGCCTTTTTAATTCCGTGACTTCCTGACATCACTACGCCACCGTGTCTCACATTTGCATAATTTATGCCTATATTCATGTTAGAAGTGAGGCTAACTGAAAGATAAAAACACGTCAGAAGTCCTTGACCTTGACCGGAGTCACGGTGAGCGGCGCTGGCTCAGGCGTGTATGAGATGGCCAATCAGAGCAGACTGGACATTTGGGAGGGGGGCCTTTTTAAAGAGACAGTAGCTCAGGGGCTAACAGTGCTGCTGTATGAGAAAACTGATGCGTTTCATGAGCATTTTCCTTTAAGTCCAACTCTAACTCCACTTGTATACTTTTACAAAACACAGCCTTCTTGCAAGTTTCTGGATTGTTCCTTCCTTTTGGGAACCATTATTCTCCACTCATTTTCGCAGAAGCTTAAACTTTACTCGAAATAAGTGATCCATCACAGTGAACATTCTTCGCCTTTCGTTCTCGTCAAAGTTACAACTTCACTCGCTCTGCCCTGCTCCTTCATTCATTACTCCCTCTCAGCTACGCCTCAGGACTCCTATCCCCTCACACATTTTCCCGCTTCGCTCTATTATTCTATCAGTCTAAAATCTGAGATCCTTAAACTGCCACTCCTGAGAGCCGGTTCTCTTTATTAGTTAAATGCACTGGTGCCGACGCTGATGCCAACATCCAACCACCCCCTTCCCCTCCGTCAGTATGGTAGCGGTCAGCGGTTTATGCTGCTGCTCAAAGCAGCGGCTGTAGACGGAGTCCGTCTGGTGTGTCATCTGTTCGACACCAGCCGCTCTGATTAAGAAATGACAGAATTCACGTTGTATTTTTCATGTCCAAAGCTCATTTCTCCTTTGGGTTTGGCTTGATTGATTTTCTGTCCACATAACTCATGAATGCAGTTTTTTTTTTAACAGCCGAGTCTCAAATGTCCAATGTCGTGTGTCCATGACCACCACCAACAGTGAGAGTTTTCAGAAGTCCTTGCTCTGTTTTGCAATATCACACAACAATAGCACAACTTTGACCAAAAAGTAAAAGATGTGACTCTGATGGATGACCCATTTTCACACCCGAGTTTCAGGGCTGTGCGATTATATTTTTGTATTGGAAAAAAAAAATGATAACCTGCTTTTGACTTGAAGAAATGAAAGTCTGAACTTCTGACATGTTTTGGAAAGTGCTTGGCAAAAGTTATTCTGGTGGAGGGCTAAAATATGCTTCATCACCGGCTTGATTTAAGAGGAGTGGGGATGCAGACTACCTATGCATTTGAAAAATGGGGGTACTGGGGTTGTTACGGCACAATACCAGTAGTAGAACTACCTCAAATGCAGCCTGTGTATAGGCTTGTATGCGCATCTATGCACTGATCTGATAACATATTATTTATTAGCCCCTGAAATGGGATCCTGCCACCTTTACTGTCCTTTGCGCATCTATTGGGTGACAGGAAATGTGACGGGCTGAAAGTGCCAAAAGAAATCAACTGCAAAGTAGTTCCACAAGGACAGGACGGCAGCGTGTGCACTCTTTATCACATTGGTGTTGCGTCAGTACTCGGAAATCTCTAACCCCCTGCACATACGCCCATTTTTTAAACTGAATTTCTCAGTTTTAAGCTTGAGTGAGGGGGGAAAAAATAGAAGAAAGAAAATGGGTAGGACTTGGAGGTGATGATGAGCAATGATTCAGCCCTTCAGGACATCTAATGAGTGATAATACAGTGTTCTCCTCTCCACTGCCAACTACTGCTGCTGCTGCTGTAGATCCCCCGCCGCGCCATGAAGGACGTCGGAGCACCCCGCGATGTCCACCCTCTCCTCACACATCCTCCTGCCCATTCACCCTGTAATTAGCGAGCTCCCGTCATTTAATCGGCTCAGCGATAGCTGCTGTAGACCTGGAAGACTAATAAAAAAAGAGAAAGAAGGTAAAGATAGAAATTGTTCCTACGTCCTCTGGCTGCATCGTGCTGCCGTGGAGCTGTGATTGACTTGGCAAAAGGCAAAGTCGGGGCTTCCCAGTGCTACTGCATTGGAGCGGATTGACAGAGAGCAAGTATGAGTAAGAAAAAGAGAAACCAATGGAGCTCGATCGCGCTCGCACGCTCAAGAGAGAGCAGCCTATTGTATTTACAAGCCGAGTGTGCATGTGTGTGCTCTCCTCCTCTCCTCTCCGTCCCGCTCCTCCACTAGAGGATTGAGAAGGCGTGTAGCGCGGCGTCCACAGAGGGTTCTCAACACCGCCGCACATTTTACCGCTTGTAAAGCAATCATTTCCATCCCCCCCCCCCAACCCCTCCCCCCTCTCCCTCTCTTGCTCTCTCTCCACCCCTCTGGCTGCTGGTACTGCTGAGTCAGCTCACCTTCATATGGAGAGTGGCTCCCTCAGCCGAGACGTTATTGATTTGCCCCTGTTTGTAAGGGGGAAATGTTCCCAAACCTCTCAGGCCAATTTTTTGCGGCGCTGCACGCCCCGGGAACACCGGCGGGCGTTGGGATCCAGAGGAGGAAAATAACGTAAACATCACCAGCATCACACGGCGGGTTGAGTGTGTCAAAAGGGGGGGTGAGCTGCAATGATTAATCGATTAGTTATCCACTATTAAATTGATTGCACCATTTTTTAATTGGAGAAAAAAGTCTATATTATTTGATTCGATATTTGGCTTTGGGAAACACTGATCAACGTCTTTCCCCCTTTTCGATCAACCAAAGAAAATAATTGCCAGATAAATCGTCAACGACAGCAATTGTTGTCTTAACACCAACGTAATAACACACATGGGTCCAGAGGCGCGTTCACACACAGGGATCCACACATATAATTCAGGTAATTGTAGACTAGCTGGCTAAAGACCCGGTTATTAAAACATATGAGCTCCATCCAGAGACTACAGATCGTCTCTCCTGCTTTTGTTTTTCTCTCCAGCTCACCACTACCACTGCACTGGTGGGAGTACAGCACTCGCATGTATCCTCGTACACACACTCTGACTCACCGAGAGCACATTTTACTAGAACACACACTTTTACTTCAATGTGGGCCCGGGCCAGTGAGCTACATCATTGCTTCATTTGGATCAAACTCCAGAGCTCAGGAGTCATTTATCTACATAGTGTGTGTGTCTAACCTTCAGGCATCCCAGTCTTTTGCCACTGGGAGAAATCAATGCCAGGGTGTAGAACAAAGAGAAATCCCCCTCTGACTTCGCCAAGGTGGAGATTTGAATAATTTATTTGTTATTCTTCTGCTGTAGACAATTCATCAATGTGCAGACATTGTGTACATGATGCTTTTTCTCAGCTGTTTTTTTTTTTTTTTTCAGTTTAGTCTCTTTTGTGTTTTACTTGTTCTTATCCACCAGTTGTGTGATGAGTGTACTTTGAAAACCGCCGAGAAGTTGCTGCATATTGGAGCATACCAATCCGTAATTGCCTTTGGAAAAAAAAAAGCAGACCTCTTCTTCTGTGTCTTTAGAAAGAGATGTGAACAGAATCGTGAAAGGATTTTGTTTATCTTCTCTCACATCGCCGTACCTGTGCATTTATTCATTTCTCAATCGTTGCCTGCTCTGATATTGACCCTGATCATTCACACTTTTTAATCCAGCCTCAATTACCACCTCTTTTTTGTTTTGCACCGAGATGCTTGCCAAAGAAAAATCGCGTTTTTTCATAAAAATGTCAAGGAGACTTAGACAGCTGCAAAATTCATGAGGTGGCATTTTGCTATTATCAGCATGTCTGTGTTTGTCTAAGCCTGGAGTTTCCCCGAACCTCTGCATCAAGAATTTGTTTTCCGTGTGACTGTACGTGTGTGTGCGTCTCTCAAGAGTGACTGATGATATCTCAGTAGACCCGCGACTGTCTGCACTCGCAAGTTCTGCATTTCCTGTCTTGTGTTCTGTAATACGCACACACACAAAGGTATAAGCACGTACACACACCCCTGTGTGTCTCGCTATCCTGTTTTCCCATCTCCTGTGACTCTGTCTAGCTGGTACTGCTTGAGTGACAGCTCTTGGTTTGTCTGGGTATCCGTGGTTACAGCCCAGAGGCCTGCGCCGGGGGACCCAGACCTGTCAGCACTCTCTGAATCCTGAAACCAGAGATGGATGGCCGGGAGCCACCTCTGCCCTGAGCTCTGTGCTTTCGCTCGTCTCTCCTGCTGCTCTCCACTCTTTATCCCAGACCCTCCTCCTGAACAGACTCGTCTTTGGCAGCTCGGTACTGCAGAAAATGGAGCCAAATATGTCTTGTTACCCTTTTCTCTTTAGGGTAGTTGAGGGAACAAACTTGAGAACCAAATAAAGCCAATTTGAATAGTAAGGTGAATTACAATTCACTCCTTCAGGACAGGACTTATTGAATTATTACACTTATTATGCTCTCGAAAGTGATAGTCGATTCAGCAGGAGTCAAGGATAGAGCAGAAATCGAGACACAGCATTTTGTAAAGACAGCTGGTTCTGTTAATCTTGATTCTGGTGCTAACAACCAGGATCAGTCGCCCCAAAGGGGAGCAGCCGTTACAACAGATCAGGTGTCTGTCCATCTCCAGTCCTCCGCTTCTTCTGCCGTGAAATAGACACGTATGACAGCTCAGACGCCGGTGTTGCCTCTCGCTCAGGAGCCCGAAGCCCCACAGCTGACGGATCGAGACGGAAAAAGAGATGGGGTGATGAAGAGAGCATGAGAAGATGGCACGAGTGTGTTGGGGGTCGGGGGGGTTGTTTTGGACCGCCTCTGGCTCAGACGGCCATGGGCAGGAGCTGCGCTGCCGGAGTGTGTGTGATCTCTCAACCAGCTAATGAGAATATTTAACATTTGCTGAGTCCACAGTGTGTTGGAAGTCATTCATCAGTCCGCTGATTCAGTTCCAGGCAGTTATATGTCGAGTGTGCAAGACGCCTGCCACGAGGCCCTGAGGGTGGTGCTAGAATGGTGCGTTTAGTGTAAAGAAACACACCAGGGCAATGGAAAGATCTTAATTGAGCCGCCAGAATCTGATGGCTGGAGGAATGTGGGATAAATGTGGGTGCTTGATGGTTTACATTTAAAGCCAAACATTTTCTAAAGACATAATATGCAACATTTCATCATTAGATTGTCTAAAAAATGACTAGATCCTGTTGTATACTTTGACGAGTTGCGTACTTACATCATCCCAAATGTTCCCAACAATGTTTAAAACCAGAGGAAGGTTAACAGTGGGTTTAATTTGGTCACCTGTTGCTATGACTTCCAGAGGAACATGAAATGATACTTCAGAGAGTCGACAGAGGTGAATTAAACTCTAAAACATTACCTAAAACATTTTTTCCTGATTCAATTTTCCTGACGTCAATACATTTTCATCAGCACCGGTGGTTGTTTAACAATGAAGTGATCCGATGCTATTTATGTCTATTTATGTTTTGACTGAGCGACTCTTAGCAACAGAAATTACATTCTGTTTAATTAATTTAGATCATTGGAGCTGGAATATATTTGGGTTTTGAGCTGCTGGAGAAACAACATGAAGAGTCTACAGCAATGTCATCTCTCACATCAGTGTGCCAACATGCTCGCAATGACGATGCCAACAAGCTGATGCTAAGCAGGTATAATAATTACCATGTTCACAACCTTAGTTTAGCGTGTTTGCATGCTAACAGATACTAATTAGCTCATAAAACACATAGGTAAGGCTGATGGGAATGCCATTAGTTTTGATGAATGAATATTTGAATATTTGTTCCTAAACCACAGTAGTGGACACCTCACTTGGAGAGTCAGAGAATCACCAAAATAATTATAAATCATCCTGAGGAGGAAATTAATGTCTCTAACAATTTTCACAGAAATCCGTCCAACACTTGAGATATTCAAAAGTAATGGACCGACCAAAATGACCATAGAATTGCCTTTAAAACAATCAATAAAGTAATCTATAATGAAAGTAATCATAATTAGTTGTGGCCTGATGAACAATGCAAAACCATTAAAAATAACCAACTCAACTAAGTAATTACAATCTCCTCTTCAAGGCCAGAAGAAAGCCATCTTTTAGTATTTAACAGACACAGACATAAGTTGGCTTGCTGGGTTTTCTGCTATTTTTTTTTTTTTGCTGTGTGACAGAAAGAAGTAGCTGAACGATTCCCAACTCCCACACTGTGGAGGAAAAATGCACCATTTCACGACCTGCTATAAAAATGTGCTTTCCATTGTAAACTCTGCAACGGAGAAAAAAAAAAAAGTGTGGGAGCAAACCAAACATCAAGAACAGATCTCTAAAGCCATGCCACTTCACAAACGTGCCTCATTGGCTTCCACCGTTGAGCACTGCAAAGGGCTGCTCCATTGTGACTGACCAAACACACACACACACGGCGCTCTTATCGCACCGATAAGAGCTCAAACGCTGCTTCCTCTTTCATCTGCTTTGCTTGGTGACCTTCACATAACCAGCTTACATGCACTCACTCAGACAGGAGCGTGTAAAGACGCACACACTCACAGGAAAAAGACCAGACAGGTCCCCCTAAAAAAACTGGAGGAGCCCATCGTGTGTTTCTGTGACGCGTCAAAACGCTCAGTGACCGTGATGTGACCTCCATACTCCATGCAGACAAACCAGTGGGGGGTTAAAGTGAGGTGAACGTGCATGTGTGTTTGTGTCCGTGCGAGGTTTTTAGTGCCGAGGCCGGCCTGTAGTGACGATGAAATGGTCCCGTAACCGAATAGCAGCCTTGCACTCTACCTGACCCCTGCAGTGATGAGCATAACACGAGCACTAAGGCTGAAGCAGCCCGGCCCAGCCCAGCCGGGCACGGCACAGCACAGCTCAGCTCAGCGCAGGGACCCATGACTATTTAATGACCGTTGCCGGGGCTGAGGCTTGGAAACACGCCTCCTCCTAGCTGGTGTGTGTTTTTCTCCAGCCACAGAGAATGAACCATCACCCGGCGAATTAACATGGATGAATGTTGACAGAGGCAACATGGGAGAGTCAGCACTTTACTGCCCGAGTATGATATGTGATTGTACTCTCCTTAACCGAGGGGAAATGGGAGGTCACAGAACACTCCGGTTTCCTCTATCGCACTGAGTAGATTTAGCCTATTTTCATTTTTCAGCTGATGTCGAACGGCGCTTTGAAACAAAACCAACTCCCGGTGACCTCCTCCCTCGTCCATTTTTAATGGGACGTAACAGCAAAAGATCCATTTTTAAAAGGACTCGTGCATCGCTAACAGCGTTTCTATTTATGATGCCGGGCCTGGTTGTCTGTTGTGATCACAGAAGGTGAACAGGAAGGAAAGCTCGCATTTATCTCCAACATGGATTTCTACTGTTGTCATGGCACTTGTGTGGTAATATGTTCGGATTTTGAACATTCCCAGTCCCTTACGTCGTCCGGTCTGCACTTGTTGTATGGCGCCCCCTTTTGACCACGCTTTTGTCCAATATTGTCTTTCTTAACCATCCAAATAATTCAGATGGATGCATTCTTGCATTTAAAAAACATTTCTGCTTTGAATTCAGTTTAAAACCCTCAGCTCTGCATGTGTACCGTGTTTGTATCATTTCTGCAAATCGTCTTTTTTTAGAAATGAAGCTGCAGAAAATTGATAAACTGAACAAACTGTGCTGCTCTGTTAATTTACTTTTGCCTCTATGTGGAATTGCAATTTCCTGTTATCAGCATGTTTTCTGTTTTTAAAGACGTATTTTTAGAAAAAGCTCCCCATCGTCAGTCAAATCCGTGACCAGTATTGACGGTGCATTTGCATCGAGTAAACAGTAATTGATGCAGCTGCGGGACAAGTGTTTCATGCTTTGGGCTGACTCAACCGTCTCTGTGACAGTTAACGCACCGCATTTTCATGTGGCCCCCTTTGTTGCTCTGTCTTCCAGCTGCATTTTATGTGGGCAAGTGCACACTTTGAATTCCCTTCGCCTGCAGCGACACTTTCTAGGTGACGGAGGAAACCAGGGATGACAGTGTGAATGAGAAAGTGATGAGAGGAGGGTGTAGTTTGTGGACAGGGAAGTGATAAGTAGGATGGGGGGTTAGTCAGTGGATAGCATCATAGCCGAATCAAAGTTCTGACTGTGAACACAAAGGCATAGATAGTGCCGGCTTTGCTTGCATGGAAAGATGATACTGCACGTGGTAGAAGCCCATTTTGAATTAGATATATTTTTATTGAATTTTTGCACATTAGTTATTTTACTTGCACTTCTTTAAAGACGGTTCCAGCCTAATTTGTTAGGTCTTCTCATTTACATCTCTTTAATTGTAATCAGGCCAGCTTCTACATGCCTGCAGCACAAGTATTTTAGTAGAGGGTTTTATAATACATTAAGCCATTTCCTGAAGAAAAATTAACTCGCAGTCAGGAACGCCAGAATTGAGCTTGAAGCTTTTATTCACCAGTGTCTGTAAAAGCAAAAACCAAATAATGTTTAGATTTGCAAGTTAAACGTAAGATCATTAACTGTAATACGATGTTGGTGAAACAAAGTTAACTTTTTGTTTTAGTGCCGTACCACCAGACTACAGAGCAGCTTCTCTCCTCAGGCTGCAAGACAGTTCATTCTAGCGCTCTGTCATGATAAAACATTTTAATTTTATGGCTTTTCTAACCCAGATAAGTCTGAATCCAACCAGACAGGCATTAAGAATAACTAAAATAACTATACAGAAATAGCCAATCTACTCGCTGATGGTCTCGTTTGCTTATGTAGGTCGTATCGAGGCATCAGTATTAAATCGAGTTAAATGTTCATCGCCGCCCGTTTAAATTATTTTTGGATTGACATAATTAACTTAGCGAAGAGTGTGTTTTCTGAGGAGTTACACCACGCAGCCAACTTGACATTCGAGAATGTTGATCCGTTCTGTTTAGGAGGATGCAGGGGCCCCGCGGTGACTTCTTCAGGTCCCCTCTGTGCTCGTCCCTCGACGGAGCCAATCGGCGCAAAACTGACAAGTCATTGTCTTTTCCTAAGCCACGGTAATTCATCAGCACTTGAGGCGGCTTTGGCTGATTGCATTTTCGACAGAGCAATCTCCACTATGTCATAGAGAATTTGGCTTTTATGGCGGGGCGGAACTTTGATGCCAAATACAAAGGACAGTGCAGGCGAACATGGAGAGTTCACCACGCTGGGTCTGATTGCAAATTGAAAAATCCTGTGTGTATCTGCGCCTGTGTGCGGCTTGTGTACTTGAGTGTGTGCGAGTGTGAGAGGGAGAGTCAGTGTTTGTACCTCTTGAGATATGATGGAGTTTTTCCATCTGCTGCTCCCTCAAGCCTTATTTCTTTCATCTCCTGAGATATTCATAAACCGTAACAAAAATAATGGACACTGTGAGCTCCGCCGTTCATAAGACCGGCTTTTTTTTGTGTGTGTGCGGTACACAAGAAAATGCCCTTTTCTTCATTTGCCATGTCTTTGGCCAAGTAGCAGCCACAATAGCCGCCGTCCAGCCACAGAGCAGCCACCGTAACACTTTTAATTAACAAAGGGATCCCTCTGAGGCTGAATAGACGTGGAAGAAAAATGACAGCATTTACCAGTATTTTAACATTTTTTGCTTACGCGTGTAAATTGTGTGGGGGAGAAATAATGGGCGGCGAAGCATCTCTAACATGTTCAGCTTTTAAATGTCAGTATGTTGCAGGGGTTCAAACTCAGAAAATGAGTGTTTCCCGGGGAACGCGCTGGAGAGCCAGGCTATAGCTGCAAAAAGCTGATAGGGTTCAGTATTCAGAGGTAGCTTCAATCTCCGGGGCCCAACGATAATATTTCACTGCCATTTAGAGAAACGACCACGAGAAGCACAGAGTTGAGAAAAATAAGTTAAATAGCCTGAGGGTATCCAACCTGCAAGTGTAGCCTGACACCCACTGAGCATTTTTCCAATCACGCTTGCACTACCTCAAGATTATGGGCTTTGATTATAAAAAAAATCCCTTTGAACATCAGGGTTCCCTTAACAGATCTTAAATTTGTATGTCTTTCTCACTTACATTCAAACACAGAGTTGACAGTGGTCTCCCCTCCCACTCCCCCCCCCCCCCCCCCCCATACCTCTGCTCGATGGTTGATTAAATCCAATATGCTCCACTAACTGCTCATACCGCAGTCATTTGGAAATGTAGAGGCTCTTTTACAGGAAGATTTCCAGACTAAAGGCCCCATGGAACGCAAGTATATTAGCAGGTATTACTCTGCCTATTGTAAATCTCTCCCACTTATTGCTTCCGTGCGACAAGTAATAATGTAGAGCAGTGTGTGTGTGTGTTTTCATTTGGTTGCAGCGATTCTGGGATCTTAGAGGGAGCCCTTTTCTAATTTCCACTCTGCTGCTCCGGTGTCAGTGCCAGCCTCGGAGTTTTTTCGCTCGATCAAAGCCCACATTCAGCTCTCTGAACAATAAGAGACACTGGACCGCTCGAGTGGCCTCAACAGAGGCGTTTGTTATGCGGTACTGTGCAGTGATCAATACTTTTTAAATTCATATTTACTGTAGTTCTTGGCTCGGCTTTGATTTCTCTTATGCAGGCTGGCCAAGCTGTGCTAAATTCAGTATTTTCATTCACGGTAATAAATGGTGAAATAGTGCCACTAAGAGGCTCCCCTACCATATCAGATGAGTAACAGTCATGTGGTCCAGACACTGCCAGCACTGCTGATTGAATTTCCTCATTATTGCATTATTGCCCCGAAGCTGGCTCCTGGCTATGTGATGTGTTGTGTGAATATGCGCTTTATTATACTAGCTAAACCCCCTCCACCTCCACCTCGTCCCCACGGCTCCACCCCTCGCCGCGCTTCAACCTGTCTCAGCAGTTTGGACATAATTGGTTGAATAAACTAATTGTTTTAGTAGCTGATAGTGCTGATGCAGCTCGCTTTGCGTATGGTCTGTGCTTGGTAATATCACAGCGAAGTGAAGTGGAGTAGTAAACAGATCAATCACATGCCCCCTTGATCTATCTGTTGATCAACTCCCGAGCTGATCTTTAATCTTCGAAACAACCAACTTTCAATAAATCTCAATAGCCTTCGGCGTATTATTGTACTTAGTAGTGTAGTAGTGCCGGTGCTTGGGATGGATTGGCAAATCTAACGCGGCTCGTAACAAGTGATGCCAAGGTATCCATTACAATTTAGTGACAAGTTTGCAGAGCTATTATGAGGATGTTCATTATTTTTGATTGACACCTCCAATTCACACAGAGCTGAGTCAGGCTAAGTGGGAAGCTATTTTAGAGTGTTGACATGCCCTCCCTACACCCGAACGGTTGGACCTTAAACCCCAAAGCAGGAACTGCTGGAATGCAGACAAGCTGAGACAAAAACCATACTTAATGTGTTTTGTGTAGCGATCTGAAATACAGTTTGTGGTTGTATTACATCAGACATTTTTGGTGCAGCTCCAAAACACCGGTTTTAATGGTATTTGCCATTGGGATTAGAAAAGAATGCAATGTATCTGCTGCTATTCTTTTTCTTATTCATATGTACACCCAGAATATATACATAAACACACTTTTTTACTGCTTCAGTGTCAAATACACTATCAAACAATTGTGGCAAAGATGCATATGTAATGGAGGCAGGAGATGTTTATCAGTTTAACAATTAACTTATTGTACAAAATGACACCAGTGCACTGACGCAATTAATTAACTGGGAATTTGATCATCTTTTTCTGCAGCGTGTTCCAGGGTACGGTGGCCCTGGAGGTCAAAACACAGCATTTGCCAAAGCCCAACAACGTTTCAGAAAAACACAACAACATTGTTGTTGGACAGCATATGCACCGATACCAATATATCTGTGATTGGCCGATATCAGTGGATCCAATCCAATTTAATACACCTGAAGCAGAATCTGCATTGGAGAGAGGCAGCAGTAGCAAATTCTCTTGCAAGCTCACCTTCCGCTGGAGAGCCACATACATGAATTGCCAAGTGTGGTCTTTGCCCAAAAAAACCTCCTGAGCAAATAATGGCAGGGGATGAACAGAGGTGGATGCAAATGAAGAGGGGTTGAGCCGTTTAATACATGGTAATTAGACTCCGTGGTGGCACCGAGGGGTGACCTTTTCAGCTGTGGCCATGAGTTGTATCTGGACAGAATGGGGACCCTCACTGGAAATTAGAAAGGTATTTAGTGAAGTCCAGTGAAGAGACAGTAAGTTGATGCCACAGCCCAGGGAGGAAATTATTCATCTTGTCAACCATACACTCTTTTTTTTTTTTACTTCCTTATTTATTTATTTTGGTAATTGCTTTTTGTGCTCTCTGGGAAAACGTTGCCAGTTCAATCCCCCCCTTGTTTTTGATGGGAGACTTTGTTTGGTGCATATATTAATAAATTTAACACGTCTTCCTGATTGTACGGGCCTTCTCATCCAAATGCACATTAGTCATTTTTTGGAGATAACACCAATTTCAAAGCTGCTGATGCTGATGGATTTGTCTAACAGATAACTTTGTCTGTATCATTTCCTCCCCCCTGTTCGAAGTGCTGAATCTATTTTTAGGACCATTATTATTATTATCATTATTGTTTTTATAATGTTTGAGTGCGACTGCTGCACTCTACCTGCCAGGAGTTTACTTACATCACAAATACTGGGAAGGTCATTTTAAAGTGGCCACTTTGACCAAGTGATAACTTGACAATTTAAGAGTTTCTCTGTTTTTATGCACATCAATCACCATATGTGGCTCTTTCCAACCTCCTTTATATACACCACTGTACTGTAGAGCTACATAATAACTAGTATTACCGCCTCGTGATTGTAGACCTCCTCCAGCCTGTCATGTTTAATGTCAATTTCTTGTCAATTTTCATCCACGTCTGTCAAGACATTAAAGAAAATGTAATAAAAGCTAGAAAATGTAGTTCTTAATGAAGTGAAGGTAATCACTATACTGACATCATCTCCAGTGAGAAACATGCTGTGTAAATGTAGAAACTATTCTTACAGAAAAGTACAGAGGGCACATGGAGAGCTTCATCACATGGTGCAACGAGCAGCTGGAGCTCAAACTCAGCGGGATTACTTCTCTATATCTATTTAGGGTTAGTTCACTGAGAGAAAACAATCACATTCCTAGTACTGTATGTGTTCACATACCTGCTCTATAAAGCTGATTCTGCAATATGGACTCTAAAGTGAGGTTGACCTTTGACCCGAGCGAATGATCACTCATAACATTAAACATTTTTAAATAGTTGTCTTAATTTTTTTCTCGGCCCTGCGTCATAATATAACACACAAGCTCCTTGAATATTTTACCTCCCAACTGTGCAGCAGATTGCTTTCAACACTTGGTGCGGACCGCTCTACATATTGCATGAAGCGCACATCCTGAAGCTTTTCAAGGCATCTGCCAAGTTCGGAGTCACTGTTGATTGAAAAGCGAGCCCATTGGATTAACATCAGGAAATTATTTGTCTCTCAAACACTTTAACAGCATTTTGAAATGAAAAAGTATGCTGCTGCTATTTTGTACTGAACATAAAATAAAATGAAAAATCTTCTCCCGGAGAGGATTTATTTTTCAATGCTGAGTATACAGTCCTACCTTGAACTCCAGTGCCCTGGTACAGAATAATTGCTGAGGCATACATTCACATTTTTTTTTTTTTTTTTGCCCGATCAATACAGAGGAAAGAGCGCATAACAGAGGAAGTTTAGACCAAATAGGACAAAAGAAAGCGAGAGGCTTGAGAATGTCTAGATGGATCCTGGTGAGTGGGCTGGTATACAGTGTTGAAAGATGAGCAAACACAAAAACCTATGGAAGGACCACACAAAGTCCCTCCAGCACACGCAAGCACAGAGGTCCACAGCTGTGGCCATTTATTATGGTTTGCTGAACACTAATGCTCACTGTGAATCCAACCAGATCAAACCTACTCAGTTCCTTGGATACAGTAGCTGCAGTATCCTTAGATAACGCTTACACAACTATACCTACACTGTGTGTGTGTGTGTGTGTTCCGCATCTGTCTGTGCATCCTTGTGCGCTTCCACGTGCATTCGTGCGTTCATACATGCAATGTGTGCTTACGCGTGTGCGCATATGGATGGCCTGAGGCGTGTATATATGTGTGTATTCTCTATATGTGTGGCCAAACACGTGTGCACATGAACAGTTGCGTTTATAATACCGTGTCCTGGTCAAATGTGTGTGCTTTAGTGCTCATATTTGTCTATCTGCATGTGCTTTTTTTTCTGCTGTGTAGCGTGTGTGTGTCCTTGTGTGTGTGTTTTGTGGTGTGAGGTCAGTTAGAGTGCAGTGAGAAAAGTGTGTCATAAGGGAGGAGGTACTTTGGTCCCTCCTGACTGGTCTTTTCAGCCAAGTGAAACACCAGCGCTGCTGACAAATAACTGATGCAGAAGCTCGCTCACTCTCTCTCTCCCTCTCTCTCTCCCTCACTCATTGACAAACTTCTCAATGCACAAACACACACACACACACACACTTTGGCCCAAGCAGTCGCACTATATCACAGTGGTTCACACATGCTGTAGAGTGCACACATTTGCAGACACAAGCCGCAAAAGGACATTCACACAGAGTTGCAGCCACAGCTCTGCAGAGCTTTGTATATACACACAGAGGCATACAGTCAAGCACAGAAGTCACACGAGGCCACATGTGCCATCTCTCCTCTCCTCTCCCGAACCCACCATGTCCCCCCTCACCCCCTGTGGCCAGAGTTGCAGTCTGAGCTGCAGTACCTCTGTTGTCCCTGTCAGCAAACTGGCCTCTGTGGGTCTCAGAGGCTGCGTGCCGTCCCTGTCCCGGCCATGTTCACTTGGAGGCTGCTGAGCCATTTCGTTGTCCGCTCGCCCGGCTCAGGTTCTGGTTCCAATTAGGGCTGAGCTATATGCACATACAGTAGGGTCGGAAAGTCTGAGGCCACGAGTGGAAATACATTTATTCAAGATTTTGTAAAGATTTAACTTTTATTTAAAAAAATAGTTTTAAATTAGAAATAAATGAAAAACTACAAGTATTTTCACTGGTGTTGTCAGACTTTCCTACCTTACTCTATATTAACAGATTCTGCTATTGCTATGAGTCACGACCTTCGTGAAATTGTCATTTTTATGTTTCATTTTCACTGAAAAAAATATAAAAATTACAATAATGTCATTTTAGCAGGTGTCTCTACCAAACAAGCATGTTCCCTTCTTAACGTCTGGAGAATATGATTTGTAGGCCGGGGCATCTCTGTATCACCGCTCTTTTATTTATTTATTATTTATTTATTATTTATCATAGTATGTTGTGACACACTTTACCTTCAGCACCACTGTATGCTCATTCAGGTGTGCTCCCTGGCAGCATTCCTGACATGCCTAGAAAAAACTGCGTCGGTTCAAAGCTCCTGTGCTGGAGTTGTAAAGACAAACAGTCCTCTGGTAGTCCGCTAGCTACCTGCACAGCTAACTGAGCTAACTTGAAAGACAGCTTTGGTCATGATGTATGAAGGGAACTGCAAGAGTAAGCATCAGTTAGCAGTTACCTTTGTGATATGCTGCCCTCTATTTGTTTGGAGTGCAAATTCAACAGGTGGCCAATTAAAAAATATTGCACCCTTTTCTGTTTTACTGTGTATATGTGTTTTTATATTTGCTATGTTGTATACAGCGACACAGCATTTCACTGCACAATGTAAAGCTATGTTGAGTATGTGACATATAAACTTGAGTGCACTTCAGGGCAAGGAGGCACACAAGCTTATGTAAACGCATGATGACAGCAGACGGAGCTTAATCAGAACTGCAAACACGCCGCCTGTCAGCAGCATTTGTCAATGATAAAGAGACATGTGTTTTGCATGTTTTAAAGCAACCATAATACAGATGTCTTTGTCCAAACAGCCCGAAAATATTTCCATAAAGTTATTTCGAGTTATTGATCAAAGAAAGTTTGTGTAGGAGGATTGAGTGTGAATTGTCGAGCGACCTCACATGACCCCCACCCCTTTTGTTAAGCCAGTAAAGTTGCTCCTCTCTCATGTAAACACTAACTTTTTCGTCCACCCCCTGTGTGGCGACACACAGAAGGATGCACACCAGCACACACCCTCAAACAGAGCTGCAGTGCGAATTTACACAATGCTCACATACTGTAGCTGCATGACCGGCCGTAGTTTTTGTGTTTGGTTGTGGTGAATGAGGCAGCCAGTGCAGCGTAGTGGTACAAATACAGTAAACACATTTCCAGCCAGGCAGGGAAGCTGTTTGAGTCGGAGAGGCCGTCCCCAGCTGAGCCGGCTGACTGAGAGTATTGGGCCACGGTTCTGACAGGAACAGACCCTGGGAGAGGGAAACATGGTTGGAGATGTGCACTTTAAGGGGGGATGTTGCAGTATTTATTTGTGCGAACGCGGGGAGAAGATGGGGAATATGACATTTTATTGTGTTTATGAGTTTGCATTTTCTGGTAGTGTCCTGCATGCGTGGATTGGAGCTGTATATATATACTTGTCTTATGTGTGTGTGCATGCATATAGTCGCTTCTCTGCAGTGGTGTGTAATGGTGTGTGTTCATTAGGGCTTGCCTTGGAACAGAATATATAATATGCTGTAATGGCATGTCTTGAGCAAGTGCTTTAACTCTCCTTGGCGCCCTTTAATGGGTTGCTTAAAAAGAGAGAATTGATTTCCTGGTTCCTGCCTCGGAGTTGCTTCCGTGTAGCACCAAAGGCTACTGTAGCATTACATGTTTTTCAGTTCCTGTGCGGGTTTGTGTGTGTGTGTGTGTGTGTGTGTGTGTGTGTGTGTGTGTCGAGAGCCGGAGCAGTGGGAGACAGGAGTTGAGAGAAACGGAGTCTGAGAGAAGGGAGACTTTGCAGAAAGAGGAGAGTTTAGTTTCTCCCCAGCTCTTTAGAGTTTCCCTGGTGAGTTGGCTGGCAGCTTGTTTGCTGGCGTAGCAGCAGGAGGAGCAGCAGCAGTCGGAGGTAGAGAGATTGCGATAAGCCCCTTCAGAGGCAGACAATAGACGCTATAATGCTGTTGGAATTAACGACTGGCATTCCATCGTTTCTCATCTGATTAAGACCCAGTGACAATCTTCTTGCTACAGTCTCTAGTTGTCACCAGCAATGACTAATGAACTGTGATATCCTGCTCCTCTCTCTCTCTCCCCCTCTCCCGCTCCGTGTCTCGCTCTCTCTTCACTTCACGCTCTATCGATTATTGAAATACTCTCCGATCCCTTCCATTCTTAACACGCCCTCGCAGCTTCTCCCCTCTCTCTCTCTTGCCCGTCTGCCTCGCTCGCTCGCTCGCTCTCCTCTCCGCGCTCTCTTTTATCTTGTACCATTCATTTGGCTAATTTGATATTTGGAGTTGATAGGGCTCTGAATGGAGGCCTGTGTTTTCACATACATTTGTCTCCATCTCCCGATCTCTCATTTCTCCCCTCGTTCCTTCTCTCTCTCTCTCTCTCTCCCCTCTCTCTCTCTCGCCCTTTCTCTTTCCCCCTTCCTCCCTTTTTCAGAGCAGCGATAATGAAATCAGGCTCCAGCCCTTCATCTGTATTAGCGGCATTTGCGGGTCTAAGAGAGACTAACAGCCTGCTAATTCTCTGCCTCTGATTCGTTAAATTGACAGACATTTGCATAATTTAGCTGCCTGCTTTCTCCTCCTCAAAGGTTGCCTGCAGACGCTTCTGTCATTGAATGGAATTGAAAGCTGTCAGCATAATGGCTTGTTTGATCAGATCTGAATATTTGTTTAGAGATCGGTGCAAGAATTACAGAAATATGCCTCTAAAATGCCATTCATTTCAAAGACACCGAATTGATCCGCCACACAGAAAGTTAAATGCCTTTTCATTTCTTCCCTCTGACAAGTTAACCTGATATCTTTGTAAAGTTTTCGCGCCTCCCTGTTTCGCCTCACCTTCAGGGATGCTACAGTATTCACACAACACCCACTCTTTCCCTCGAAACTGCGCTCATGTGTTGGAGGAGGAAGGGATTCTTCTTCTTCTTCTTCTTCTTCTTCTTCTTCTGTGATTCTGACAGATACGTGCGGTGGCGGCACTCTGCGGCATCTCTTTTACCATTTTCCTTTTGAGCTGCCGGTGTCTCAAGGCTCACGGCGCTTCCAGTGAATAATGTACACATGCACGGTCACGTGCGCAAGCCACATGAGCCTGCAAAAACACACACGTCGACTTCTGTGGATTCACACTGATCATGCCTCTCACTCTCCCGCTTCTTAAACGGCGTGCATACAGGTGTTCCATTAACCTTGCAGGCTGACAGTGTCTCTAGGTAGCTTCATTACCTTCAGCATGATTAGCTCCAAACTAGACTGTTGCTTTGAGGTCTCAAACACACACACACATCCACACACACCTCCTTCCCTCCCTCCCTCCCTCCCTGGCCTCTATTGTCAGAGGGCACCCGCAATGTAGTCATGCTTTTCACCATAGATAAGTGGCTGTGTGAGGGAATGAGAAGATGTGTGTGTGTGACACACTCCCCCCGCCTCCATGCATTAATGAAGAGATGCGGCACCAGGTGCCCTCTGTAAGAAAGAGACAGGGAGGGAGCCCAGTCGAGGAGGTGGAGGAGGGTGTCTGTAATATGGTTTGGCATTTTAGCGGCCTCCTTTTCCTAATGGCGCTTCGGTCTCGCTGGGATTATCCAGCCGGCACGCTGTGTCACGGTCGGTAAACTGCACTGTGCCGGAGGGAAAGGGCGTGCTGAGAGGGGACAGGGGTTGCAAGGTGGAAGTGTCAGGAGAGAGAGCGGGAAATGTTCTCAAAAATGCCCGGAGGTATGCAACCTTTATCAAAGTGAAGGGGCCTGAGGGAGCGCATGAAATAGCGGGCCCCCTAACCCATCGCCCTGCGCCCGGGCTTCAGAGGGAATGAGGCGTACGGGGGTGGAAAGTGTGAGCCAATGTCAGCTGAATACAGCTAAACAGAAAAGGATGCTAAATGCAAACAGTCTTGCGCAATTAGTGGATCATCACTGTAGGCGAACTGTCGTTAAAATTCAGATGGTCCCATCAGCGCTCCTTGTTATTCTGAATTCAACTTTACAGGACAATTAAAAAATGGCTCCAGAGAAAGCACTTTGCCCTACTTGAATGTTCTGGGGGGACTACTTGAAAAAGTGTTCCACTCTCCACTGATGAAAAATGTCCATAGAAATGTATAAAGCCGCACTGCCTCCAGAGAGCGGTTTGGCATTTTTGTTTTACTGACGTCCCCGCCAGCCCGGCTTTTACAATACCTGTAAATTATTGCACTGCTCTGAAGGCACCCCCACCCCCACCCCTCGCCACTTTTTTCCTCCTCTGTCTCATCCCTCTTTGTTTCCTTAACTTTCTTCCGTTAGACCTCCCACACAAATCACCTAGCTGTCTTCCCGCAGCCTTAACATTTAGCTCCACAGCCACACAAACCACACGGGCGGCGGGTGTATCTTTTACTCCTTAATATGTTTTTCCATGCTGGTGCTGTCATAGCTCAGGTCTGAGTCCATCCATACATAGTGCATGAATTCATAGTAGCGCCTGATGTTTTTCACTCCATCCCCACTGCCATTTCTAGCTCATCTGCTTTTCCACCGCTCCCACAGAAACCAGGGCTGACCCTTACAGCATATCAAATCCTACATTTCACAGCTCTTTTTTTTTTCTTTTTTTTCTAGACAGTGCTGAGCACAGGGAATATTATCCACATATTTATTCCTCTCTGGATGCAGGTTTCTCTTCGAATTCCCTCTCTACATGCACGGCCATGTTTGTTGCCACCAGAGGTCAAAGTGCCACGGAGCCGCTCCCATTTGCTTTGCATGTGTTCCATTAGCATCGATTCCCCATTCTACGTGAAAAGTGCAGTTAATACCAGGCAAGTAGCTCGGCTTGTTTTATTTATGAACATGTGCCCGTGGAGACATCCATTATCTTCAGTATTTTTTTACAAAGCCCCAGTGTAGGAAGTGGAAGGGGAATGTTAGACAGAATCCCAAACTGTTTTTACCGTGAGCCCATGTGATTTAAGCACATTTCCCCCTCATACGGTACCCAGGGGCTTTGTGCATTACGCCAGAACTATACCATGTCTCTCATTTCAGCCGTGGCAGATGAAAAAAAGCACGGTTCAAACAGTTCATATCTCGCATTGGAAATGAGAGGTGGCTGGTTAAAAGCCTTCTTACATCGGAGCAATGACAGATCCTGCGCTGTCCATGGCAATTCCTTTGACGCCAATGCGAAGATAAGCCGTCTCTCATTTGATGCTGATGAAACGGAAGCAAAATGGTTCGTCTTGGCCGTGTGTCATGGGTTTTGTCAGGCGTGGACTTAACACAGATCATTAGAGCCACATGTCATTAAAACGTGTTGTGTGAAATTCGAGCAACATTAAAAATGTCTTTAAAGAGCCGAGATTGTGAGAGGGTGTACGCCTCATCGACGTCAGTAGTAATGTGCAGCTCTTTGTGGTCAGCTAATTAAGATGAAATTGAGTGGATTGATTGGAGCGGTGTTTGTGCTGCATTTGCTTTAGCGCCGTCGCAGTCAGAGATGAAGTAAGACCGTAGGAACAAAGAAGAGATGAGCGCAGCCTTGGTCTGTCAGCGAGGTGACAACCCATCAGATGCTTTATCTGTAGTCAGATGCAGAAAGCCAGCTCCCTGTATTTACATTAATTACTTACAACGAAGGCAATCGTGCCAAGATTAAGCCCCAGAAGCTGTTTTTTACTCACACTCTTTGCAACAGGAGTGATTGGACAGAATTGTAGGAGGCTCGGTATAAAAGGTCCGGTGAAGGACTTCATTAATTAACAAAGTACAGTACATGGAGTCCCTCCCAAAGTCTGACTACACAAAAGGAAAACGGGTTCTGGCGCAGACCATACAGGTGGAGTTATTTGATTATACACAAAGGTCCCTGGTGGCGGTGGGATCACAACAACAAAAGGTACGCTGAGACTCAAATGCCCAGTATTAATTACTCTGACGGAACTGAAGCTTTGCTTGTTTATATCACAACAAGTCAGAAATTAGCAGCTCTGTGTGAACTACAGCATGTGTCCGTCTCTAGGGAACCATCACTTTTTCAGCTGGACCGTGCTTTTGTTTTGTTTATGTTTATGGCGGCGATGCAAGTCTCAGCTGTTGAGTTAAACAAACCATCTTGCAGCAGCGTACTTACATGTACTTACATGTGTCTTTGCCGTATTCTTTATCAGAAAAGTGTACAAAATGGCCATTATAATTCCCAGTCCAAGGTTATAACTTGAAAATGCTGGTGACAGTACAAAGCAGAGATTCTCTTATATAACAACCTTTAACAAGAGAATGTCGGTTATCTTTTTCATGAAAGTAGGGCTGAAGCTAGTGATTACTTTAATTGAGTCCTTGAGTATTGTAGTTCAACATCAAAAACATTTGAAAAATGCTCCTCACAGTTTCCCAGAGCCCAGACAGATATCCTCAAGAAAAGCTTCTTTTGTCCACAAAACAGTCCAAAACTAAAAGACACTTCATCTACTATCATCAATGACAAAGAAAAAGCAGTAAATCAATGTGCTTTTTTACACTTTTGTTTGCAAAAGGACGGAAATGATTAATCGGAATAGTTGCCGACTAATTTTCCTCGAATGACGTATCATCTCAGGCATCTTTCAAGTAGAGCTACGACGATAAGTCAAACAATCAATGCCATTAATGTCATTCAGCTAATTGATTATTTATGACTTCTGGCTGACCAACAACCCCTTGAATTGAGTATCACCCCCAAAGCGTCAGTATTTGACAATGAGTCTCAACAATCGACTTCCTTCCTCCAGGAAGTTGTATTTTAGTTGCTTTAATGTAGATCTTAGTTTATTTAATCCGAATAGGCAGCCTTGTTACTGTTGCATTAGGTGTAAGTGAGTTCAGCCTACACATTCGGAACACATCCAGCCTTTCTCATCAGCTTGTACCGACCAAGAAACTGAAGCCAGGTCTTGGGTGTTCAATTTCCGACCCTACAGTAACAGGCCATTTCGTGTGTGAAACTGTTCCTCCAGACGGTCATTACTCATTTCATTGTCACTTCTACAAATTGTGTTCAGGCTTAGAATTTTTGCTCATATCGTGTCATCTGTCGAGTGTTAAAAACGAGGCTGATTATTAATAAGAGGATGATCACTCTACCTGTATCTCGCACCCCTACCTGGAATCGACATACACTTTGACAGCTGTCCGGTTGTGCATTGACACTATATGTCACCGGGTCTCATCATAGACCGGTCTGGCGCTTCCATTTAGCTCATACATTTATCTCCATTTGCCCATCCATTAATCTCCCTTTACTGTAACCCATCCAGCTACTGGCTAGCCAAAGCAGATGAGACGCCCCATTACTTATTTAACACCACTTTAAAGGGGACCCAAGTCAATTGAGAAGCCGCTCTCGTTTACGGTAACAACATTTGCCGAGCCGTCTCAAACACAGAGCGGGCAAAGATGAGATTGAGCGAGATGGAATCAAGTCAATAAAGACATGGAGGATGATGTGCCCTGCGGTCAGATAGTTAAGTGAAGGTCAACCTGCCGGGGCACCGTGTAATCTGGTGGCTCTCTGGACGGTGACAGGCAGACAGATTTCGTGAGGCCAAGGTGGAAAAGTTCCCCCGGCCTTCAATATCCCCTAAATCGATGTGACCAGAAGAAAAGAGGAATGGTTTTTACCCCTGTAATGAAATTCTCATATTATAGTGGATCCTTGTTCTTAGGAGGGCAGCTTTTGATGCATTGAGTGCTCATGAGAAAGGACACACGATAAGGGGCCTGTGGGAAAGAGAGAGAGGGGAGAAGAGGGACAGGCTCTCCAACCAGCCAGACTTTTCTTTTTTGTGTGTGTGTGTGCGCGAGTGTGTGTTTCTGGGGATAGGACAGCATGGACACTTTACCCAACCTAATCATGATTCCCCTCTTTTATCTGAGTGCAGACCAACTGTCCAGGCCTATACATCACAGCTTCCCCCAGTACACACTCTCTCACACACACCCACGACTCCCCCACTTTCTGTCTTCTGTTTCCCTTCTCCCTCCCTATATATTGCCGTGTATCACCCACTGACACTCTGGCAACATATTAAAAAGAGGGATAGTGGCTGCTCTCTGTTATTGCCAGGAAAGTGATTTACCATGGGGCCACATTCCCACAATATTGATTAAAGAACGTGTGTGTGTGTATGTGTATGTGTGTGTGTTTCACCTTTTCTCCATCTCCATGGGCTTTCTCATTTTCCCTCTCTGTCATTGCCTTCCCTCCTCCTCTCGCTTCTTCTTCTCTCCTTTCTCTCCCCCTTTTATCTTTCACTTCACTTCCGCTATCTGTGATGTTGCCCAACAACCTCCACCACTTCCCCGTCTCTCTCTCTCTCGCTCTCCCTCTCTCTCTCTCTCGCTCTCATCTACGTTGGCTCCGGACTCATGGAGCTGATTGTGTGTGAGAGTACAGCTGAGGCATGGGTAAGGAAGAGGAGGGAGGCGTGAGGGGAGCTGGAGAGTGAAAATAAGAGAGACAAAGAGAGGGCAAGAAAGAAAAAAAACCTTTCCCACTGTTGTTCTGTGTATTGTAGCTGAGGTACAATTCATTTATTCAGATAATCACAAGCAAAAAAATGCAGCACTACAGGTTTGTGGCACATTTAAAATTCTTCAGTTGTCTTACGCACATGATTTTTCCATGTGCTCAAGGAGAATTCAGAAGTAAGACCCTCCAATACCCCTGTCACACTGTAAAACCATGTATGAAGGACTTCACGGAGTATTGAACTAATGAATATTTCATTATTAGTTAATCTATGGGTTGTTTTTAATGAATCATTTAATTATTTACTCCAATAAAAGTTCTCAGAGCCCAAGATGACATTTCAGATTGCTTGTTTTGTCCAACCAACAGTCCAAATCCCCGAAGATATTAATTTTACATTTGAATAAAATTGACTCACATTTGCCAGAGAATGTTCTCAATATTCGTGGAGCTACTCTAGCAATGACAGTGTATCCAAATAACCTTGGTTAGGCCTGAAATGTCTCGACAACTCAGCCTCAGCTGTGCTCTATATAGTATGGCTAGTGCTAACTAGCGCTAAGCATAGCCTAAACATGGTATTATCATGCCTACATGCTAAACTAAGATGATGAACATCGCTTACCGTCAGCATGTTAGCACTGTTATTGTGAGCATGTTATAATGCTAACATATTATCTTAAAGCACCACTGTGGCTAAGTACTTTACAGAGCTGCTAGCATGGCTATAAACAGTTAGCCTTTTATTAATGAGTTGACTTGGATGATAAATTACTTATCAAGATCTTTAATAAATTACTTACTGTATCTGCCATTTAATTAATTGATGAACTCTTGTGCCTGCATGTATAGTAACATTTAACCTCATCCATATGAGTGTGCTGTCACAACTGTTGCTTCATACGCTGCCGCTGACGCACAGAAATGCTAGTTTAAAAATAGTTTTCTCACTCTAGATCTCTTTCTCTCAAGTTTTTACTCTATCAAGTACAAAGTAAATGTTCATGATATCATTTTAACCACGGTCGCATCTAATAAAGTGTCCATCCCTAATAGACACGGCAGCTCACTAAATCTGGCCAGAGTCCGACCTTCATCCAACCTGGCAATTTCAAGTTGGATGGATCGACCCATTCAGGTTTAATTCACTCTGTCACTGTGACAGGGGTATAAAACTATACTGTGACCGAACACATTCCCCCAGTCGGTACCTCTCCTACAATTTAGTGTACGCCTCATTCTCCTTATCATTACCTCTCCTTCCCCCTTTTTTTTTTCTTTTTGGTCATTTCAGTGGCCCCTCTATTTGTTCATTCCACTTGCCTAGGCTGTCTCCTGGGCCATTAATCTATACCGCTGCAACCGCTCCTCTGGGCCAGCCCGGGCTGCGGCGCCACTCACTGTGCGCTCTGAAAGGCCACTGTGTTCATACAGATATGAAACGACGGACGGAGACAGAGAATAGCTTTTAGAGAAAGCACCCAGAGACATGAGATAAGTGGAAAGAAAAGAGAAGGATATGAGGAGAAAGGAAAATGCACTCGCCCCCCCACCCTCCTTCACTTTTCATGTCATCTAAGGCAGAAGTGACAGAATCATGTATTTGAGAGAGTGAGATGATGTTGCCCTGAACAACTGCACTGAGGTTACTGTGGCGTCTGCCCTTTTGAAAAGGTTGAGATTTGAGGAGATTAATATGCTGTTGGATCGCACTGGGGGATTTCTGGCTCGCCCGGAGCTGGCCTGGACACGCAGCAGCCGTCAGTGGTGACGGGGGACTCAAGCAGATGGCCTGGCTTAATCAGGGAGAGAGCACTGTCCTGCATGTGCGTTCGTGTGTGTGTGTGTGTGTGCGCGCACCTGAGTTCGGACTGGTGTTTGCGTGACTTGGAGTAAGGGAATTTTTCGTGTGTGTCTACTTCGTAAAGGACTCGTGTACGTGCTTCACAGATGCTTGTGTGTCTTGGCTTTGTCGGAAAAAAACAATGAAGAGATGCAGCAAACTTGGCAGCGAGGACCGCCTGACTCCAGGCTCTGTCACTAACCATGATAGAAAGTATTGGAGCCGACTGAGATGGGAATTTGGTGCACAGCACATCTGAACTCTGTTTAGCTCCAGCTTTAATGTAATTGACTCTCTAAGAAAGAAACATCGCTCTTTGATTTATTAGATATTTCCCTGCACTGTGCCATTTCGACTTCAATCTATAAACAGCCCCCGTTTATCCAGCTAAGTACACAAAACAACCGACTCGTCTGAAAATGTCTCTGAACAGTCGTCCTCTGCATGTTTTCGAATGTTAACATTACAGAGAACATCCTCCTTTTAATGCCATTGCTCAGGGGGGAAAACGTAAGAACTCATTAACAGTCACATCCTTTTTAAATTGAATTTATATGTAATTACACGATCAGTCAGTTTGTCCATATGTTCTCCGTAATTCATTTTACTTTTCATATTGAAGGTTGACCTAATGTTTAGAGTTCAACAAGTTGTCACCGGGGAGCGTATGGCGACAACCAGGTTGTTACTGTTGTCTGGCTGGCCTCGAACTCTGATGGGGCCGAGCTCAGAAAGACAGCCGAGTAGGATGGAGATTAGGGAAGTTGTAGTGCAGTATATATCGTGTGCTGTGGTGCATTGACGGTAGTTGTTGAAAGCAGAGTGCCATTTGTTCACCCAGTGTTTCCTCAGACAATCTGCTGATTCAAACCAGTGAGCTTTCCAGTCGTGAGCACAGTCCCTGCTGCAAGGAGACGAGGCTTAGAGTTCTAACAAGGGGCCAGTATAAGCCGTCATTTCCTACTCATTTCCTCTTAAAAGTAGACTTTGCAAGAACATTTAATAAAGCGTTTTAATAATTGCTGCTAAGGAACAAGGAGTCTTGATTGGTGGTGGGATTTTCTACTTGGTTGAACGGCCTGTTAGTGCTACAGCCTGGTCAGTGCTTACATTAATGCTCACAGTGTGGATCTTTTTATTTTCATACACTATACTTTTTCACAGCCTCCAGATGGAAATTCTCTTCCTGCCCGCCGGTAGAGGTACAGGGTCAACCAGCAAGACTGGAGTCTCTAGAGCAAGTAGGGGTTAAACTTCTTGCTCAAGGGCTTTGGGGCGGGATCAAACCTGAGGCCCTCCAGTCTGAGGGTGACCCCTGTACCGGCCCGGTTGTGCGAAAGTCAAACATGCATGTTCATGCAAGGGGGGAGGGATGGACGTTGAAATGCTGAGCCTTTGTTGCTCCGCAGGGGGGGTCATGATACTGTCCAGCCCTGCAGCACCTCCGCGGTAATGACGGGCAGAGTGAAATCAAAGACGTGCAGGGCATCTCCATGGCGACGGAGGTGATGTCACGACTCTCTGCAGCCGAGGATGCAACCGCATGCCGCGGCAGCTTTTTATAGCGAAGGCCCGGTCCGCTCGCAAACTTCTCCGTTGTAAATCACTGTCACTGTACTCACTCGTGTCGCTCGTCCTCCACATTGTCTCCCTTCTCTTGTTCCCGTTTAATTCTCTCGGTCTCTTTTTCGCTCTTCTCTTCGCCGCTCCGTCTCTGTTATTGATGTCTGTATCTCTTGATCTCTCCTCCAGCTTGGCCGTGCACTCTAAGCCGGTGGTGTTGAAAGAGATGGATGCTCACTGCCCTCAGTAATCTCCGCAGCAGCCATTTAGATAATTAAGTCACTATTCTTGCACTCGCCTTGTGTCCCGCTACCAACGCTGAACTGCATACGTCACATACTGTATAAAAATAGTATATACTCACACACGAGTGTCACAGTAGGTGTAATGCAGCAGCCCACAGAACATGTTAGGTTTTTTTTGTGTGCGTGTGTGTGTGTGTTTTTGCGCGTGGCATCAACAGTGAGAGCTGTTTGTTTTGATGCCGTTGTTGGTTTTTATTTAGAGAACAGAGAAATCCGCAAAAGGATGCAGCGGGGAGAGAGAAGGCGACAGCTGCCATGGGCCACAGAGACTACACACACACACACGCGCAAACACACACATACGCGAATAAACACACTGCGTGATTGGCGTCTGGAAATCTGCCGCTCCCACACCCCGTAGAAAAAGCATGCAGAAACGCTGGATGGGAAAAGTGTGCACACTAGCCCCAGGGTTTTTCTCCAGCTTTATGTCTTGCCGTTGTGATAATGTGGCGTTTTGTTGAAAGTCTGTGTTTTAATTAACTGAGCTGCAGCGTGCGGCGGTGGAGGTAGCGGTGCCTCTCAGTTCCTCAGGCTAATCACACACTGACAACCAAAACGCTGGCAGGGTGTTACTAACTCGGTCATTGCAATATTTCATAAGGTCGTGGTCGTTCCTGTCTGCGCCGGAGCCGGCGGGGAGCTGACAATTTTGGACCAAAGAGTGACCCATGTTGTTTTTGTCTTTCAGAAAGTGAAAAACAGAACGCGCGTGTTACGACTGCAGCAAACAAGCAGCTTGGAAATCCTTGCATCAGGTCATATCCCCCACGAAAACACACGTGCACGACACACGCATGCACACACAGCTGACTTTTTTTTTTGTTCCTCCTACATTTGGAGAAAGTTTTACTTATTAATGCTCCACTAAAAGAATTGTGCTGATGCACACTGACGGGGAAATTTGCTGTCAGTGGAGCAGGTATATGCAATATTTCTTAATCTCAAGAAAAAAATAACCCTTAGCCTCAGTTCCTTTTTTATTTCTCCTCTCTCTGTCTACTTTATTCACCATATCCCGTATTTTATTCGCTTTGAATGGTATGGCCTTTGCTTGCATGCTTTATCAAAGGGAAGATGATCGGGAAAAGTGTCTGTCTCTGGCAAAATGAGGCAGTGTGTGCATGTCACCCACCAGTGTTTCATCCATCAAGGTGTCAGATTAATGTACAAAGTGCCATCTCTAACAATCATCTCCTGTGAAACCTCTGTGGAAATTCTAATAGGCGGATGAGATAAGGAGGTGGATTCAGATTAGTGCTAGATCTGCTCAGAATGACTGTTGCCTACCCCGTGGTTCAGGTTTATTCGCCCTCCAAATGCTTCCTGTAGCCGTAGCTGTTTAAGTTAAATCAGCCTGTATGCCTGTAATAGGGCTATTTTCGGTCTGGAGGGTGCCTTAGCTTGTTTTTCGAGACTTGCTATATTTTCATGATACACTTCTTGACTGTGTGGTGTCTCTGGATTCCACTCAGAGCACTAATGAGCTGTAGGAATTGTACCAAAGTGCTAATTCCCTTCATACCGCCGGCATTAATTGAACCTATTAATGCCAGGAATAAATCCCAACAATAGATGAGTTGGTTTCCATGACAGCAGGTAGCTGCATTCATCTCTTCTTCTTCTCATCCCTAAAGAGGGCCCTTTCACTTCCCCTCTGCAAACCCCCATACCTCGCCCTCGACGCACACATACACACAGTGTCTGAACTCATGAGGAAGACACAAAACTCCATTTTTCCTTTCCTGTGTTTGCCTTTTCCTCCTCCAGTTTCCGCTCTGTTGTTCTTGTTTTCTTTGCTTCTTCTGGAACATCAGTTGGGTTTCTCCGGTAACATGTCCTTAAGAGGGGGGTGCTAAAAATACCCAGGAAGCCCTGGTTCTTTTCTGGCAGATCAGTTTGCATCATCAATCAATATTTCACAAAACTGGGGGGGAAAAAAACTAAATGTGCTAGGAAGTAATATATAAAAATACAGAAAGTATTTACATGTGTGTATGAGCAGACAGGTATGCACAGAGCATGCATTTGAGATTAGTGTCATTTCAGAGGGCGTCTTCATCATGTGTGTGTCTTGGGCGGTATGGACTCTAGCTGAGGGGGAGAATTTAAAAAGCCTGAGAGACTGGTTCGCCTTGCTCCGGGCTATTCCTGTACCAACCGTCTCTCCCATTATTTAAATATCGGGACGAATATCTCTGTTGTCCTGGAGGAACTGTCAGCACATTTACTTGTGTGCAGCTGCATTGGTGTGTTCGCTACATGCACGTGAGCAGGCATGCATCTGTGACAGTTATAGTGCGAGTGTGTGTGTGTGTGTGTGTGTGTGTTAGTGGTTGTCTGTGGGAGTCTCCCACGGGGCCGCTCATTTACAGCAATATCTTGTCCTCGTAAAGTTACAGTATGCCTACTTTACCCGGCCCTCATTTGTCCCATCAGTACTCGCTGATGGACGGATTGATCATTAGCGCAGACTTGTGAGTGTAGCAGGTGGCTGCTTGTGTGTATGCGTGTGTGTGTGTGTGTGTGTGTGAGTGTGAGTGTGGTGAAAGCTGGGCTGTCACTGGGTCAATAGAAGTAAACACTACTACAGATTGGAAATGGAGCCCTTCCTCTTGGGGAGTATCTGTGGCGGGGGGAATAGCGGGAGGGTATTGAGCGCAGGGCAGAATGTGCCAGCAAAGCAAACATCACACCCTAGAACAGAAGTATGACACACAACCCGCCCCATCCCACCCTGATCCCATCCTTAACACCCTTCTCTTCATTTCAGGCTACACACACACACACACACACACACACACACACACACACACACACACACACACACACACACACACTCAACTGCTGTTACATCTCATTTGCTCGCTCGCTCACACTGTCTTGCTGTCTCTCCGTCGCTGCCACGTTCTGTCCATCTGTTCCACTCCCTCTTTCCTCACGTCTATCTGCGGCTCCCTGCGTATTCCCACATGGCTTTGTTAACGCAGCTCTGTCACACACACCCGACATGCTGCGTGCCGCCTCGGAGTGACAGATGCTGTTCTTTAGGGTGTGCGTCTTGCGTTCCCACCTGTCAGACAACTTTTTATTTTGGCTAATCACTCCGCCGTCGCTTCGGGATCTGAAGTCATCGTGGACTCCTGAAACGCAGGCTTACGACCTGCACGGGAGCTTACAGGAACACGCAGGGCATCGCCATGGTGACAGCGGGGAGGTCATGATGATGTCAGTTACAATTGACCCTGCACAAACGGCGACATTAGCGCACTCCCACACACACTTACCTCTCTTCTTCTACTCCCTGAACCGCATCTCTTTCTCATGTATGTCTTTGTTGCGCATGTACGCACCCACACCATCTCACTTTTCGGTGTCAGTTGCACGTGCATCTGGAACATGGTAGGCTGGCCGCTGATTGTGACGCATCAGTGGTGCTAGAATAGCTGTTTTTTCGAAACTGGAGTCACACACACACACACACACACGCACACACTCCTCCGCAGCTGACTGCCTTTAACTCATGACGTGACTGACAACACAATGGAGATGCCAGTCAGTCAGTCAGCCAGTCAGTCAGCTCATTAGGTTTGATTGCTGACACAGTGTTTCTCACTTTCTTTTCCGCCTCTCTCTGTGCCTGTTGGAAACCCGATTCTTGTTGTTACTCCACCAGAGGATTAGTGATTTTTAATCATTTGTTTAGATTTTCATCTGTCTGCAGAGAATTCTCAGTCATCAGCTATTTTAGATCGGAGCCAGAGTCGGAAAATAGCATTTGGCGTGGGAAAGTCTGATACCTTCAGGTAAGATTATTAACAGGCTGACAGGATTGCAGGAGCTGAAGAGCCTCGTTAATTGCTGTAGGGTATGACTGAAACGCTGTCATTAGTTTCTTATGAAATTGAAAAGGCTCTTAAGAAGGTTGGCTTAACATGCAAGCCTTGCAGCAAAGGTTATCATCTCTCCTTCTGAAAGACTGTTGTTTTGTCCAGGGCTGACAGTGACTTCATTGGATGTGAAAGAAAATGGGCAAATCTTTATTGGCACCTTCTCCCTAGAGCGGAGCAACGCAGAGCAAAGTGTCATTGTAGATGTGATGTATTTGAGTGTTTATCTGGTCTGGCAGAGTCCACAGGTGTGTTGGGTGTTGGTTTCCACAGGCGCCTCTGAGCAAGATTTCTTTTATCGCCCTCTCATACTTACCCCTCGCAAACACACACAGCACACACTCCTCCGCCTCAAGGTAATGAGAGTACATATACCAACACGCACGGACACGCACTTTAGAGGCGTTGCAGAAACACACTTGTGAAGAAGGGAATTTAAGTGGCTGTAATTAGTAGCTTAAATCCTGCTGTTTACCGAGGACCGTAAATGTAGTGGGATTTGTCTCAGCGACACTCGTTCTGCGGGGATCAGGTGCCAGCCTCCGGTTACTCTGTACATACTGGCATGCATAGTGCAAGGATGACAGGAATTAACTTACAGGCTTGTGCACATATTGAAATGTAGTGCCAAGATTGTGAAAATGCCACTTGGGTAAGTGAGTGATGGAATTCGAAGCTTGGTAATGTGAGCGGCTCCTCCTCATATCAACATCAACATTTGTCGTTCGTACAAACCACTTAAAACAACCCACGTTTATGTCGAAGGAAGGCGGAGGATGAATCATGACATTTGGATCGGTTGTAAAACATGAGATCCAAAGATTCTGCAATGAATATGTTCTTAACCAAGATATCACTTTAATGTTGTGTAGTAGACCATCGTGAGCAATGCTGTAAGTTGTGTAAGCAGGACAACATCTCTAAAATATTTTGTACTGGCATTTTACCATATTCTGAGTTACCATATCAAAGCTTGTGTTCCATTAAATGAAATCTACTTAGTCAAGAAATAAACTAGTCCAAGAGGCAGGGGAAACAATGGTGTATTTGAAGATTTAGTTCACACCAATTAAGCAGGTGATGCTTATCCACCTGTCCATCCACTGACTTGACTCACACCTTTTAATATAATGTTGCAAGATACATGTTGATGTGCAATATGCAACACCCTGTCACATGGTCTAAAGCTTGTTTCAATCAATGATCTGCTTCCCTTCATCTCACAGGCTCCACAGTTCTTCTAAACCTTTTTCAAATGTGCACTAAAATCCTCGTAGTATATGCTGTTGTACTAATGAAAATGTATGTAACTTATTACAGCACATTTAAGAATAATAGCAAAAATAGCTATACCTTAGCTATAGCAGGGTCGACCTAAAATTAATTATTCAAAATATACATTAAATACTGAAAGAAATGTTGTAATATCAGAAATTGTGGTAGTTACGTGACTTTTTGCCTTTTTAAAAACTATACGTCGGACAATTACAAAGTGCTGCTTGGTGCAACAGCGGGGCCAGCAGCAGAGTCGTGGCACAGAGTAGCAGGATACCCATTTCACTTTTAACGTGATGACAGTGAGGACAGTTGACCGACAAGATGATGGCAGAGGATTTGTTGTCGAAGCAAAAAGCAAAAGTGCCTATTGGGCAGTATTTCAGATTTAAACCCAATGCTAACAGAGAACCTGATAACTTTAATGAGGGAAAAAATGAGTCTGTTACCTCTCTAAGTTGGAGATTAAGCCTGTCGCCTGCAGCTCTTCATCTAACAGCTTCTTCTTGTTCCATCCAACAGACTGAATAAAACAGATTTAAAAATTGATCCATTGTCAACAAATGCCGAAAATGGACCATGATTTTGCACCGTAGATGCGTTTTTTGATCGACAGCGGTGCTAAACCCACTGAACATTGCATCTCCTATAGCTAAATAAAAGTCAACTTGTGTTTCACCAGTTAAACGCTTTTAATGTGAAGCTGCAGCTGCTGGGAGTTTTGCATTAGCAGTAAAAACAGCACTCTCCAGATAGTGAGAGTCTTGTCTTGTAGAAAGCCGGCGTACTGGGTATCACCGGCGTTGTCACCAGGTTATTAGTTGATGAGACAACTTGGTCACTGTGGCAGCCCTGATTAGAAGATATGTAACTTTAACAGTCTTAATTACTTGATATATTGAAATATGAAATAAACCCATTCACTGTGACATAATTACAAATTATGCAAAACATCGAGCTTTGAAGACTGGACAGCTCCTGCTAACACAGACGCACTTCATTTTAACCTTAACTTTGACAGTAAGTAGTTTTTGTAGCCTATTCTTAACTGTAACTCGACTGCAGGTTAATCAAAAACCACAGTTCGCTATGTGGCATTCATGTGTGAGACCTTGGGTAATACATTTTCAATAAGTATACTCACTGAATGATACCACCTGAATAAAGGTATATACGAACACTTTCTCTACATACTAGTCTTTACAGATTCGTCATTTGCTCTCTTTCCAGGTCTTATCCACTTTTGCCTTCGACCTCAAAGTACATTTCGAGAGGAAACAAAACATGTACTTAAATATTTCTCCCTATGCTATATATTTGCCACCTTACTGAAGGTTATCCCACAAAAGCTATCTTGTGTGGGCTCTTGCAGACTTAGTTCAATGCCTTTTCTGCATAATGTAATGGATTTCTGCTGCTTCTAGTGTGCCCTTGTTCTTGGCAGTGCAAAGGGAGACAAAAAAAACTAAACAGTTTTTGCAGTAAATCACAAAATCTTCTGGACGAGGGAGCACAGCAGATGCACAGGATAGACTGTTTAAAAGAAGTCGTAGCCATTGTCATTTATTAGTTTGTGGTGGGCGTATTTGGCCATCGCCATCTTGTTTTTGGAGCCAGAAGTGACCAGTTTTTGACGAGAGGGTGTAACAGGGGAGGAGCGAGAACCTGAGGGACACTATGCAGGTGGTAGCGACTTGTCGATCACAAGGTAGCCATGCTCCTGGCTTTACCGTCAGTTTTACGCCAAGTGGGACCATAACTGAACCAAAATGAACATCATGCTGTGTCAATAATTGAGACTAATGAACTCATTAGGTTTAGTGAGGTAATAAATCACATGAGAAGTAGCGTCATTTTCTCATAAGCTTACACTCAGTCGGAATGCATTTTGAAACCAATCGCCCCCTGCTGGGCTTCAGGAAGAATGCAGGTTTAAAGCACTTTTCAGACCAGGAGGCTGCATCCACTTCTGTTGTACAGTCTGTGATGCACAGTGGCATGTGCCCACTTCACAAGATAAAATAAATTGTACAGATTTTTGAATACGAATGCACTCTGCCCCCAATTCCGACTCTTGTGGAGATAAAGTCCCTTCCTTAATCCTTTGCCCCCACCTGTTTTTTATGCGGAGGAATTTTCTACCCTCTTATTTCGCAGCTGAGGTGTGGAGCTCATGCGATAAGAGAATATTACCTGGCACTAGCTCTGCCATTGTTCCACCGTACTAGGACCTTGTTACGCTCTCTGTCTCAAATATTTTTAGGAGATAATACGAGCTTATTCTGTTGTAAAATTTGAGGTTATTAAAAGGGGTTACTGCAGAGAGGGAGAAGAGGTTATTGCAGAGCGAGTGAGAGAGAGGGAGAGAGAGCGTGAGAGTGTTGTCCCACAGCTTTTACTTGCTCCGTCTGGCTCTATCGCCGCGTATCAGCTTGCCGTATTTGGACAGAGCAGACCTTGTGTGAGAGAGGAATAAATGAAGGGGGATTCAGAGAGGGAATAAAATGCATGAGGATACAGAATGAAAGAGAGCACAACAGAGAGAGACATTAAGGAAGAAAGAGTGAGTGTTTTAGCTGGTAAATAAATGGACGGTCACAGCAGCTAAAGATACAGAAGGGCCAGTGCTCCCACCACAGGCTGCGTGGTGTATCGCTCGCATCAAAGCTTTTTTAAAGATCCTTTTATGTTTCTAAAAGACTCTCACGCACTACGCTGGAGTTTTGAACATGTGTCTTCTCATTAAATCCTGCCAATGCATACACAGTCATTCACTTGTATATATACTGCTTTTACTGCTCACACACACACACACACACACTGGGGTACACACAGAGAAGTCGGCATTTCAAGGCAGACGCTCCTCTGTGAGGCAAGAGGCAGCGTGACAGACCCCAGCGTGCAGAATAAAGACCTATCATCCGCTGTCATTCTCTCCTTACAGACCGGGGGATTTTGCATGGGGCTCGCTGAACCTGGTTTGAGGTTGTTATTTATTTATTTCATCTGTTATCAAGGGCTCGGGAAGCATAACGTGCCTTTGGTGAGGAGGAGTACAATGCGCTACAATCCCCTCAGTGATGGATTTCTCTACTCAGATCCTGTACCGCTTTGATTTATGATATAATATAGAGTGATACGCCGCTCATGCTACACAATAGCGCCATACCCCATACTGATGTAATTCCAGCTCGCTGTCGCCTCTTAGCCTATCACAGCCTGCTGTGTTTGAAAAGGGGAGAACCCTCAAATGCACTTCAAGGGCAATCTGATTGAATTAACCAGCCATTAGATGTATGAGATGAGCTGTAATTGCAGGGGTATTTATCTATTCAGATGAATGAGTTTTGACCGCAAGGTCATGATATTGCTGGGCCGTCCTCGGGAATAACTCGACTGAGAGCGTACCTGCTTGCGTCCCGCTCAGTTGTATTGTTTTAACCTCTCGGTGCCTCACGTAACAAATTTAGCTCCTTATGGTTGTGGCACTGATGGTGTTTTTTATAGACCTGCTCAGCAGTGCTCATTCCTCTCCCTCTTGTCGCAGCCCTCGTTAATGACTGGGAGAATAGGAATTAGAAGCAACAAATGAGCCGCAGTGTGTTCGTGTCAGTCAGGTGCACTGGGAGCAGATGCTCTGAGCTTTCACATCTCCACGTCAACACGCTTTCTCCCCTAATTCACTCGGCTCCTCACTATTTTTTGTCCCCCGGTCTTTTTCTATCTTTTAAACCCTGCTTATGTGTCTGTATCTCCCACTTGCATTCAATGAAAGACTTTTAATCTAACCTGTACCACCTTTCCTCCCATTTCCTGTAGGCCTGCCCCCGTTGTTCCCTCTGAGAGGAAGAGGAAGTGATGTCACGCCACCACCACCGCTTTGAGAGGGACTACCGGGGACCCTGGGAGCGGAGAGACATCCGTCCCTCAGGCCTGCACAACGGAGGAGCCAATCATAGCTGTGCCTCTGCCGTTGTCAATGGCAACAACCGTCCGGGGCTCCTTCCCCTCCCAGTCATCCCCTCCCTCCTCCCCACCCCGGTCACAGTTGCCGTGACAACATCGAGCAGCGACATAGCGGTCAAGCGAGGCATCACGGCAGCAGGATCAGTGGCTCCGGCGTCGGCCAAGGTAAGAGCCCCGTCCAGATTGGGCGTCGCGACACCTGCTTTCCTCTGAACCATCTCGGTGTTTGCTCCTGCTCTGTCAAGTTTCTCTCCAGTCTTTGTCTCTCCCTGTGTCAACTTTTTAATCTCTGAAGACTCCCCAACTGGACATAATCTCCAACTTTTCTCCATGCTCCATCCTTCTCTCTCTCTCTCTCGCTGTCCTCCAGTTCTCCTCTCTCACTTTCTCCAACTGTTTTCTGCACTGTCCAATTCACTGGCATGCCCGTCTTCATGGTTCAACTGTCTCAGCCCTTCAAGCCCGTCCGCTCTCTCACTCCCTCCCTCCCTCCCTCCCTCTCTCCCTCTCTCTCTCCCTCTCTCCCTCCCTTCCTCTGCTGCCTCCTGCACTATCCACCCTTATCCCTCACTCCAGTTCTGCACTCTCTCTGCACTCTCTCTGTCCAATGCTCCATTCTTGCCAAACCATTTTCCTTCCATCTTCATTTTCCCTCTCTGCCAAATGGCAGGCTCGTCCTGCCTTTTGCCTCCTTGGTAATTTTCTTCTTTCATTATGTAAATGACCTCTGACAGTGGCTCAGATGGGTGCCCCTTCAGAAGTGACAGTTAGAGCTGGTGTTTTTCTTAACAAGCAAACAAACAAAAAAAAGAGGGGGGACCATCATTACAGAAGCCCTGAGATAATAGCATGTTAAAAAAAGAGCATATTTCTGGCACAGCTGAAGATCTCTGCTTTGCAACCTCTTTTTTTCATAATGTAGGTGTAGCTTAGGTATTAATGATGCAGACTATAGAGAGACATTGATATTTGATCCAAAGTAGGCCATAAATCAACTTCTAATGAGGCCTCAAGTGATACAAAGATCAATATTTGAGTGTAGCATATGTGTATAATCCGTCTTGGACTATATATTATATTTATATTGCATGTCTGTATGGAAACCCGCAGCTTGAATATAGTCTGAGCAGTATAGTGAAAAGCCGTACAGTTTGTGTTCTCCACCCCCTCGTCCGGGGATTTGCTAGCTAGCTGGCTGTCAGCAGCGTGTGAAGAGAGGGGCCTTTACCAAAAAAGAGTTAGACATTTCAGCCTCTCCCCTGCCTCTGCTTCCATGGATACCATTCATCTTCCCTCAGCACTCCTCCTCACTATCAGATCATTTGCTCTAATTTGAACTTCAGCAGATCCATCTGGACTTCTTCTTTTTTTTTTTCTTCTTCTTCACCTTCTCGAGACTCTAGCTCTCAGTGGGGCCTGCACTCTGATAGCAGAGGTAAACAATGCTCTGGTAATTTAGCCCGTAAGTGCACATCATTAGCTGGCCTGCTGAATACACTGACCACAGACACAGTAAATCTGCTCTGGCACCGCGTCGGCCCCTCCTTTTGTGCGGCTGAATAATTACATACATCCAGACAAAGTCTTGCCAACTCCCACCGTGGCCATTGTCATCGCTCAATGGCTGCCACAGCAATTAGGTGCATTGCCTCGCACGTGAATGCACAATTGTTTAAAGGTACTGTATATGTGGGAATGTGTGTGCGTATGTGCGGCAGATATAATGCAGATCCTTCCCCAGATGCCTCTCTGGTAGCTTTATTCAGGGATTTACCTTTTCTACTTTGTCTTGCCTTTGACAGTCCTTTGTCAGGCAGGCAATAGAGACCAGCAACGCTTAAAAAAGGGAAATACCCCGAGTCTGGGCTCTGCTTTAATTATGGCCTAGAAAAGATACAGAGGGCCTCAAGAGCTGCCCAATACCACAGGAGCTCGTCTCTCTATCTTCCTCCGAGCTGTCCTCACTTGCTCTCTCTCTCTCTCGCTTTCTGTCATCTTCGATCAAAGCAGTCGGGGGTCACAAAGAGTCTGATGGACGGATGCAGCTCTCTCTCCGCGGTCCCTGTGTCTCTGCTCTGTCCGTGGCTACACTAAAAAGCTGACAGGCCGTTATTGATCTCCACTGTTTGGAGACTCTCTCTTTATAAATACGGCATGCCCAAGTGGGGACACAGTCCAATAGCTAGACATGTTCAGGAGACGGTGTCTGAATGCGATACCCCTGCCACATATTCCTCTGTGTTATAAAACCATAAATGCAGTAATCATTTCCTTTAATGTAAGGAAACGGCAGAGAACAGGTGTTTCAGGTTACTGTATCCAACCTGTCTTCGTTTGGTTTGCTTCAGCTTTAATGATTAAGTAAAGAGTTATATGGTTTGCGTGATGGAGCAGTGTGCATATGTGAGAATGTGTGTCGGACAAATGCTGAGAGTGGAAATGCACCATCTGGTCGCATTGTCCATGCTGACGTAAAGCTAACCACATGGAACAGCGGACTATATTTAATTTAGAGCTATACTCTGTTATCTCCTGCCGGGCCATTAATTAATTTTTATGTATTTTTGTGCCGTATTCATGGATATAAAGCCGCTACACACATTAAATCAATGTTATTAATAACCGCAGCCTCTGTCTCTCGCTGATAAACATAATATGTATATGTCAGCGGAAAGTCCAGTTTCACTTCACTTCATGCCATTCTGCCTCTTTTAAGTGCGATCCAGAGCACCATTTCCACAGAGTATCGGTTTTACTCAATTTACGAGGTGATAATTAAATGGACTCCGTTCGTATTAACTCGTTGTTTATGTTGTGGCTTATTGGATTTGCAAAAAAAAATAAAAATTACAACGTTTTGAAGATGGTAGCTGCCAAGCAAGCTAATTTTAGGTCGACAAGACGGATGCACAGTAAACAAAAACATGTCACCATGATGCGATTGATTTTCTCCCTGTATATGTTCTGTGTAGGCATGCAGAGACATGAAGAAAGAGACTCGTGAATAAACAAAATGGAAAACACTAGATTAAAAGAATTCTTTGATGATAAAAATATACATCTATGTTGCATCTTTTAAATTTTTTATGGCTGGAAGTTATGGCCTTGAAATAATATTGTGATATTTTCAGGCTGCATTGCAATACACATACATCTCCATATGTTGAAACCTTGAAAGCACTCATAATATTTCTGACAAAGGCTCAATCCAATCTCCCAATTGTTGCCCCTACCCCTCGTCTTCGAGTGCCCTCCTTGCCCTGCGGGACAGAGTTACAAGAGGTAGTGAAAATCCCCCCTGTGGAGCGGAAAAACCCTTCAAGACCCTCATACATCATTCGTTGCCATTAATAGCGTTTATTGTAAACGGACCCCGTTTTCCTCTGATGTCATGCTCGGGGTTGGAAGCTTGAATGCTGGGATGATGTTACGCTGCTGTGTTCCTGCTTGTATAAGTTGTATAAATGTAGGAAATCTGAAAAATCGTTTACCTTTAAATATGGCCCACAATTTGTTCACAACTTCACGCTATCAATGAATGCATCAAATAAAAGAAGAACACTGTTTCTTCACCGCGCCACTAGCGGGGCTTGATAGGCTAATGTTAGCAGCCCATTCTCCTACCCTGTTAGTCTGCACTGATATCACATTAGCACTATCAAGTGACGCAACCTGCTGCTGGATTTCAGTTTAATTTTCGGCAATGTATGCCATCAAAGAAGGGCAATGCAACATTAAAATAATGTGGAAATGTGGAAGTCATGCACAAATCAGCAACAGCAATGTAACGTTAGCTTCCCAGCTAGTTAGTTTGCACTTTGCACCATATTATGATTTAATCCAATACTCTAAAATGATATAAATATAGTCTCATATCACAATAACAAAAAATACACATATATGGCCCAGCCCTAATTATGATCACTTCCTTTCAGACGCCTTTTACGATGTGTTAATGCCTGTACTTCCCTTGTGTTGAAATGGCCCTTGGCTTATAAACCTCAACTGTGCAGTCAAATATCACCAGATTTTCTTTTGATTGTCTGAATGTTAAAGAAAGAGCGCTATTACAGTGACTCCGGGTCACAGTGAAACGTTTAGTTCCTCTGAAATAAAGATCTACGCTGGGTTAAATGTTTGCGCAGTAATCTTGCAGCCTGTTTTTCAGTGTTAGCGAGGATTTCATGGGGTTTAAAAAAAAAAAACGAGCCAAAGCCGGAGTTTTTATCTGAACACATGATACTACTCAGAAAAGTATCTTCCCACAGATAGCCCTCTGAAACATATGAATTTCTCTGCATGGCTTAATCCCTTTTAATATGAATTTTTTAATCCATCCTCCCCTGATATTTAATAGCAGCAGTGCTGGAATTTGTATATTTTTTTTCCCAACATTTACTGAACTTAAATGAAGGCTAAATAAAAGAACAGACAGATATGTGTTGATCAAAGGAGTGCCACGAACTAATAACTGTTGTTGGTTTGGGGATTTCGCTTGTGGGCTTGTGTCGATTCTCTATATCATTGGCTTTTTGATTCGGTCTGTTTACATCTCATTCATTTTTTCTCTGTTGAAATGTTTGCTGATGGAATTTAGTTTCTGATGCACTGAGCAGTCTGGAGCCTGCAGAATGAGCTTCTCCTTCAGCTCGTAGCCATCTCATTAGTTTAATGCCGTTGGAAACAAACAAGTTTTCCTCATGTTATTCTGGTCAGGTTGCGGTGGTGGTGTGGTGCAAGAGATTACCCTCTGCATTTTTGAAGTATTGCGACAACACTCGCATAAGAGCTGAAAAATCAAAGGCAAACAAGCAAAAATGTGCGCAATGCATTGTGTTTGAGAGTTTGTTTGTGTCTGTCTGATTATAAGAAGATATTAGTTTGCTCATTGGCAAGTCTCCTCGTTTCAGCCCTAACCCTTCCTTTGGTCTTTTTCTGTTGATGTGCTGATGGAGAGGATAGTTATGTCCTGAAAACTGCAAAGGGTGGGTTTGAACGCTTCAAAGTCAGTCATGAGGATTTGTAATGCCAGTCAACCGTTGTCTTTGTGGCTTCACATTGACATTGCTCTCAGTTTACAAAGACGCAGAGTACGAGCGTGGCGCTCCTTCCAGGAAAACAAAGTAGCACCTAGGCCAACAGGATGCTAAACAATGAAGATGGGTATTTTTGATATCTACCTTCAGTTGTGTTTATTAAAAGTCGTCCTCAACAGGGAGCGTTACGCCGGCTTCAGTGACTATACGTTCTGCCGTTTGATCGTCTGCTGATAGGGGCTGAATGGAAAACCTGCTGTTGGCAGTCCATTAAAGCGCTTTTTTCCGCGAGAAGGCTGAATGAAGCGTTATGTTCTGCTGAGCACGCCTCGACAGAAACCGCATCCCATGACAGATCGCACCACCTGGATGAGATTCTTTGACAATACGCGGTTACTCCATTATCCCAATGCATATGTTTAAAAGCTATAGCAGTATGCATGTTGAATGCATCGTAGTGTATCCCTACTGGTTGTGAGGTCTTTTTTTTTTTCAATTTTAAAGTTGACAGCAAGATATGAGCGAAAAGTTTCTCCTTGTCAGAACACAATTCTTAATTTCCAAGCATCAACAGCGCCAATCAATAGAGCTCGTCTTGAAACAAAATCACCCATTGTGCCTTTTTGGTCATTGATTTCAGCCAGGTCAGCTAACCAATGGATTGAAGCAGACCCCATACCGTGGCCAACACAACATGGTATCCAGAGAACAGCAGGTGTCGTGGCCTCACCCTGACACAATCAGAAAAAGAAAGAAAACACACACAAAGCAAGCCCCATTGCGAGTGATTTATTTTACTTTCAGTTTTTTTTGTGCTGCAATCACATTGAGGCAAATGTGTCATTTTCCTGACAGTGACAAGGCGAGTGAATTGCGATGAAATGTATTTTGTCAGCTTTGAAACATTCAACATTTTTAAGGCACCTGCAGAAGCAGAAAGGTTTGATGCGACCGTGCATCACCTCTGTAGTGCACCAGCTTTCATTCTTTCATATTTTTTTGTCTCGTTTTTAGCGTTATTTTTCCGATGGGCCTTTAAATCTGCGTCAAGTGCCAGCGTCACTCTCGTGTCACGGTGCCAGGTAATGAATACGCTGGAAGATTCTGAAATCACTGAATCTTTATTGAGGTTGAGGCGCAAAAGGCGAAGGCTTCTTTTGAAAACTGGGATAACCTTGTGACGAGTCGCTGTGAAATGTATTGAATATGAGATGATTAAAGTTTAAGAAGGCGCACGCTGGGGGAGCTGGATGAGGGAGACGGAACGGAGACAGAAGGGGGGAAGGAAGGGAGGGAGGCGGGCTGGCAGAGAGCTGCTTTTGAAATTAGCTTCAGATAGGGGAGGAAACTACAATTGTTCTATCAAATAGTGAAACTCCATCATCCGAGAAAGATGAAAACTTTACATTTCCAAGGCAGACAGACTCACCATGGGGTCTTAAAGAAAAACCCTGCTACCTTGTGAGGAAAGCCAAAAACATTAAACGTAGCTGGAAGAGAAATGGTTGCTTCACAGCTGGAAATGATGTCATCCAGCCTTCCCTTTAGTTCTACTGATGGACATAAAATGATGATACGTTCAATGTGATTATAGATTTAAGAATGTTTACACTGCTGATACTTATTTCTCAATGATCCAGGATAATGTGTTGTTTTTTTTATTCTTGACATTTTAACTTAAATGGAAAAAAAAAAAAAAAATAGGCGCTCAAAATCCTCCCTAAGTACTAAGCTTTTATCTTCCTCTGAGGAGCAGAAAGGTAAACAATCTTCACACTCCGCTGCCTGGATTTGATTTATTAGCCTCTACTGTACGTGTTGTCATCCTGTCACAGACTTGGTGCGCGTCATTTGCATTCACAGTGAAAATGTCACAAATTCCAGCTCTCTGGAGACAATTCCCGAGAAAGCGGACCAAACTGATTGATTAGAAATACTTTGTCTCACCGCCGTGGCTGTCATTCATTATCCATACGCCATCGTGTAAAACCTGAAGGCTTTTTTTTTTTTCTTTTCTTCTCGCAGGTGAGTGTCTTTTTTTTTATCTGACTTTCAATGTTTGAACAGTTATGCAATTTTAAATATGTTGGGCCAGAGGTCTGTTGCACATTTTTGTTCTTAGTTAAATGGTGCATGTGTCGGAGCGTACGTTGGCGCTAAAAAGTCAGCCCGTCTGACACGGAGTCGGCTCTCTCTGTCTGGTCTGTCCGGTGGAAATGTCAGTTTGGATAAAGACGGCCCCTCGCTGGTTGTGCAGTAAGCCGCCCCCCAGTGTTAGGCGTGCCACTATTAAAAATGCCACTCCTTTTTGTTTTTGGTTCCTGTGATTGGATCTTTTCCTCGCTGTGAAAACAGGTTTTGAATTCCTGGCACAATACGCTGATCGTGCCGTTTCTTAGAATACATTCAAAGCCCGTCTCAGATGGGTACACCTGATTTTAATTGGTCTGACAGCTTATGAACTGAGAGTCATGGTTTTCCTACTCCTACTGTTTTACTTTCCATTAGTCATGCATTAATTCCCTTTTCCATAAACACAAACATCATCTTAATGTTTGTGGACAAACAAATCCACTGTCAGGCTCGTACAACAGTCATTAAGGAACAACGGACCTCGAGGGAACGAAGCGCGGATTAAGGCAGTGATTTTCCTTTAAGATGATATATGGAAACTTTTCAGTGTTAATGAGCAGCGGTGATTGTGTGTTTACTGGGAGCAATTGCACCAGGGTCTGGATGTCTCGGGCACCATGTGGGGAGAATTAAAGCTTTTCCACTCGGAATCAGACCGGGCTATGCCGCCGTGATTGCTAATCAAGTGTAGAGATACAGAGCCAGACAGACAGACAGAAAGCCAAACAGACAGACAAGACACCTCAGTCATGAGGACTGCACACTGTCAACCTGTCAGAGCGAAAGGCACTGTAAAAAGGGGAACTGTCAGGCTTCATCTTTTTTTCTTATCGGCATTTGAAATCGGATGGATGGAAAATGGGAGCCATGGATCTGATGACAGATTTATCAGAAATCTCACACCCTCATCACACAGCCAGGACACCGTCATCTTCCTTTGTCAACAGAAAATATTGACAGCGGTCTCCTTGATTTAAAGAAGAAAAACTCCACACATAAAATGAAACGGTTGGCAGATGTGGGACGATAACAATGCGACAGGTCAGAGAATAGGTGAAGGCAAGTGTTATCTTTGTCTGTCTTGTCAATCTCACTGTGACAGGGATGTTCCACAGGTTTCATCCAATCCCCCTCCTCTCATGGGTCCACCTGCGTCTGTCTTTCTGTCTACTGGGCTGAGATCCCGGCTGAACCTTTGTACCAACAATGGAACGCCGCGTTCATCCATCCAGCCCGCCTGTCTTTCCTATCACAGTTCTGGAAAAAACCCGGCCAAGTCGTCATTCTCTCCTCTTCAGCTCCTGGTGCATCTGCTTCATCAAAAAAATGGATTTTAATCCTCTTGGAGGAGCTCAATCAGAGACAGGTTGTTGTTGTGAAAACCCATGATATCCCAAAATAGGAGACCTTTCAGGGTCCTGGCTTTGTGGTGGGTTGGTGATGGTTACAACAGGCTTTACAAAAGACTGCATGTGCAGCCCTGGCAGGAGAAGAGAAGACGGTCCAGAAGGGGCTTGCTCTCCTGTTTTTCTGGCTTGTTGTGTGTGTGTGTGTGTGTGTGTGTGTGTGTGTGGGTGGGAATGGAAAGCAGCTTCCTTTAACACACCGGCTGTCTTATGAGTCTGGCTCCAAACTGACGGCCCGATGGCTCGATCTAATAAGCAGTCATCGGATATCAGATTCAAATCTCTTTCTGCTGCGGGAAAGACGAGATGCAAGGCCCTTCTCTATTTATGTCACAATGACTATGCAACGGGAGTGTGTGATATTGAAAGGGGCTGAGGAGTGTGTTGTCATCCAATACTGTACATCTGCTCTCCCAGCAGTACACAGAGATCATTGTCTCGCTGGTCTTTGACTGAGCAGAAGCTGGCGCGTTGGACGTCACTACACAAACAAAGGTGTGTTTACAAGTGCGGATTCGTCTCAGGGGTTCTGTCTTGCTTTCTTTCTGTCTGTCTTCTGGTGCTCACAGATGGGTTGGGAAATTAGGAGCTTATTCTGCTCTCTGCAGCAGCTCAGTTGATAAAAGTAACAGTCATAGAAGCCCCTCTCCCACGCCATCACCCCCTGCCTTTTATCGCCCTCCATCGCACTTCCATTACTGTTTCTATCTAATTCTTCAGCCCATCTCTTCCCCCTCCAGACCACCATCCCTCCAGCCACTTCAAACAACTTCTTGTCTTTGTTGAAGCATAGATCCTCATTCCTGCGTCAGCGTTGCCTCCCTCTGAGCGCGCTTGTGTGAAATTGGATTGCTGATCCGTTGGCGCTGAGTGGCAGAGATGTAATATAGGATAGCGGCAACCGCATGTTCTGATGCCAGAGACAGCTGTTACAGGACACCGGCGGATCAGAGCTGATGCTTGACTCCAAGTCCTCGTCTCTTCAAGACTGGAAATGCTCTCGGCAAATCTCATGACAACATAAAGGCCAACGGCGGCGAACAACAAACAGAAACGCGTGTGGAGGGGTTGTCAGAGTTGCTCGATTCGCTTAAGTGTCAAGGGGTCAGCGTTGATCCCTGGCCAATTTGCAGTGGCTGTCGTTTTACATTTGTCATTATCATTTGTCGTCGCTGCTAGCACTGCATCTCGCTGCTCGTCCTCCTCAGAGGATGAGGAGTTTGTGTCAAAGGCGAAAGGGATGCAGAAATTAACCTTGTGATTATCAAACTCTCAAACTCCGTTGGCCTGACAGGTGGATGTAAAAACTTCCAGGCTGTGATCAGCTTTAGTTGAATTTGCTGGTTTCTAAATGTGGTAAACAGTATAAATAGTTTGTACTGAAGACTCATTATTTATCGCTGGGGATAAGGTTTAATGAGCTCACTCAGCCATATATTTCCAAAAGTGGCTTTTTGCAGGTACAGTAATGAAAGCAAGCGGGGTTTGATAATTATTTGATACTCAAAAGCTTCCATATTAATGATGTCGCCTTTAAAGAGGCTGTAAATCAACCATCTAACCACCAATTTACACCTGTCTACCTGCAGTTCACAGGTTGACATGGGGATCTCTATTTATAGAGAAGTATGATGTAAGTGCTAATGACATGCAGCACTAATGTTGGGTAATATGTTGACACACAACACATTCAGGTTGTTCTAAAAAGTATCTGCTGCTCATTTTAGGATACTTTTCTAAAGCAGCGGAAATGGATTCAGTGAACCCAAAGAACGAATCTCGGCTCTGTAGTTCAAGGCTGCCATTCAACCATCTCTGTAATTGAACACATCATCAAATGAGCGGATCAGCTCTCTAGCCCTTCAAAGACCCACACTTAGTACCCACATTCCCCTTCAAGTGTTAAATGAACCCCCCGCTGAGCCTAGCTGATTGTATGTCATTTGGGTTTCCTCTGGTGGGGAAAAAAAACCTCTGCCAGCCTCTCTTCCCTTCCTCCGTAAACCAACCCCCCCCCCTCCCTTTGTCTGTCCTGTTCCACAATCGCAGAATAAAGAGCGGTGGCATTTAAAAAGGTCCACATGTGGAGGGGTTGACATTCAAAGTGCTGCCACCTTAAGGTTAACTCCAAACGAAAGGTGATGGTGAATGCGGGCTTTTAAAGCATCAGTCATGTCATGTGGAATATCAGATATCGGCGAGGAGGCAGACGGAGTAGCGTTTAAGATGCACAGGTAAACAATACATCTTTCTCCAGGATGTCTGGCACCTCTCTCAGCTCTGCCTCGCACTTGTGGTATTAAGGTCTCCCGGTGCTCTCGGCATCAGAACCTGGAGAGTTTTCGTGTTTGTCTGGTGCCCTGCCGCTGGGTATATTTGTGCAAATGAGCATGGCCACAAAAGCAGGAGTTATGGACAATTGCCCTGCCCGAGGCTGAGTCTTGATTCCCGGTAAAAAACTAAGAAACTCTTTTCATTCTTTTTTTGAAAAAGGTGGACAAAAGTGCCTGCACTTCTCCCTGACTGTAAATAGACATTGACAGCCTTTGCTTTGAAATGTGTTTGCTTGACTTGGTCAGGTTTTTCAGTTGAATGCACAAAAGAGAAAATAAGCAATGCTTAAGAGAGGCTTCCTGAAAACTCTTGGAAACAAAATCATTAGCCAATTGACCCCCTCATCCTCCCCCCCTCTTTTTTTTTTTTTAACATGGATAGCATTGTCTGCGGGTCTGAACTAAAAGAAGTGTTTCAGCAGCTCTCAGATGAGCTGCTGTGAAATTTGGTACAGACATTCAAGGTGTCCAAACAATACAGCTTAATGACTTGATTCACCTTGCAGCATTTTCAGGTCAAAACTTTAATTTATTCCATCACTTTGGTTTATGATCAAATGTCTGCAAAACTAATGACATTCCCATCAGCCTCAGGTGTCCTTTGTGTAAGGTGCTCAATAGAAAATGTTAAAATGCTAACACGATAAAATAAAACATGGACATTCAGGGTCCCCACGGTCCTTACCATCAGAACATCCTTAGAAAAAATCTTTTTTTGATTTTTTTAGTAACATTATACTGTAGCTACGAACATAGCAGTACAATGTGTCTACACTTTAGGCTGTTTGTCGGCAAATAAATGCTACAACCTTGGTTAGCTCAGGAGTTAGCAACAACTTTTAATCAAGGCTCACTCGAGATGGACTGACCTCTAAGGCGGACCAGCTATTCTACATTTGAACGACGAGCCGCAACCCTGGTGTTGTAGATATTTCTACTGAACAATAACATGTCAGCAGTTTAGCGTTGTCACCGCAGGGTTGTTAGCATGCGGCCTCACATAGCCGCTGCAGAAGCACTTTAACGATGGGTTTCCCAATGTAAATATAGCACCGCAGATGTCTAAGCACACTTAAAAATCACAAGATATCATTATGAGGTAAAACCATAGTAGATTTAGGAGTCGTTTTTAGGAGTGTGAGTGGTGAGGTTAAATTCATGTGATTGCGATGTTGGCTAGTTCGCTGGCAGACTAACGTTAGCTTTTTACTTGAGTCTGTCACATTTTACGCTTCAAAATCCTAATAATCATAACCACAGTGGTGTTCGTTTGTGAAGATTATCATGCTGAACAAAATGTGTAAGTATCATAAACTTGTGTTTGCCACAGAGCTCATTTTCTGCAATAATCCAAAATCCAATTGAAAAACACCCCCCACAGGCTTTCTGCCGAGGGAACCAGGGCGGCCATCCCTGCAGAACTCTTTTGGCAGCTTTGTTGAGCAGTTATGCTCAGGAAAGTGGGAAAGTGATTTACTGTTTAAATGTTTTTATGTTCTTCTCCCTGCACTATTATATTGTCACGACAAATATGTAGCAAACAAATATTTTTTTTCTCCTCTGTCACAAAAAAAAGGCTACCGAAGGTCAAGGTTGTGTGTTTTTTTTTGTTTTTTTTAAATAATCCCTCAAGGTCATTATGACAGAAGCTTCTCTTGGACATCAGAAAACTTTTTTCTATCCGTCTCTCATTATTCTTCTATTTCTCCCAGTATATTATGTGACTGCCAGTTCCTGGTATTTGTGGTCCAGTTGCTGTGGGCCATCCATGTGTGCAGTGCTCAGGGGATCCATTTTATTAATACACACATAAATAATAGATATATTTTAAATGCAAATTCTAATAGGGACTTTGGGGTTGACTCAATCATGCAGCATTTGTGGTTTGACCTTAACTCGGGCTAACAAATTACTGGAAGCTCGGTGTTTCTCATTAGGAGCGCCACGCATCATCACACTGCCAAGTACTCCTCTGCCATAACCACAACCAGTGTATACACCATGTAAATGTTTCTCTTTCATCTCTGCACAGTTTAGTAGTGTGACTTTTTACATGTGCATTTTTGTGTTTCCTGGCACGAGTAACAATTTACATCAAATGGCATCATTGCAACAGTGGATGCGATCCACAATTTATGAGCAGGAGCAGCTTCATGTTGCTGATATCAGAGTAGAATACAGAGGGATAATCCCACTGTTGCTCTTGTTGTCGGTCTGCTTCTCAAAAGTTTTTTTTTCTCTGTTTAAATCACCCAGTGTCCGACGGATGAGTACAGCGTCGTAATAAATAAGAACAGGTGCTTATCAGAATAAGGCAGTGATGGAAAAAAATATTCTCAATGTTAAAATATTCAGTTACAAGCAGTCCTGCACTCAGAGAATCGAGTGATCGAGAAGTATTACTCGAAAAATGTTGTAACCAGTAAATGATACATGATGATTCATATTACTTTGCTCATAATCAAAATAATTGCAGCATTTTACTGCTTATGTCACTGACAAAGAAAGATTCATCCTTCTAGCTATCTGCTTCACATACAGTTATATGAGTCGCTGCTACAGTGGAGTTGTCCACCCAGTCACCAGAATAAATGTTGGCAATGTTGGCTTAAAATAGACTACCTGTTTTTGACTCTTCAACCAAAATATTAGTTTTTTGCCACTGAAATGGAAATTTTCTCGGGTCTCCTTAAAAATATCCACAGGTTTCACGCTTACAAATGTTGCAACACACTCTCGAACTGTGGTCACTGGCTTGTCGGCAGCCTTCTCGCCTTTAACTCCACCACCATCCCCTCCACCTCTTGATGTGACAGTCAGGTCATAAACATGTAATATGACATGTTTTGTACAAATGTCAATATGACACGTGCAAATGTGGTCAGTCATTTGCAGAAATGTTATCTGCCAACATTTTTATCCTGGTGACCGGGCAGGCTGGCTCGGTGCTTATCTGGCAGATGATACTCGCTGATTAAAAATTGCTTCATGAACTTCAATAAATAATGATGATACGTAAGAAAAAGATCCATGATCATCACATCTATCCATTCATCATCTATATCTGCTTATCCTGCTGAACATCACAGGGGTTATTCCATCACGCACTGGCTGAGACATAGAGAAACCCTGGATCAGGTATCGCTGTATGAGCTAACACACACACAGAGACACTCGACCTGCATGTCTGGACTCACACAGATACAAGCTCACACCCAGGATCTCGCAGTGAGGCAGCAGTGCCAACATACATAATAAAAAACACTTTTGAAAAACTGCTTTGAATTTGGAAACAATTGAAACAATAAATCTGGACTGTGTATCAAAGTGGGGACATTTACTGCGTCTCGAACACAAATTCAAGGATGCGTTTCCATAAAAGAATGTAGTAAAACACTCAACCAATCCAAGAAATAGATGCAATCATAGCAAATGGCTTAGAATTACTGTGGTTATTGTGTTACACAGACAAGCTATGTGAATTGTGTTGTGAATAAGGTTGCTGACCAAATTTAAGATTACATCAGACAACTCTTGACTGCCTCTGCATCAATGCTCCGATCCTATTTTACAGCTGCCCCCACTAAACGCAGAGTCCAGTCCTCGCATTCCTCGCTGCTTAAATCAACAGCTGGCCCATCAGAGTACCTCCGACTCTAAATCCATCCTAATCCCTGACACATGTTTCAAAGACTCTGCGCAGCCACAAAATGCCCAAAAGTGCGGATCGTCAACAAAGGCCACACAGTTTGCATTCCTCTGTAATTCTGCTCTAATATCAGCACCGCAAACTATATTGCACACCGTAATCAGATTAGATACTTCTGGGAAATAACAGTTGATAATGTTTGAAGAGGAGGATAATATCCCTGTTCAAATTAGACTGCAAATTGGAATGGAATAAATTGTCTGTTCAACATAATATTTTACCGAGTCTAGAGGCAAAGCAATCCAAAAGTAATTGAAAGCAATTAGATTATGATTACTAAATTTGATTAATCTGCTGGATTACACCACTGGTTGACAATTTCAAGTAGGTAATCTGTAACAGTTCAGTAATATGTAACAGAGTATGTATTTTTTCCTGGGTAATACTAGCAACAGAGTAGTGCATGTTCTGTATAAGTAATGTTGCTCAGTGCAATTCAAAGTTCTGTTCAAAATAAGCTTTAATTTTCTTTTGTTTTTTCTTTTTAGTGCTCTGCTTTTTACTTTTAAACTGGGTTAGCAGTGACATCAGCTATAAAGTTATTCTCAACAAACTAGAAGTAAACTAATTTCACTATAATCAATCATTGTCAGTGTACCAGCTTTATTAAATCAGGTAATTACTTTATAATTGCTTGGTGCTGAAGTGGTGTGCTTCTTTACATACTGGGGTGATTATGTCTTAAATTACGACACAGGTGCACGAGCGACTTTGTGTGTCCGGACTCCCGTTGCCGCGGCAGCCGAGCGTCTTTTTTTCCGTTGTTGACTTGTTTTAGATGCGCTGATCTCCGTCAGCGTCGCTGCTTTTCGGACTTGGCGGTCTGATTCAGAGTGGCTTAGCGCCGTCCGTGCCAGGAAGTGCTGTCTGTCATTGCCTGTCACTTAGGTAGAGATTGGTGTGTGGTTCTGTGTGTGTGTGTGTGTGTCTGTGTCTGTTTCTTGACTTGACACAAATGAAAATGTAAGGTATGATTGTTGTCTCGCTGCCTGCCTTCCCCCTTCCATTATGACATCAGCCTGTTCATTTGATCCATTACTGGTGCTATTACTGTGAGCTACAGCCTAAATGTCAGCCCAGTTTGAGTCATTTTTCCATTTTGATCCAAAAAAAAGAGGATTTTCTCCGTCCCACAGCGCTGCCTTCCGTCTGCGTTGAGGTTGTTTTTGTTGTCATTGGAAATCCTCCAGCTGCAATTAAGAAGCTGATTTCAGGGAGGGGGGGCTGTTTTGCACAGTCCTGCCACATCTCGAGCGCCTCCTGATGTATGTCGGCACGGCGCGTAAAGAGAACACTCTCAAGGTCAGATTGAAATTGGAACCATTTCATCATGAGGCATTATGGGAAGTGCCGTGCATCTGAGGAGGGGCAATAAATATTGTCAAACGCGAGCCAAGCGCCGTCAGTATACAGCCCTGCTTGCATGTGTTATTTTTAGCGGCGGGATTTATGGTGGGCTTGATTCTTTTTGCAGCGCTGTTTAAATGTTTACAGTCGCAGATGTACGTCTCCACCTCCAGTGATGTCACGATTCGATCGTCCTCGCACAAAACTTGGCAGCGAGGTTTTGAACTGTCACAAAGGGAACTACGGGACATTAACATAACATTTCATGCCAGGAGCAGACACCTGTAACGGGATGTGTCAGCAATTGAAGTGCTAATAATGTATGTTGCTCAAATGAAGGCTGCGACGTGCCAGACAAGTGTGTTAATCTACTACTGCTGGTAAAAATGCACATCATTAGCCAGCACCTTAAGTGACCTTTTCTTTGTGTGGTTCTGCAGTTTGGGAAATAAAATGAATGATTGCATTCTGTCTGCGACAAGATCGGGTCCTTCATTAACACACAAAAAAAAAATCCAACTATCAGAGCAGGCATGTCATATTTTTTTCTCCGTTTGTCTGGGAGATTTGACAAGAAATGGATGTTAATATAGTCGCTCGAAAAGGGCATTCTGGGTTTGACACAATCAAGGACTTGTATTGTTCACTCACTGGGCAAAATCTTAATTATGTTTCAACAAGCAAAGCCATGTCAGATACCACCCGACCAGAGAATATGGAGTTGACTTTTTCCAAAGGCACAGCCAGCGTTTTATTGGGCTTTGTTGACATTTGTTGACTTGCAGTCTGCCATGAAAGGTCTCTGCAAGTGTTCCTTCTTGAAGGGCAGTCACGGCTGCTTCACGTTAAATAGCAGAGTCAACAATCCAATTGAAAATGCACTGAGTTATTATCTTGAAGTGTGCAAACCAACAATAGAGATTGTTGGAAATGAAGGTGATTGTCTTGTTACTGCAAGCTTTGTCTGCCAAAGTGGAAATAAAACATTTTATGTAGAGTGTTGTGGTGTGTGTGTGTGTGTGTGTGTGTGTGTGTGTGTGTGTGTGTGTGTGTGTGTGTGTGTGTTTTATTTGTCTCTCAGGGGAATAAAAGCAGAGTGAAGATCATGTGGGTGTGTCTGTGTTCCCCAGCAGCACAATTACCTTGACGAGGTTAGAAATGAATAAGCGCATTTGAATGAAGTGTCTGCGATCCATTGAACGACAGCTGCTGATTTGAGCCGCGATGCCGAACACAATATGAACTCGACGCAAATAGAAAAGCGGTGCATCTTGGACTGGCAAGGTCGCCGCCGCTTTATGAATTTATTTTCCCCACAACTTCGCAGAATTCGCACGCCAGATTGTTTCAGAGAAGTAAAGTTCAGTGCCGAAGAAAATCAGGTTGACGAAGGTTCTCAGTCATCCAGGTGATGGTGATTCAGAGTGCCGTATCGTAGGCAACTGCACGTGTTTCAGTTTCTTGAAGACCTTTCGCAGTCTCATCCAAGAGGCTTCTTCAGTTCTAACTGGATTTAGAAAGAAAACCGTGTTTCTATATATGCACACACACAAAAGAAATGGAAATAGCGCAGGATGAATAATGAATGTGTTGAACCATGTCGATTACTAATGCTGCCCACTTGCCTTGGGTAAATGGCATTGAATTTCCACCATTCTGTGCGCTGACCTGCTTTAAGGGCAGATATTAAAACTATTTGGATTCACACAAAAAGCTGATGAAAAGACTTTAGCAACTATGTCAGTTGATGATTGTTGCAATGGGTTTGAGTTGGCTTTGGATTCACTCAAGTTTTGCACTTAAATACACGTACGAGGAACTTTTTCTAAGAGTGTTTTTAATTTTCTGCCACCTTTTATGTTGATTTCACTTCATCTGACAGCAGAGAGATTTAAAAAAATACCTCTTATGAATACTTTTACAATTCATTGGTAGAATAACTTAATAAGATGAGAAATACTTGCTCTGCCAATGCATTTTAAAATTCTGCTAACATTTCCATCCATCATTGGTGAAATCCAGCAGAAAAGCTGCAGAATGCAAACAAAGGTACACTGACATGACCGTGGAAAAATGCCCTTCCTAGAGCCGGTGTTCAGTTTGTCCAGTCTGGGCCTCCGTAGAAACATGGCAGTGTTTGGTCCCCCTAATCTTACAAACTAGACCTTGAAGTAAAAGCACAATACATAGTTTTCCAAACATATTACATGGATACAATTTTATTTATAATTAAAGTCCTAAGATTTAATAAACTTAATCAACCACTGGCATTGTGAGTAGAGCTGCGACGTATGATTGAATGTCAACATTAATAAAAAATAAGTCCATAAAATGTAAAAACAAACCCAAAGAATTGTGAAAAAATGCTTAAAAATTTTGTTGGGTTTTTTTTTGTTTTTGTCCAAACAATGATGCAAAACACTCCAAAGACTCCTTGAGATGACTCACTGCTCTGTGTAGTAAAATGTAGATAAAAAAAACAAAACTGTCAGGCGCTCTTGGAAAATAAGGACAAAAGAGAGTGCTTCAAAAACCAAAGGTAGGCGGAGGGAGATATATTTAAAAAAATAGCCTTTATAAAAGTCCTTGAAAGGCCAAATCATTAAGAAAAGCCAACATGCTTCAACCACGAGGTCTTCTTCAGGGCTCCAAACTACAAACAACACAATGTGGCCTCACTTATGTAGTAGCAACAACCAATAGGAGGATTTATTTTTCCTATATAGGCTCCTCTCTTTTGTATTTGCCTGGATTGCATCTGGTTTTTAAAGTGCTCTTCATAGATTTTTATAAATGACGAATAAAAGCAACAAATTCTTACGAGGTACAATGAGAAGCCGGAGGACTGAAACGATTAATAGTTTGAGTAAAGTTTCTTTTGATCGACTAATTGATTAACCAGCGAACCGTTGCAGCTCTAATTGTAAGCTAACGAGAAAGAAGATCCCAAGCCAAATCTGAGCACAACAGCCTTTAATGTTGAATGACTGAGAAACAACTGAACCGATTGGCCTTCGTCAGGGCAAAAGAGTTCAACATAAACACAGACGTGACGTGATGTGAATACATTTCAGGTGCTGTGGCTCCTTACTTTGAGGGAGACTTCTTTAAATTACTTTTTTTACTTCCTGTCCAGAAAGCAGACACACTCCAGCTTCTTTCTCTCTTGAAGTTGTAAGCTGACATTTTGAAATGGCTTGAGTTAGTGATTCTGTCTCCCCTTGTTCACTTCCTGGCGTAATGTTCCGTCTACCGTGTCCGGCGTTCCTTATTTTATATTAACGTGCCCCTCAAAGATCTAGGTTGAGCTATCATTACCAAGTAAAAAGCCGATTTCTTTTTTTCCTCTTTCAGCTGAAGGCACCTACTTAAAATTTATTGTGTTCAAAGAAAAAGAAAACATTAATATTTATCAGGTGGAAACACAAGGAGAAGAAGAAAATGTAATAGTTGTTCTAATTCAAATCCTTTAAATTTGTATCGAGCGAGGTAAGGATGTGACCAGAAATCTCTTGGTGTGTGACCTGCATATTTTCCCGGTAAATGAGACATGTTAAATGATGTGCCAGAGGGAAAATGGGTCTTTTCAAGCAGCACACACTGTTCCGATCATCACAGATAACCAAGCTGGAAGGCCAGGGACCTAATTTAAGGGCTATTTACCATACGCCAGATTTTCAATGGAGCTGCTCCCGGATGCAGAAATGGGTATAAAAAGAGGAGAAAACCTGCAAGAGAAAAAAGCTGTAAACCGTGTCAACCTCACAACCACGATGATTTTATATTATCTACCATTTGCTAAGACACCTGTAATTAATTATTCATCCACCTCTTCTTGAGATCCTTTACCGTTGAATGTTTTTTCGCGAGCTCCTCCTCACGGAAAACGAGACAATACAGGAAAAGAGGGACCCACTCCGATCTAAAACAAAGAGGTGGGACGTGATTAATTCCAGGGCACATCTACCGGCTGCATCACCCTTGACTGATCTCATCAGACTGGAGCGACAAAGGGAACATCATTTCTAATCAGAGTCATAATCCTAGATCAGCACTTAAGCAGGATTTGTCTCTAAACCAAATGATTGTTGTCACTTCTTAACATGTTTAGGAAGTCTCACAGTGGAGGTTTAACAATAAATGTTGAACAATGAGCTCTCTGCCTTTCTCTTTCTCATTATCTTCACATTACTTGTGTGTGTCTTTTCTTTTTATGCCTCTTCTCTCCTCTGTAGCAGTCTTCTCTGTCCATCCATACTTCTGGCGCTCTAATATGAGACTGTCCTAGAAAATGAATGGCAGCATTTCAGCAACAATTTCAGCATGTGTTCATGTTCAAGTGACAAAGACCTCTAGTGGTTGGAGGACTTATAACTTCTTTTAACTATGAGCACAATTAACCAAGTTGTTACCATGGCAAAGGTCACCTAACCCTAACTGTGCACCTGTTCAGTCCAATGAGATTTCCTAGCCTGGTGCATATGGTAAAAAGGTTCTGGTAACATTTATAATGCATGGCACTATAATCCATAGACTTCAATCCATTTACTTTGTGGCGTAGTCACACGTTTATAAATCGATTTTCTCGGCTTGAGTTAAGTTTTACAAATATAAAACCTGTGTCAACAGTTTTAGAGATGTTTCAGGGGAGGGGAATATATGTATAGTTTTAGCTGCAGTACCACGTGGCCACTGGGAAACTTTTTGAAGTACAGCTGAGCTTTACCACTGTATCCAGCTCTATAATGCATTCATGATTTTAACCCAAACCATTATCTGTCCTTGATTTGTGCCTGAATGTACGACAAGAGAAGAGAGAAGAGTGGTGTGTAACGAGTTCAGAAGCCACTGACAAAATAAAATGATGCATCTTCCACTTTGCCTTTACTACAATTGGAAAACCATTGTTGCAGAGATTTTAACATTCACATCTACAAGGACTTTTGAAAAACTTGTGAATGCCATGTTTTTTTATTAGTGTGCCGACCTCGTTTTAAGTCGGCTATGCGTGCATTGCTTGGAATGGCACACTGTGTGTGCAGAGAGTTTGGCGGAGGGCTGCAGGTATGTTAGGACCTTCTTTGGCGCTGGTGAGCCACCCTTGCTTTAGGAAATATCAGCTTTCGGGGGAAAAACATAAAAAACAGTAATCAAAGCATCCTAATGGCCGCATTATCAAGTTCTGCATACAACACTAACGGCACGCTGAAGTTGTTGTTGCGGTTATTGCTGGTATTAAAGTTTATTTGACAGTGATGGAGGATGTTGTGAGCTGTCTTGAGCTCCTGACTTTTGCCGCCCCCCACCACCACAACGCGCCTCGTCCAGGCCCTTCCCTCCAGCCAGAGTTATGGCGTACTTGACTCAGAAGAGATTGCGTACCAATGAGGAATGGCGGGTCTTTCTTTTGTTTCCGCACTCAAATATACGGCCTCATTTCATCGGCTTAACGACCTCATTTAAATGAGCCTAATGACTCTCACTAATGTCCGGGCATGGCCAGGAGATTGTGACTGTTCTCGCAAGCGATGTCCTCTGCATGCACATTGTATATCTCCATTATGAGGCCTGGTCTCTATGGAAAACACAGCCTATTTATTGTCTTCTCTCATTGCTTAAGATTAATATTTATATAATGCGACGGCCCCTCTGTTGTACAGCTCACAGGTTACACTTTCTGGGGCATTTTAAAGCAGACCTTATCCAACATTGTGGTTTAGTTTAATATATGTTTGTGCTTTTTTATATTCTTCATGCATCTGTATGTGACAAAAATGTTTAGTAAATGCCCAAAAGGTTCAGGACATCCATTTTATCAGCTGATTTAAGTGTGTCCGCTCCTTTTTGGTTCGTTGATTCACAGCAGTATAGGTTTTGACGGCTGAATTGAGTGCCGGAAAGGTCACTGAAATGCTAATGCCTAAATATAATTTCAAGTCAGCTCTTCAGAATTCACGGAGTATACACCGCAAAAGGGAAAATGTTAAATCTCCACATCCAGACATATTAGCACTATTAGCTGTCTCTGTGTCACCCCCCATGTCACAGCTTGCGATGACTCCGCTGCGATTCGCTCAAATCTACAGTTTCCATTAAAGACCAGAGTGTGAAGCCAGCACTTTGCCTTTCTCTGTCATGGAACACTTTAAGTAAAGGGACTATGCATGGCGTCAACACAGATCAATATGTGGACGGGCTTCCTGGTGCGGTCAAAACCGCCAAAGCAGGCCCATTATGCGATGGGCTCCTTTCAAAAGTCCGATGTTAAAGCACATACGGTCGAACGTGTGACGGGAAATCAATGCTCCCTGACAGGGACTGAAACCTGACAGCTCAATAAGCTTTGGAGGCAAGATGTACCTTCTTCTTCTTCTTCCTCCTCGTCCTCGCCTTGCCACCATAACTATATCCCGTTCCTACAAGGGACTTAAGGGCTCAACCCTGCAGACTATTTCAGATTACAAGCTCCTGTCAACAAGTGCACGGGGAACCAGTTGTGCGGGGTTGTGTAAGGGAAATGGGAATCTGTGTAAAGCAAACGTGCTGCCACTGACAACAGAGGTTCCTTTAAAGCCCGTCTCCAGTGGCATCATCACCTCATTGAGATACAGTGCAGGGACTGTGCACACTGCTGGTCAGGATGGAGGGAACTTTAGATAAAGTGCCCGAAAAACCAAATCTGTGAGCTGCTGCCAAGGAAACTCATATTTGCAGATGTTGCAGTTCATGGAAATTCCTTTTTTTTCCGTTTCCAAGATACATTTGTCGAATTGAATTTTCTGAGAACCCCAGCACCAATAATTAATGTCTTTATTGATTTAATTGATGATTATGTCCACAATTAATCGATTGATCGTTGAGTCTCTAGAATGTCAAAAACAGACGGAGAAAGCCGATGATGTCGCTGGTGGAAAGAAAAACAGAAGGGAGAAAGAAACGAGGAGGGGAGAGAGAAACAGGAAAGACAGGCGTGCATTAATTGATTAATTGGACAATTAACGCAGCACTATGTAACGCAGGAAAACCGGAGCTATTCTGAAGTTGATGTCTGTCGATTTGTGAGTCTCATTCTCAGGTCGTCAAATACTGAGGCTGGAAGCAGTAAATGATTTTTGTTATTGCCTGAAAAATGACTGAAACCGAGGAGGGGGAAGAGTCTGGGATGTCTCTGTAGCCCAATCTGGAAAGAATTTGGTTGAAATGAGATTTTTTTTTTTGAAACACCACTAGTAATTTCCAATTATGCCAATGAAGCTAATCCTTTCTGATGGAGAGGATCTGGCTTAATAAGAGACTTTTCCCCACATTTTTTGGAATTGTGCTGAATTACAGATCTATTTGGAGAAAAAGCATAAAAGGAATAAGAAGAAACATTGAACCAGACCAGTTGACTCGAGGCAATCTAACTCTAAAAATTAACTATAGATGCCCAGACCTCACCAACCTACCCTGCACCAATGGACCCAGAGGCTCAAGGTCTAGACTGTTTGGAAAACACAACTTTGAGACTACAGCTCTGTAGTATAACTTCTGTTATATTGTACCTAACAAAGGGAACTCACTATAAATCTTTAATTTAATAATTTGGAGAGAATGTGAAATATGTATATCCTGTCTTTTGTCTTTGAGCTGACACCCAGACTTCTAGACCAACATTATTTATGTATGTGAGGTCAGTGTGAGCGAGGGAACTTGATAAACGTTCCAAAAAGATTAATCAATTATCGAATAAATATTAATTTTCTTTCGCTCTACTAATTGGTATTCAACACTCGTTGGCGCTCTAATGCAAACAACATTTAAACAGTCTCCGTTTCCACGTCTCATCGATCGGCGGGTGTGTGACGGATCTTCTTACATAAGTAAGAGGAGGGAGAGAAAGAAGTCACTTCAGGTATCGGGCCTCACTTTCTCTGCTCATTGGTATTCTGGTTTTATATTTGGCTGCAGGAACAGTTTTTAGTAACATGACTCATCCATGTAAGTGATTAATCATCGAACTCATGAATATTAATGTTGTCTGTCTGTGTCCATGAAGCAGAAAACACTTTTTCATCTCTCACATTACAGCACAACAAACAAGTAAAACGACTAACAAAATTAAATCCTTTTATGAATGCCAAATGGACTAAATATTGGCCTAAAAAAGGCATTTCAAGAGTGTTTTTTGGGGGGTTTTGAAGTCCTAGTTTTCACACATTTGATGTGTGCTTGTACCTGCTTCAGAGATCCAAAGCAGATCTTTGTAAGTCTGCCCATCTCTCTGGCACTCGGACTGAAAAAATACATACTGAGCTGTTTTTCTCACTAGTTTTAAGGTAAAAACAGGAGAGGACACACAGCTGCCAACTAGCTAGAGGAGTTTCTTTCCTGACACGTTCGCTGTTTGTTGTCTGCAATAATATTTTTTTTTAGTCTGGAGTGGGACTTCAGTCTATGAATGTACTGAAAAGAGCTGGACACTTTAAAAACAAAAAAACAAAGGAAATGGAGAACTTGTGTGAACCGAAACATTCACAGGCACACTGCATCGATTCTATCTCTTGAAATATGTTCTTACAGACTGAACGGAGCTTTTTCCAGTATTTATAAAAAAGGAAAAAAAAGTCTTTCTAAGCACTGAGGAAGCAGTTTTTTTTATAGCTTTTATAAATCGATTTAATTTATTCTGACAATGGGAGACGAGACGTGTATTTTCTTGAAGAATATTTATGCGGGCTTGATTTTTTTCTTAGCAGGCGTTGAGTGTGTTTGGACTACTTTTTTTCTCTCCAAAAAAAAATATGTGTGCTGTGTCTAAACAAAACAAGCATGGAGACATCAACCGATCTTCAAAGAGATCCTAATTTTACTTGTCAATTGTAACTTTCGACACAGGATACGGACCTTGAAATTACTTCTGCCATCTGTATGGAGTGGTATTAGCATTTGAAAACCCGACAACATTAGAGCAAATCAAGAGAAGCTCATTCAGGCAGTTGAAAGGCGGCTCCAAACACACAGAAAAGCCTTTTCGGTTAAAAAATCCTCCCATAATTCAAGCCAAGGTCTGTTTATCCACCTGCCGCAGTGTAGTTCATGGCTATTTCTCAGCTTCTTTAGGAGTCTTGGGTCTCTAATGATCCCAGCATGTCTCTCCAGTGTATATCTTACCCCAAGCGGTGCGCTGTGTGGACTCCCCTCTGTGCTTGCAGGAGCACAGAGCTGCACTGACCACTTCATCTTGTGGGATAAACCAGCTTTTCTGTCAAACCCTGGGGAAGCAGCGCTGGAGCTCCAAGACTGAAACCTCAAACGTTGGAACACTGCCACAGGTTATACATGTGGCTGTCTGTGCACTGCTTCATGCCGACTCGCCTTTTAAGCTGATAAAGTCACAGGCAGAAGTCCATATCCCAGCTCAAGACATGTCACTTTACATAAAATATGTCTGCATTTAGAATATGAACACATTTTTGGTTTCCTGTGTGGCTTGAATGTCCACTGTTATAGCTCCTTTTTATTCCACCGAGCAGGAAATGCTCTGAAGTGACTAAAAAGGCTGCAAAAATAACAGATAGTAAGAGGCTTGTAGGCGCACTGGTAATTATATACCTTAGTGGAGTCATGAGGGGTTTTTGATTTGACAGCGCTGTAATGCAGATTCTGCTGTACCTCCACTTAATGCGGCTATTTTTAGGAGCGCCAAACGAAAGGTGATAGGCGCTCTGTAGCCAACTGGCATATTCATTTCGATGTCCGGAGTTCATCTGAGTGAAGCCGATACATTTGCTCATTGTGCTCTCATAATGTTGCCGCACTGCATCATTAATTAGGCACATTTGCAGCAAATACTGGCCATTGGCTGTGCCTGTATTTTCAGTTTAATTACTCACACTTGTAGTCTGATTAGAGTTTTTGCCCTCCAGGTGCTGTGGTGATGTAACACTGTAAAATGCTTCAGTGTGCGCATTTTCAGCAGACTGAAAATCCTGTGGATGAGAAGTTAAACACAACACAGCCCTGCTTGCTTAAATACCATCTGGTTTGAAAATAAGCTATTTCAGAGCTCATATTTTGGGCATTTTGTCAAACCAGCGCGGGTGTTGGCCAGAAACCTGACTGTTCTGTTCTTGTGGTCCCTATTGACCGAGGGCTGCTTCTCTTTGTCTGCCAGATCCCTCTGTGCCCAGGGAAAGTCAATAGGAGGCTCCATGGGATAGTCGCATCCATCTAACTGCCTGTCTGCTCTGTCAGTTTCCTAATCTGTCCGTCTGTGTATGCATGCATCACAGAATGAGTGTCAACTTATCTGTTTAGCTCATGAGGCATCGCTAGACCAGCCTGAGTCCAGCTCTTGAGCATAAATGCTATTACTAGGTCATTTTTAAGTCATCATGACAGTCTCTAATTATATACATTGAGTCCTGCAAGCCACGGATACATTCAAATGCGTGCGTGCCGTACATACCACGCTGACATTTCTACAATACGTGTTATGTCACGTACATGGGTATGAGCTGACTTTCATGTCAGGAGGTGGAGGGGATGGCAGCGACAGTACAGTGAGGCAAGTTGTGTTTGTGGAAATTTTTGATGAGACAAGAAATTTAAAAGCCACGTTTCTGTTGACAAAACCCAACCCTAACCAGTTAGTCCCAGGATTAGGTCAGGTTTAGTCCTGGTGCAAGAGTTAGGGATACCCTCAACCTGTTTTCAGCCAAAACACGATCTTTTCAAAACCCTAACCAGGTGGTTCTTGGGATTAAAAACAAAAACCCAAACTTAAACACAGCGTTGTCATTGAACCAAAAGAGAAGTGGATTTGCAAAAAGTTCCAACATGTCCGTGGAAGCGGTAATTCACATTGCCACAATTGCTTTTACCGTCCGTAAAGAAATGAACGCAGCGGGGGCGTGCGAGCAATGTGTGGAGGTGTGAGGCTGGGGTCAAACGAACAGAATGCAAGACGTGAGAGGACAAAGTGTGAAGCAGTGCTGCATAAAGTGAGATGTATAGCTCCCTCTCCCATACTGAACATAAATGTTCTCATGAATTGACCAAAACACAGAAGCCAACCTGTCCTTGGTGGTACGAGCTGTAAAGAGTGAATGATTAATTCAAAATGATTTAGCTGCTACAATAACGAATCTGGTACCGTAAGGACATTCAGTTTTGCTGCACACATTATGATGCCGACTGAGTGAATGACCCAGTAAGGACAGCAATATTAACAAAACATGCTACTTATGCTGTATCTCAGAGTTGAAGGGAAGATTGTATGAGCACAGTGGTAATGAAATTCTTTTGTTCGGACAGTATGCCAGCTTGGAACCGAGTGTGAACCTGTGCAGTAGGAATCCGCTGCATTTTATCCGTTATTACCAGCCGGGCATATGGTCGTCTGGTTTTCGGCCCGTGTGCCAAAACCTCCCAGTATTCAGCCCACAGATTGAATGCATTGGAAAATGCATTTAAAAACTCCCCACACTGCACTCTTGGCAAAGTAGATATTGTTTCCCTTCATATTGCAATATCAATATAAATTCAATTTATTCTTTCGCGCTAAATGGCTGTTTGCCCAGTTAACGCTCATTTATTACAGCCACACACACACACACACACACATAGACGAGGCCACACATTTTGCCATTTTCTCCCCAATTTCAACCACAGACATGAGCTACACAGTCGTCTCCGGGCCTCTGAGACTGCCGCTATGACAGGCAGTGGATATTTTGTTCCCCAAACACTCACCACATATCAGGCAGGGTCATGGCCTGCTGGAGACCTATGTCTCTCACTGTCCCTGCCAGTGCCAACCGAGGGCAACATGGCCCCTGACACGCTCCTGTGGGAGGTGTTACCATGACATAAGGAAGTCTCCACAGCTCACATGTCCGAGCACCAGTCAGCCTCTCTTGGAAACCACAGATAAACCATGTTCACGGCGCCGTTGCACCCGAGCCAAACACACTATCTGCAGGAGTAGAGAAAACACAGGAAAAAGGAGGGGCTGAGGTAGAGTTTGGAAGGCAAGCGCTGCAACCTCTGAGCACTCATGGGATATTAGGCGGGGTTTACAGCCCTGCTTTTCCACTGAAGCTTGTCGGCCTCGCCCCTGCGATCACGCTTCCCTTTTTCTGGAACGTGTGCGTCGAGCCAGGAGCTTGCCGAGCTGTCGGAGCGTCTTAGCCGGAGTTTCAGTGGAAGTGAAGTCCGTTCCCCTTCAGTCGTTTGGCCCGGGGCTCGAAATTATAGAGTCTGTATCCGTAGCCCATGCTGTGGTGCATCAATAGCATATATACCCACCAGGCGCCCGCGTTTGTGTGTTTTCATTATGTTTGTGTGTCGTGCTGCCGGGGGTCAGTGTTAAGCGTCGGCGCCTGGAAGGATCAGCTTTGTTTGGATTTTCAATCTTTCCGTGCACAAGCTGCCAATCATGAACAGTCACCCAACAGGATGGCTGACATTTTTCTCGTGTAGAGCGATATTGCCTCGATTGCAGATGGCGACTGCAGATGTGACACGTTCTCTGTGTTTTATGTAGTGCTTAAAGAAAGAGGTAGTCTTTATAAATGGTGACAAGCAATTTCCACATGAAATAAACTGAATAACCACCCAAACATTGTTCTAATGAAATAATGCTTTAGATTTTGACTCTAACAGCCGAAATGTTTTGGCAGTTAGAAAACACTTAGCAGCCAATTTTCTTTCCGCTTAATATTTTTGTTTATTTTGAGTCATTGTTCGTTCTCATTATGGACAGTAATAGCGAGAAAACACAAGGTTATACAACGATTATGTAATGCAAGGATCGGTCCAAAATAAATTTGCAGTCATGTTTGTGTTTGTGATTTATTTTTTTCTTTCTTCAAATCCAGCAGAGAGGGATGTCACAAAAGCTGTGCTGCTGATTTTTATCTGCTGAAAAAAAGTGTCGTTTAAGATACGAGCTCCTGCGGTTCACAGTGAGGTCTTTAAACGCCACACAAGATTAGCTTTTAAATGCTCACGAAACGCAGCATTTTAAAACCTTCCACAATGTACTGGATATGTCTAATCGCTGCCATCGGCTCACATTTTTAAGTGTAACACAATGGACTGGATTTGGAGTTTAAAAAAAAAGAAACATTACCTCGCCTTCCTCTCTAGTCTCTTCAGTATGCAGCCATCATACTGAACACGCACCTCCGTCTCCGTCTATGGCACCACGCTGTTCGGCATGTTGGAGCGCCACTCCATTTTAAGATGGCTGCCAAAAATGGCGCAGTAGTCTCTTTTGTTTACTCGTGAGATGCTCTGCTATGTTCCAGTCTAATAGATTGGACACAGCCGCCCCACGGTTCGGCTCCAGCATTCAGCGCCATTATGACGGAACAAATCCACTGCACATTTAGGTGTCAGCGCGTTGTCATGGAAAAGAGATACCTCTATACAGTAAGTGAATAATGTTTCGAAAAGAGAATGAGTTGTGCGCTTTTGTACACTCCTCTGTGCTTCTGGTCAGTTTTCGGACCACACTTGATTGGACGGACAGGGGAGCAGGAGAAAGGAGGGTTTTTTTTGTTTTTTTTTCTCCTCTCCATTTTAGAAAAACTGAAAATGATCTGTCAAAGGCAATGATACAAGGCTACGTGATGGATGGGTTTGTCTTACTCTGCCTCTCAATCTTTCACTCCTTCCTTCGCTGCCATTCTCTCTGCTTCTTTTCTCTGAGGAAAGCCATTATTTCCATCACCCTCCACATTTCAGCCAAATTCGCTGTATCTGTCCATGCCTGGCCAAAGGGGAGAAAAAGCCATTCTGTCGGAGTTGAATTTCATTTCCTTGCCCGCACATACTGTTTCTTATGATTCGTTCGTGGTGTGGAATTACAATGTGACAATTTTTTTTTTTTCTTAACGGCTTGCACACGATATAGCGAGGCGCAGCAGCGACTGCTGTTATTGAAATTTTGATTAGAAATAAATTTGTGTACATGCATCTCCCCCCGGAGATTGGCCGGCTGATTGTGGAGGTGTATTTCCTCGGATGCATTTAAATGAAACCAATAATGGCAGCTCGGCACTGGACCACCAGAAAATCCAGGAGCGCTAGATTATCTAATAAACCTATCAGGATAACAACTGCACATTAACAGGCCTGATTACCATGCCAGCTGAGTGATATCACACAACAGTGAACCTCCTCCTCGCCTGCGGTCTGTTATTTTCCTCTTGTTCGTAAAGAGCTTTGCCACCAGAGGAACACTGAGCCTTAAAAGGTAGAACATAATCAACCTGGTGTAGCGCTGGCCTTGCACCCTGCACATTGCTATCTCATTGTGTCTGGCAGTTGTGCTAATGACATTTCATGAGATTAGCTTGGTGTTGTTGCTGATCTGCTGTTTGTGTGTGTGTGTGTGTGTGTGTGTGTGTGTGTGTTTGTGTTTCTCCATTTAAGGCCCGAGCCCTTCCTCAACCCTCCTCTCTTTATTTTCTTCAAAACCAGCTTTGCTCCCACCACAGTACACCTCTTTTTTCCCGCCCAGACCTGTTATTAAATCTCATAGCAGTTAGTTGATTTGATCAGTGTGTGCTGTAATGTTGTTTACCCCAATGGGACCTGGGTGTTATAGACATACCCATCCCTCCCTCCCTCTCGCTCTTTCTTGCTATTTCGCCCCGAGTCGAGCAATAACGTAATTTCTCTGGGGAAAACTACGGCCATCCCTTAACTGGATGGGAGAACTATATGTTTGGGCGTAGGTATAACGGCCCATACCTCGGGCACAATAGGTACAAAGAGCTGGAGCTTTCCTGTGGAAGCCTGGTGTCCTGGCTCGTGTTATTATAGGATTGAACTGGTGCAATACCTCACACAGACAAGGGCTGGCTCAAACAAAATGCAAAGGCAAACACAAAGCCTTGAGCAAACGCTTTCTGTTTATTTGGATGTGGATGTTGTGGATGACTCAAAGCAATCAAAGCCCGGATCACTACGAGGGCTCCCTCCTGTATGTGCCCACAGCAGATTGTGGCCTGTGGCGAGAGGCTCTGGTAGTCACATGAATGCTGCCTACCACTGCGAGATAGAAAAGAGCGCACATAATGACAGATGTCAGTGTTTGCCACGTCCGAGGAAAATAGCCGATGCGCTGGCCTGAATCAGACCGCTGTCTCAGCTGACCAGACGAAAGAGGACAAGTATATATTTAGGCCTGATGCGTCTTGATCTTATCTCCCTTTCTTCGATACACCGGTTCTGACATGTCTGCAGCATTCAGAGGTTTGAGAAGGGGGAAGATATCCCTCTAGCTTTGCTGTGCCTGCATGTGTGTGCTCATGTATATCTGCAGGTGTGATTGTGCAAGAGGAGCAGATGGATCAGTGCTTCAAATCGTGAGAGAGGTTTTGCAGGGCGACTCGGATGAAAGAGTGCTTTTTATTTAAGGTTTGAATTTAAGGTATAATGTGTAGAAATTCAAGTAAACCAAGCATGTAGGGGAACTTATGGTGACTGTGCAAACTCGGGAAAGGCCCTCTTTGTCAGTGTTCGGTTTGTCCGTTCTGGGCTACTGTAGAAACATGGCGGACTACGTGAAAGAGAACCAGCTCCGTCTGTAGATAGAAAAGACTCATTCTAAGGTGACAAGAACACAGCGATTCTTTATTAAAACATAATGATGAATTTTGTATTTCATTTGTGCCAATAGATCCCCCTTAATCCTGCAAATAGCATCTTTAAATCACAGTGTTTTACAGATTAATGGATTATGAACATTCTGCACCTACAGTATTTGCTTTTGTGCATTGTGTGTGCAGATATAAAATGTGTTTAGTTATATAGCAGTTGCATATGCAGATTCATGTGTATACTGTAGGTAAGCACGTGCGTCTCAGACGTTTCCACACCTTTTTTTTTGCACGTGTCTGTCTGTGAGTGCCACACTCCACACGTACAGTATGTGGTCCATATGCACGGATGTTTGCTCTACGGTACAAAATAACCTTTCCCCAGTCAGCTTGACAACAAACACAGAATGGCTTGGCACGACTCAAAAATTATTTATCTGGCTCCCCTCCTCCTCTCCAGCATGGTTTTTGTCGAGTCAGAGGAAACCATCTGCTGCCCGGTGATAATGGGCGGCCAGGGAGGAGGGGACTGGAAATGGAGAGAGCAAATAAAATTGAGAGAAAATGGCAGGCGCTGTCCCAGAACTCGCAGTACCTTCCTGCCTACCTGCAGCAAGACTGTCGTCTTAATAAACATCCCGTCTGATATCTCCTGGCATGTGGGTGTGCGCGCGTGCACGTGCGCGTGCGTGTACTTTCACCTGCTGTGTGTGCGCGCGTGTGTCCACACACGCTTGTCTTTCCAGTGTGTATGAGCCTGTTCGTGTGTATTTCCTATCTAACCTTGATCATTTTCAAGTCAGGATTGTTCCTGAGCCTAGCTGATATGCTGTCAATGTGATGGCGCTGACTAAGAACTTTTTTTTTTTTTTTCTCTTTCCTGGTGCTCTAAAACTGTGACAGATGGATTGCCTTTCAGCAGAAGAGATTTTTCCTGTTTTCTCGTCTGTTTTGGGTAAATGGGTGGGAGTATTAATGAGAGAATATTATGAGGCAGGTGCGGGGCTAAAGGAAAGTAAGAGAGTCAATGCAGTGAGTTAATGAGGAGTTGCCTGTGCGGAGAGAGGAAGGTAAAGCATGACTGGAGAGAAATACAGTAAAGCACACAGAGCGGAGGAGGAAAAATGCTCATTAAAAAAAATAGTGGGCAAAAGAAAGCAACTCCTCACCTTGAAAACGGTCCGAATTCTCCCTCCCTGAGTCTCCAGGGCTCTCCGATGAAATTGAACGCTTAGGGCATTCTCTGAGTAAACCATTTCAGTTTTCTCTTGTCTGAAACCGACAGGTTGAGCCGGACAAAAAGACCTGACAGCCCGTTCCCCCCCCTCCCTTAAACCCAGCTTCATTCGCTCACTCCATCACTCTGTTTTCTACTTTGCCTTGAGATGTTTCTCTTTGCTGTTTTTTCTCCCTTTTGCCCCCAGCACTTACAAACTGTCAGATAACTTTCAGTATGGATTTATCAAGCAAGTGACACTCATTGAACCGCTCTGCCATTGTGAAGCTGTTTATTACCGAGCAGATGTTGTGCTGCATTAATACCATGTAATGTCTTTAAGTGTTAAATCCATCTTTAAGCGGCGGGGGTATAGTTGTCCGGGAACGGGGATCGATACGATATGTAAAACTGCAAATTAATTCACTGTGAACCAAACTGTTTGCATTGCATTTTTTTTCGTCGCGGGGCGGCTCCGTCAGGGTTTGTCGACACAGCTGTTGGAATGCATGATGGCGTGCTTGATGAAGTGGACGTCGGGTCAGGGAGGATAATGGAATTGAGGGATGGAGGGAGGAGGGATGGAGGGGATCAGCCAGGAAGGGCGCAGGAGGGGCCTGGTGACCAGGTCTTTTCTATTAACTCGGGAGGCTGGCTGGGGCGAGCAGGGGAATCAGGCTGGGCTCTGCCCTCTCCCTGCCTGGTTGTCAGAGCGAGCGTCCAAACTGCAGATAGGGAGAGGCGAATATTGCTGCAGGGGTCCAGTGGTGATTGACCCTGTGTTTTCATCAGCCTGGGCTTGCCTGATAACATTTCTTACTCCCCTACCAGAGCGAAATATTAGAGTTGTGGGTGCAAAGAAAGGCTTAGAGAATTCTTAGTTTGGCTCGGTGAAGTTGCATTGGATTTAGCCTCATACACACATTGTCACCTGGCTTTTCATTTTCTTTTTTTTTTTTTTAAATTACATTTTTTTTTTTTTTATTTCTCATCCCCGCAAAAAGGAGTTCTTTCTATTTACTCTATTTGTCATATTTGTGTTCAGAATTCTATTATCTCACTTGACTGAACACAATGTTTAATTCATTTGACAATTAAGATATACAAAGTCTCTGGGGGGGTTCTGCATGTGAATGTAGCCCACACTAGAAAGTTAATTGTTATTAGTATATAAAAAGAGAAATATTGGTCTTTCTGCAAAAGACTCTTGAGGCCGTGAGCAACATTTTATTTCCCTCGTTCCCATTACGTATAGGCTGTAATCAGCGCTCACTCACTGCTAATTGTGAGCCATGCTCACTTCAAAACCTTTAAAAATAAAAATACAGTCAGATTGCTGTGATTTGTTGCCGTTTCCATTCAAGCTATAAAATTAAATACTGTATTTAAACCAAAGCTGTTGATAAAATTAGATTTTTAGAGTCGTTTGGAAACAAAATGCGCTGTATGCAAGTAAAGACCACAGAGTGCAGAGTGGTTTAAAGGGCCACTATAGTTCTTGAAAAAGAAGACATTTGAATATATACAATATTAATGAGGTATTAATGCAAACTCCGAATTTTTTTTTTTTTCCATAACTGAATAAACAAGCTGTTCTCAGAGGAAAAAAAGGCCCCCGGAACACTGTTTCAAGCTAGAAAGGTGGCAGGGTCCGCCATATAAACAAAGGAAAACAGTATGAAATTGTCCTTTTAAGGTCAGTTTGTCTATTCAGTTTATTCAGTCATGAAAACAAAGACTTTTATTAGTTTGTTTAGGCATAAAAAATAAATCAGTCAATAAAGATCTTTCTCTTCTGATTATTCCAATTTCCAAAACTACACAGTGCACGTTTAATTGTAATCCTCACACTAAGTCTTTTAGTGTTTTTCCTCAAAATCTAATCAGTCGTGTTGATTTTCATTGCTGTGCCGCAGGTCTCCGGTCTGTCTCCTGGAGACAACCAGACCCCAGGACTGCTCTTGGCTCCGGGGGTGAGGTGGGGACAGACGCCCATCAACCAGCTCACACCCTGGGATACAGATGAGCCTCCCGCCAAGCAACATCGAGACAGCGAGCCCACAGGTAATGAATCACACATGCATCGTTAGCATACACACATGCAGATGTTACTTGGCAGGCGCACTCACACATCCACTGGTTCCACTTGATGGGAGTTACAGTGATGTAAGCTTTACATCATCAGCACACAACAGATGCATGCATGTGCACGGTCTTCACGCTAAGCTCATGTGCTGCTACGCCCCAGACGGCCCTGGACGGCTTCGCGGGCATCCAATGCTAATGAGACATCTTGGGTGCCTTGCCCTACATAAAATACATGTTTGCCTCCACAACATGCGTACTTCGCATACACAATCATGCATAATTAACACCCGCAAAAAACCATCCCCACATAAAGCAGCTTAATTATGCAGATAATTATAGAAATGTCAGTGGGATATCAGGAAGTTCGAAGAGTAAAGTCTTTATCCATGTTGCACCCTCACAAGCTCTCCAGGCCCCCGCCCCCTTCACTCTGCTCCCATTTTATTGTCCTTGTTAATGTTATTGTGTCACTAACCGAAGCTGATTTAGTCTAAATTAAACCTATGTAGTGAAACTCTGAAAGTCCTCCAAGTGATCTCCACCAGGTTTAATTTAGACGTCGACCTTATTCCGCTCACGCACCTTTTAAAACAGAGCAGTGGCGCCGTCGCAGGCCCGACATTAACGAGTTAAGCCAATGTTGAAGTTTTTTACTCTTATTGTAATGAACTCGCCCAGAATGGCTCTGCCCTAGAGCAGTTAATTTCCTTCCATTGCTCTGCTGTCCTCTGCCTCCTGCTCATCACAAATGTGTCTCATTTAAGAATAATACTGGCACAGAGCTCGTTCCACTGGAACTTCCAGCTCAACAAATTCAGATTGTAGACAGCTGCTCCTCTCTGGTTGCAAAGCAGCATGCTCCAAAACATGGTTCAGCCCCTGCCCCCGCTTGTACAACTCGCCTCCTAATTAGAATTTGCAACTTACGTACTGTATATATTGGTTTGTGCATTAATTATTAAACAGTTTAATCAGTTGCCCAAGAGGAATGTTTCTCTAGCAGAAACCATTGGAGGTGCTCTTAGGCTGAGGATACAGCTGTGAAGGGAGAGTATGGAGCTCTGTCTGTGCCCCGTGCGCTCGTGTCCCCCCCCTGCTGTGCAGTCACAGCCTCCTGCTGTGCACTGAGGGTCTGGCTCAAATGACCATGAAGCTCTGGAGGTCTTGTTATTGTGTGTCAGTGAACGAGGCTCCGCTCCCCGTGCCCTCCCACCATCACCGCAGCAGCTCCCGCACCCACACTGCAGCTCGGGAGTGAAGCGCAAGGAGAGTGAGATGTCACCGACCTTGCACGCTGTCGCATATGACACTCCAATCCGAGCATAGTGTTGCATATTGATTCGCCCGTGTGCGCTATTCCAAACTGTGACTGGCGTTTGCAGCGAAGCCAGCTCCTCTCCACACTTCACTGAGCTGTGTTGCCAGAAAGTTCTCTGCCAACTGTGCCAGAATTAATCAACGGTTTCTTTCAACAGAAACTTCACTGTTGTGTCTGTTCGAGAAAGTTTGTCTTTGAAAGGAGAAGTTTTCTTTCAACTTTAGTTTCTTTTGGACGGAAATAGTTCTTTTTTTGATGCCGTGCTTTAAGCAAATTGTGCAATAAATAATTGAAGCGAATGAGGCACTTTTGAAACTCATAATCCTGAGGTATAAGAAAGCACTCCAACCATTGAATACAATTGAACGTAAATGCAGTTGCTTCATTTTGATTACCTTTCCAGGTGATGCATATGAATGTGGGTCAGTGTTGGGTCACGTTAATGAAAGGATTGAGGGATGGTGAAAGGACAAAAGAATACGTTGTGTTAATTCTACACCATTACAACCTTGAAACTTTTGAATTTGGAGTTATTTGCACGAACCCATTTGATTTGAATCCTTTTAACAAGATCAGCTACAAAAGAAGGCAAATGAATTACAGTGTTTAGCTCAGTGACATGTGAATTATGAACCTAGCTGACCTCTCCTCTGGAGTCTTCACATCTCACCCTCTCCTCTCGCTTTCTTTTCTTTCCCGCTGCCTGTGCTTATCACGCCCTCCCTCTCCATCGCTCTCTCCTCCCAGACTATTATATCAGCGGGGCTAGTATCATGAATAATGTGGGCTTCTTTTTTTTTCCCTTTCTTTAGCTTTTTTGCATGCTGTGATTTAGCCTTTGGCCCCTTCGGCAGACTGGTAGGCTATTTTTGGAGCCCGGACCGTGGCAGGAGGAGCTAGAGATGAGGGAGTAGGAACAAATGAGAGAGGGAGCGCTCAGGCCGAGTATGGCTGCGTCTTCCCATCACAGCCTCAGCATCCAGCGCCTCGGGGAAGAGAAATGATTGGCTCCGAGTGTCTGGGCAAACACCGACTCCCACTCAGATAATGGTGTTGCACTGAGCGTGTATGCTCTTCACGTTCAGGAAGGCATTTGTTCGTCTTGTAGCAAAATAAATCTCTTAATCTTAATATGGTGTTGATCTTGGGAGCAGATCTGTATGTTGCTTCTAATTTCGTCTTTTGATATTTAGTCTCGAGTCAAAAACAAACTTGGACTGAAGAAGAGCAGCACGCTGACAGTTGTGGTGTGGAGAGGAACAGACTCGAGCTGGAAGCTGTCTTCTCATGCTGTTTTTCTCTCTCTGTTTGATCATCTGATGCCAGACTCAAAATCAGCACTCTGCCCATGTTTTGGGCTTTGCCTCCGGCTAGCCAAAACACTACAAATCAGTCAACAGTATAGAAATACCTCAGCTTCTTTGCTTGGTTATACCAATTAAAATCTGGCTACACACTGATTAATCTTCCTCTTTTTGCTCGTCCGTCTCTGTTTGTCTGTAGGTCCGGCCTGGGCTGGACCAGTAGCAGCGGTGAGCCAGCCCAGCCTCCTTCCCCACAGCTACGCCCTCCCCCAGCCGCCCTCTTTCAGCCACAGCGTGACCGCGCAGTCTCCCATCATAGGAGTAACCCCATCCATCCAGACACCGGGACCCCCGCAACACCCTCTCATGACCGCTCACTTCCAGCTGACGCCGCAATCCACCCAGCAGCCGCCCTCCATGGTGCTGAGCATGCCCAGCCAGCCTCCGTACCCCTCCGCTCAGCCCACGGTCGCACCCTCCGCCCTCACTGCCCAAGGCAACCAGGTGGTTCATCCAAACCCTCACAGCGTGATGGGCAACGGCCACTTAACCTCTCACCCAGGCCTCATCCAGCCCCCCGCCCTGCCTCTGACCAACGGACAGGCGGCGGCAGCAGCAGCGGCGGCGGCGGCAGCTCAGGCCCAGCCCACAGCTGCAGACAATCAGGACGGTCCTAACGGGCTGCAAATGCTGCGGACAGTCGGGATGGGGAAGTACGAGTTCAGTGACCCGGGACATCCGAAAGGTAAGCACAGACAGCCTCGGCTGACACACTCTGCAGAGGCGGAGGTTTTTCTTTTAGAATCGCTCTCTTCTAGCTACGGACCCTGCCACCACTAACTTTGAAAGGCTAAATCAAAGCAGATCTGTTCAGCCGGCAACTTCAGCTCAGGAGTGAATGCAAGCCAGGGAGGTGTTAGGTATTAAATCAACGTACTCTCAGCTCTCTATTCCTTGTGACCTCCCCTTATGTGGGGGCTGTGCTGGAATGAAACGCAGCCTCTGCCCTCTGTCTGTGTACCCGAGCAGTTTCAGATGCCACCAGTCATAAACAAGGCTGCAAACACTCAAGCAAGGGGCTGTTAAAATACAACTTGCAACCAGAGCCAATACACTTCAAAGCTGCTCCAAGGTCGCAGAGAAGGGACGTGCACCTAAAGCAGCAGTCAGATGGCTGTATCTGAAACCCTGTAATACTGCCTATATGGGATTCTTTGGAAACACGTTGTACTGATCTGGAACTACAATAAAAGCAGCGGCATATCTACTGTTGTGCTCCGAAATTGGTTGAAAGTGTGTCAGCTTCATCTCTCCTCCGCCCTCGGATTGCAACGCTCACAGGGCTTGCTAAACGCGAGGCAGGAAGGGAGCTTTCAGTCCCTGCCCTCACATCTTTCTCCGAAATCGTTTGAAGCCTTGTTGACTTGCGCTGTGTTTGTGAAGGTGCTTCACAGCCCTCGACTCGTGCCTGAGTCTGCAAGCCATAAATTGGTGTTTGGTTTAACCTTGGAAGTTTATGACGCGGGGCGCTGGAAACAGATGTTCGCAATTCCCCGACCAATTTTCACATTTAATGAAGCTTTTAATTTAGGTTTAGATTGTTTTCTTTTTCCTGACTCATTTTGATCAATAAAATGTGTGCAAATGAACTTGTAGATTGCGAAAAAGCAATTATTTCGGGGGGCCTGCCTGCGATACATTGGAATGAGACTGCAGGTAGAATTGGAAATGGATAATTAGACGGGCTCGTCGGCTTAGTCTGGCCTCTGTAGAATGAGAGCTTCTTAGCTTCTGTGTTGAATAGACTGTCGCGAACCATTAACCATGTACATGTCAAAATTTATTGACCTTTTTTTAACAGGCCAAAGAAGCTAGAGTTTAATTGGAGTTACAGTATATGTGCAGATCCGTTTTACAGCAAAGGAAAGCGCTTTAAGAAAAACTGTTGCTGCGATTCATGTAATGAAAAAGTTAATATATCAGGCTGTGTTGTTACAGTGTGTGAGGGGCCAAAGGTAAAAACGTGCCACCATCAATTTTTAGACATTATACGCTGTGGAAATCTTGTATAAGCTCCTATGAAGGTCAAACAGCAAGTAGAGGCACTTGAATATCACATCCCCTTCATCGTTTCAGTTGTTTTTATTCATCCTCGCCAGGCAGTGAATAGACATTAGCAGGCATGTCATAGGGTAATGTCACAAGGACAGCAGAAAAAAGTTGAGCACGAGTAAATTAGCGGCCGTGACGCCTCTTCAGCAGCCCTCCTGAGTGGCGCAGCAGACCTCTCGGCTGACGGGAACACTTAACTTTGCTGCTGTAATCACAACAACGCCACCCCGTGCGCCCTGTCCCTCGGTCCCTGCCCACTGCCGTCACTCTGTCTGCACTTTTCTGTCTTTCTGATTATCGCTCTTCTTCCTTATCCCTCCCTTCCTTCTGCCGTCTTGCCCGTTTCCGAGAGGTCACAAATCCCGAGCTCCCCGCAGCTCTCGCGCATTCTGTTTCAAATCAATTAACACTGCATATAAATGTGCCGAGGGTGCCTCCTGTCCGGAGCCGCAAATATGGAAGGGTCAGCTCGCTCGACCTGGCCGTTCTGGCTCGATTCCGTCACAATTATCTCTGCTTTCGTTTTCCGCTCAGACAACAAAAACAAAATAAAAGTAGTTTGTGAAGAGAAATTAAAGCAGCCAGGGGTTAGAGTTCAGCGTTGCTGCAGCCCTCTAATGGCTGAGTCGAGGATAAGACGGTTGGCAAATCTGATCCCAGTGCTGCAGAGATTGTGGGTTACACGCGCGAGGCATAAAACTAGATGGCAAACAAAGTCAAGCACAGACACATACAGACAGACGTGATGTGTCTCTTGTTCTTTTGCTCCTCGCAAACACACACACACAATCTGGACACGCTCGTACAGGATGAGCCAACTCAATGAGGGACTACATGACTGACTGACATGTGGAAGACTTTACTTAAATAACTGATGAGAGTCCAAAAGCAAATTTAGGCAGTAGTGTAGTTCTGGAGAAGAAATTCAAACTCATAATTCTAATATTTACAATATTAATGAGGTAACAATACAAACTCAGACATATTTATTTTTTTCTGTAACTGAATAAACACACGGTGGCCAAATATAAACAGAGTGAAACAGTATGAAACTGTGTCGTCCTTTAAGGCCAGTGTGCCGAGAGAGTTTGTTTAGGCATGAACAAAATGTAGTCGTCTTTCTCTCCTGCGTAGTGGGAGAGAAAGACGACTAGTACACGTTCAAAATCATTTAAACTAAAGGCTGTGCTGTAGTGTTTGCTTGCACCACTCAAAGCCAGCCATGCATCTCACGTCCGAGGGTTTCTCCGATGTCATTACCGGACAAACAATTTAAATACTAAAGCCACTACTTAAGTGATTGTGCTGCTGCATTAAAAACAGGCTTTAGCCTCTAGACACAATGCTAGTAAGCGCTGATGTGCAGAGGAGGTTTTGTGGCTTTTTGATGGCAAAGGCCTGGATCTTGGAGGAGCTGACAGAGCTCTTCCTCCTTAATCCAGACGCACAACAGGCTGCTGTGTGCATGTGTGTGTGTGCCTGTGGGTGTGTTTGTGTACGTCCAGAATGCGCGTGCGGTTGCACGCGTGCACAACTTCTTGGGTGTGACTGCATGGATGTTTTGTCAGATGTCAGCCTCACAGCCTTAAAGCCAAACACCACAGTGACAGAAATCACACTCCGTGTTTGATTTGGCTTTGCCTTCAAAGGGAGCAATTTGTCTTCGCTCTGCATCAGTGGGCACATCAACAACTGTGTGCTCCTCTCTCCGTGGGTGTATGTGTCTGTGTATCTGTCTGCTATTTGTCTGTATTTCTGTTTACAGTATAGTATAGTTAGGGTGTTTGTATATGTCTGTGTAAATGCCATATGTCTGTGTGCCTGTATATGTGTGTGTGTGTGTGTGTGTGTGTGTGTGTGTGTGTGTGTGTGAGAAGATTCACACAGAGCAGCTTGAAGGCAGCTTTAACCTCATCACCTACTGAGATATGCCAGTCACCAGGCTGTGATCTGCCTGCCTGGTTTCTCCATCCACAGCAGGGCATTTCATAATACCTGCCTGTCAAAGTGTACAGCATCACTCCACACCTTCTCGCAGGTTGTTAATTTCCTTCACTCCACCCACTCCTCGCTCATTTTTTAATGACTTCTATTTGTTTCTCTTAACTGCAGATAAAAACTTTGGAAGGCTTCAAGGAGACATATTATGCTAATTTTCAGGCTCGCAATTTTATTTTGGGCTACTACTAGAATAGGTTTACATGTGTTAGTGCTCAAAAACACATGAGTTTTCTCTTTCTGTCTGGTGCTGCAGCACTTTATTCCCCCCTCCGTCTGAAACGCTCTGTTTTTGTTCCTATCTGTTTAAACCCCCCACCTCCCAAATACCCAGTCTCCTCTGATTAGTCAGCTCAAACATGCCTGAGCCAGCACCGTTAACAACAACAGAGTGGCGTGATGTCACAAAGTCACAGAATTGAAGGCGGGACTACTGTCGACGCGTTTCAGGCGCAGTGTTTTCTGCGGGAGAAAGGAGCTTCTGTTGATGCAGACTTCTTCTACATGTACAAGAACATATAAAACACTGAAGGAAAGAAAAAAACAATTAAAAAGCATAATAGGTCTCCTTTAAATAATCCATCTACGTCTGCAGTGGCGATCCTAGCCGTCAGCACATTTTGTGAAAAAGTGGGAATACGGGCTGACTGATTTTGCTGTTATAAAAGGACAGTAATGGAAAAAACCAACAAAAGAGCAGGACACAGGCGGAGGCGAGAAAAGAGGAGATAGATGCACAGAGAGGCTGAACATGAGAGAGAGGGTGATGCTGAGAGCGGAGTCGGTGTGTGTCTATTGACCAAGTCATTAAAATCGATGGCTGTCTTGATGAATATCAACCAGGGGAAGCTAGTGCCGAGCTCAGCAGGGACACATTCGCCGGCTTGCAGAGTGGATTGAGCACCATTTAAAGGCAGCTCACGACTGGAAAAACGCATTAATATCAAAATGAAGTTATTATTTCCACATATCCAAGCCTGTTTTAAAGGTTACCACTGTTGCCACTCCAGATACTGTATGTTTGTGATATTGTTTGCCCAGCTAGGGATTAACTGAGGACTGAGGACTCGGGCAACTTTGGCAGCTACGTTGTGGTCGAGCGGCACTGTGACACTCAAGACAATGCTGTTTTTGTAGTTAAAGGTGCACTGTGTAGTTTTGGAGAAGAAATCCAAACTCAGAATTGTAACATTTACAATATTAATGAGAGAATAATACAAACTAGGAAAACATTTTTTTATATATATAGTCATGAAAACAAAGAGAGCTTGATTATTTAGTTTGTTTAGGCATAAAAACTCAGTCACTGGAGAGCTTTCTCTTCTCATTGAAATTTCTTCCCGAAAACTACATGGTGCGCCTTTAATGGTCTAAAAATAACGAGAAGGTGAAGCGCAGTCGAGGGTTGAGATTGAAGTTTTGGGTGACTGACTGATCCGTCGGGCCACCTGCTGCCGTACTGAGCATGTGCCGCGGCTCCTCGCCTCTCCTCTCATGTCAAACATCATTTTAGCGCTTCCTTCCGCCTCGCCGGCCTTCACCGGTCCCGCTCTGCTCTCTCTCTCTCACACACGTCAGTAGAGACTCACGCATGCGCTCAGACGACCGCAAGCACGAAAAACACACACACACGCACAATAATAAGAGAGGAGAGAGTAGAGGCAGTCCTCCACGGCCCCGCACGATATCTAGCAGCACCCAGCCTCCCCTCTGCCCAGGAAGTTCATCTTCCAGTCAGCTCACATCAGCCATCATCTGGGGACCGAGCAGCTCTGGAGCTGCGAGTGAATGCAATTAAGATGCCTTGCTGAGTTAAGATCAGTGTTGTACTTTGCTACGGGGGGGGGGGGGGGGACCGGCGCAGCCTCGCATCCCCCACCGCCCTCACCTTTCCTCCGCTGTGACCGTTTCATCTGCCTTATCTGCCTCAGTCAAACCTTGACCTCAATGAGATTTTAATTATGTATTCATTTTTGTTTACCTTTGGACCAAGCATATTGGCACTGCGATATTACTGTCCACTCGCCTGTTGGTTCTTTGCACACGATATTAGCACTAAGTGAGGAAATGATACGTCAGCAAATCAGCGAGATAGTGACTGTTTACAGGGCTGTTTACTGAAGGGAGACGACTGCCTTTCTTGAAGCTCCTTTTGGAAGTCGACTTCCCCTTTAATTGGGTCGTTTAGGATGATGTCACTGGTTTTGATAATGAAGTTTCATCTCTGCACTCATCTGTCACCTCAGAGATATTTACGTCGATGGACTGAAGTAGCTACAGTTATTAAACGGACATAAAGCATAGGGTATTATCAGTTATTATTATTGATGCATAAATATTCACTTTGATTCGACCACAAGAATATACTGCTCGCACGACAGGCCGTTCAAACCAGTTATTAAAAACACAGCCAGTTTGTGATAGCCGCACTGAGACCATTAATCACGGCAAGCACATTCATTAAACCCTCCCCTTCCCCTTTTCTCTCCCTCCGTCTCTCTTGTGCTTGATAGAGTGCAGAGGATCTCCACTACATCCTCGCTGCAAATTACACAAAAGTACGCCCTTTCAACGTGACAAATATGATACTGGATCTGGTTGTAAGAGTTGTACGACTTTCTTTTTCTTTTTGAAAATTTCAATTTCCAATATGCTGACTCGGATCAGCGTCTGCCGGAATAAGCAGTGGTAAATTAATTAAAGTCAGCGCGGTGTTGTGCTGGGCGATTATCTTAAAGCTATCCACATCAGGATTAGCTAAAGCAGAACTGGGGTTATTATGATTCCAAAACAGGCTTAACTTGGAATATGAAATGCATGGATTTATAAAGTGTGTTTTTCCCTCTCTCTCTCTCTCTCTCTCGCAGCATTCCTTAATTCTAGGTAGCTCTGGTGGAAATGGGATTCACAAGAGCCGGGAATGTTGCAAATTATTAATGAGGTTGAAATTTATTCCAATCACTGTGGACTTGAGTGTGTGCAGGTACTTGTGTTAAATGAGTGCGTGCAGTACCATGGTGATATGCTTATGAGTAACCTTGGCGCACGAGTCCATAATGGGGGCCTACATGCTGCATGAACGATATTGACTCAAACATCTCATTTTTTGAAACGGCCACGCTTGTGCTCAGATGAAGCTGACGTTGTCTCTTTAACTTTGCTGAGGATGACGTCCATTGAGATGTTTGTAGTACACTCCAGCTCTCAGGAGAGAGCAAAAAGGATGAGGGTGGTGGTGGTGGTGGTGGGGTGGGGGTGGCGAGGAAACGTGAGGTGAGCAGCGGCGGCGTGTCATAAGCGGGGGAAAGGAAAGCTGCTCGCCCTCGTTCTTTCTCTCCCTCGTTATCGTATTTTAAAGGAGAGGAGCCCCGCCAGGAGCCCCATACATTATATCCCCCCACAGTTAATATAGGGACGGCGGATAGCTCATTAAGATTGATCATTCCTCGTCCACCTCCTCCATGCAGAACGCGGCGTCGGCTTCATTAATCACCGGGATTTCAAGATAAAGCTCAGTGGCGGCACAGTCGCAGGACCCGGAGCCTGACAGCCCCGGCTCCTACATGCATAATCACAGACGCCGTGCAGCCGAGGAGCAGCCGCCCGGCTCCCCGCCACGCTAGAGGGGGCACCACGTCCACGCCTCCCTCCCCTCCTCCATCCTTTCCTCAACCTATACTCTCCTCCTCTCTTCCTCCCCACCTGTCCTCCTCACTGCAATTGTCTGTCTGTTTCTTTCACTCGGCTCCACTCCCACTCCCGGCATCATCCCTCCCATGCTGTTGTCTCTCAGCATCCCCTCCAGCCCACCTTCCCACCACCCTAACATCCACCTGCTTCCCATACCCACTTATAGCCTCTGCTTTCTTCCCCCTTCCCCCCTCCTTTTTCATCCTCTATATCTTCCTGCCTCAGCGTACCTGCCACCTGTATTTAAGCTGTGCCTCTCTAACTTTTCTCTCCACCTGCCTGGTTTTTCTACTCCATTGATGCTGGAGTTGTTAGCCCGTTGCTCTAATAGCCTGTTTTTTTTAGCATGGTAATGCCTTGGTTAGAAAGTGGCAGTGGAAAGTTTAAAAGGAGAAGGGGATTAAAGAGGAAAAACATCAGCCCAGTCATCCCAGATTGCTCATTTGCCTGTGACAGCTGGAAGCAAGTTTCAGATGACTGTTTTAATCAAAAACCCCCAATCAGACCTTCCCTTTGGCCTTATTACCTGCGCTCAAAGTCTGCACTTTCTGTCCAGTGCCTCAGCTAGCTGATTGAGAAATGCAAGCACTTGATTTTTAATGGGAAATCCGAACGACTCATCATTTAAATCATCTGCTACTGTTTGAGGTTAACATGCACAGATGGTCAAGGTCCCGTCTGTCAGAGCTGCGGTGAAAAAAACAAGAAAACTTTCTTTCTCTGCCTTCCCAGCTCCTTTTGATTACATTTTGTTCGGTAAATAAACACGGGAGGATTTAAGTTCGCTTGGTTTAGTCAACATCAGGTCTTTAGTCTACTCAGTTTTTCATGTTGATTATAGTCCAGGGGTTGCAACCTCAGGTCAGTTTCTGTTTACCGTCATATTTTCAATAGATTCCTTGAAGTCTTGGCTCGTCTAGCCTTATGCAACAAAATAATAAGCACATACAAAATATGGTGTCGTTTAAATGCTTCAGAAATGGTCCTTCTCTCTGCTAATGCTTCTTCCAAGTGTGTTACAAATGTTTTTTACTTGTGTAACCCACGTCCCATGTAGTTAGAAATAAAGCTAGAGTGGGTAATACGATGAGACTGGGCCTGGGCTCGTTGTAGGAAAATACAACTTTTTTAGGTTACTTTTAGAATGTGTACCTTTAATAATAATAATGACCACCACAACTGTACTTTAAATGCAAAAATTATCCTCTCACAGGTATTTATTGACAGGGATAGATAAAATAAGATTCAAATGTATTTTAGAATAAAATATATAAAATAAAAAAACAGAATTATTCACAGTAAGAATAAAGAGACTTTTCCAAATGAAATTCAGTTTCCCTCTTTTGGTTTCACACTTTTCCTTTAAATTGAAAGAAAACCCTTTTAGTTAGATACTTTCAAAATAAAATACCTTTAGTACCTTTTTTAAATACTTTTGTTACAATCAAAAACAGTTTACTCTTCAAAAGAGAACCTTTTGTTTTTATACTTGAAAATAAATAATATTAATCCCTTTTCAAAATCTTCAAGTTACCTTCAAACAGTACTCTTTAATTCACAACAACACAAAACCCAATATTTTACCTGTGGGCCCACACACATTCATATGAAACACACTTTAAATGAGATTGTAACCCGTTGCAGGCCTGTTTATTGCAGCTTGTGTGCGGTGGGGCCTAAAAACGGTAATGGCCGCTTCACTTCATTAACTTTGCTTTAGCTTCAGAAATATCACAATGCAAAAGCTACGATATGCAGGCACATTAGCACCGAATGCTACCGCTAGCTAGCACGTCGCTAACCTCGTTACACATCCAGTCTCGGTTCACTATAACAGTTAGATATAGCACAAAATACAGGCATACACATTATATTCACCTCTTGCAGGTCACACAGAAGTTATATTCAGGACCACGGGTAGTCGACCTCCACGATAAAACTTAAATGCTTCCCAAACAACGATGTCTCCTCTCTTTAACTCTCTGGTCAATAGCTTCTGGCTCTTTCCTCAAGCGTGCTCACTACTTCCCACACTAACCTGCGACACTAGTCCCGCCCCTTACACGGTGACTTTACTCTGATTGGCTCGTGAGTTTTAACCCAACCAAAGGTAAAACAGGAATGAAATGATTGACAGGTGACAGGTAACAGGTTAGATTACACATATAAACACGGCTCCTTCCTCTCTCTTTTTATCTCGAATCACAGATATTTTACAGACTTACTGAACTTAAAGACCTTTATATGAATTAATCTTTTAACTGTAAATAGTCTTATTTATTAAACTGTACATATTATATTTATGCTTTTAACCAGCACACATTTTAACAGTTTTTAACTATTATGAACTGTTTTATTTATGAACTTTTTTAATAAAGCATATTATTATACTGTTAATTACTTTTTATGCTCTGTACCCTATATGATTTTTGTACAGGGCTACACTTGCGATTTCATTGAAATAAAAGATTAATGGTTGAAATGCTAAGCTAAATGGCTAAATGGTTGAAATAGTTTAAAATGATAGATAAATGCTTAGCTAAAGTAGGCTGTGGGAAAGATGGTTGAAATAGTTAGCTGAAAGTAAGGGCTGAATGGCTGAAATAGCCTAGTTAGCTAAAAATGATAGATAAATGGTAGTTAGCTAAAAGTAACAGATGTTGACATAGCCTATTTAATTAAAACAATAGATACATGGTTGAAATAGAAAGCTAAAATAGGCTAAAAATGGTTGAAGTAGTTAGCTTAATAAGGGCGAAATAGTTAACGTCTGCTATTGAGATATCAGTAAATTAGACACTTTGTTCATGTAGCAGTCATACAAAAATTGTGAAAGTGACGGTTTTGTATGGTCAACGATTTGTATCTGGACATTACTTGAGCAAATGCACTTAGTAACGTTCCACCACTGCTTTTGAATACTTTTAAGGCAAATTTAGAGCTTCGTTTTAATCTTCTCCTGTATTTCTGGGTCCAAAAACCAGATTATAGCACACACGCTGCGAGTAAATGTGTTGCCTGGATTTGCTATGAAATGTGAGGCTGCGTTGCTCGAAGCTGTAGTATCATGCATTGAGTATTCGGGAGAGGTCCGGCGCTGGAACTGTGCCATTTGCCCACAGGAAACGTGCGCTGCCCTCAGTTATGCGGGAGCAAATTGATTTGTGTGTACAGCGGTGTCAAACTGAACGGAGGGTTACACTTCAAATGGGTCTGAATCTCAAGCACCTCGTGTCAGAGACTATCTGATATGACAGGATTAATTGCCACAAGTCAAATGTCGATGTGTTATTCGGCACATCAGCCCATGAAAAAAGGCGGTAATGCATTATCAATGAGGCCGAGTGTAAACACAGCAGATGTTACCAGGAAGCCAGTCAATAGCGGATGTTTCTCGCTAATGAGAAGGCGTAATTGCAACGGGGAGGGAGCTCGCTATCCAAAACAGCAGCAGATGCGCCGCAAACATCTCGGCAAAAAAAATCCAGAAGAAGTTGAGCAGCATTAGCTCGTTGATGTTCACGGTTTGCACGCTTATCTGAATGGATAGTCAAACTTTTTTCCTTACCCAGAAACTTTTAAATGCATGCAGGGCATCTAATAAATATTAATGACAGGACCAGACATTAGCCAGAATGGCCCCCGTCTTCAACTCATTATTCCACACTCTTAGAGCAGAGCAACAGGCTTAGCATGTGAAAATATATAATTCTTTTGTGACTAAGACAAATGATAATGGCCTGAATTGCAATCAGGAGATCTTTGTGGGCTAGCGGTGCACTATGTAAGCTTGATGGACTTAAAGTCTTCCTTAGCAGTAAGATAGAAGACGATGAGATGCTGAAAACAGCAATATGCTCTATTAGGTTACAGAATGCGTTCTGTAGCTAGAGGCTGCAGCTCTGAATTATACTGTTGATTATTATCATAATTGTGCTACAGGAGTCATTGTGCCTGCTCTTCTCCCTCAGATACAGAAATTGTTTTCTTTTGTAACGCAGCTTGCCGGAGTGAGGATAAAAAGTATTGTATTGGGGAGTTAAACTTATATTACAACTTTACAAGGACACGCCGGCGATACACATACGCATTGGAGCATGCTAGACACAATCAGAATTTGCGGGCCAGTCCAGTCTTCTAATAGATTGTTTTCTATCCCTGGAGAGACATGGAGAAAGAGAGAAGCAGATGGAAAGGAGGAGAGGAGGAGGCGAACGAATGAGAGAGAGAGAGAGAGAGAGAAAAGAAATCTGATGAAATGCAAAGATTACTCGCCTGACTCCACTGTAGGCTCCGGGAGCTCATCTCAGGTGTGCAGTCTGCTGAGAAGACTCCCACATACAACCTAACCCCACCACTAACCTTTCTGCTCGAGCTGCTCTGACTTTCACAAAGTTTACCCAGTAAACACACATTGTCTTCAGGGGGAGATGTGACATTTATCTCAAGCTGCACTGGTGACATGGGATTTTTTTTTTTTTTCTCTCTCGTTGTTGTTGTTTTTCTGAGCGTGTGCTTCGGTGTGTGTAGTTGTCCTGCTGTTTCGGGTCAACCTCGGATGAAAGAAATGCAACCCATGTGCAAAGCTGGTATGGAATGTACACAAACCAAAACTCATAAACGCGGTCGAGGTGTGAGACGAGCTGGGGGGAGCGTATCTACATTCTCTCACACATTCGCTGGCATCTGCGCTCGACCGCTAGCACGTGCCCGGTTCCTAAATGTGAAGGGTAGTGGAGGGCTTGGCACAGCTGATACTGCTGGTTCCAGGCCGCAGTTGGAGGCAGCAGAGTAGAACGTAACTTTAAACTTTTAATTAGTGCTTAAGTGGAGTTTGCACTGTGTTTTATTTGGGGTTTATTTGCACTCAGAAAGGTAAAAACAACCTTACAGCCACTCTTAAAAGGCCATGCGCGTAATTTCCATATTCATACTCAAGTATTTTCAACATTGAAATTTTGAATTTTGTTTTTTATTTACGGTCGGTAATGCAAATAAGACCTGCAGAGCCGGCTGCGTTTCCTCCTTCACAGCGGCAGCAGTGACTGGGGTCTTTGGTTTTTTTCTCCCACTCACAAAATCACCTGAAGCACTTTGTGTCACCTCACACTTCTGAGTTGAAAAGCTTTGAATATAACAAATTTTAAAGTCAAGTACCCTACTTTATATATGACAGCACTTTTGTGGAAGTGTTAGATGTAAGAGACCTTGAGCTACAGAGCTACTGCTGCATGTGCTGTGAATGAGGACGAATATTCATATTTGGAATTATAAGGTGCAGACTGGTGTGCGGAAAATCAAAATATTGAATAGCTACATTCTGGGACTTTTGGAGCCGAGTTGCAATCATTCGGCTTCCCAACACCTGGATTACTGCTGTAATGGCAGTCAAATGCTCTGCTGCCCTCCGGCACACCTCCTAATACTGTGGCACGACTCTCTAATCACTGCCCCGGCTCCTTACAACAACCATGTGTCGTGTCACGGACGCGCCCTTGCTCGGCCATTATAACCGTATTGTATAAGAATGCCAGCAGACAGGATAAATAAGATTATAGGTTTAGTTTTTAATTTTTAATGTTTGTTTGTAAGAGTTTTCTGCCCCGAGTTCTAAAAGTTGCAGTCAGGAAACTCTCGCTTCAGATGATGAAATGCCAGAGTTCGCTGACTACCTGACGGACGGCCCGGAGACAGGTCTGATATTTGTTGTAGTCGTGATGTTGTGGTTTTTAAGGTCAGTTCTCATTCTCGGTGAGCGCCTGGCACAGAGGTGAGCCAGAAAAAAACTGACTAACAGAAACCTGTGTTTGTTTGTACCGAGCGGGCCTCGGGTTCTGCATGTGAGTAAGTGTGACACACTCTCACAGCCGGATGCTCTGAAAGAACTTGGATGCTCAGTCATCCCCCTCTCAAGGTGAAGTACAACTGAAACATAGTTTGCGCAGATGTTCTCTGAAAGGTTGCATTCGTACCGATGAACGGGACCTGCATCCAGATGATTCATTTCACTCAATTAGCCCCCGTTTTTTCCCACTGGGGTTTAGGATGTGGGTGAGACAGAACTCTGGCCCTTGCAGTAATTTATATGAAATAGTGACTTAGCAATTTAATTAAAAAGGAAGATGGAGAAGTGTTGCACACCCACTCACTTCTAATCAAATCCCCTCTAAGCATACAGTATGTTATCTACACCAGCCAGTGACTCCTCATGAACACGACATTGTTACAAGGATTATTCTCTCATGACATTGTCTTGTCTAAAGTTGTACGTGTGTGTGTGTGTGTGAGGGCACATTTGCATGTGTGTTTCAATCCTGCATATGCATGGCTGCACGTGTGTGTCTCTTTGCATCAGCGCTCGTGTGTTCCCGCACAATGACATTGTCATCTGTTGTGGTGTGGTGGCTGAATCGCTCAACCCCCGAGCTGAGCCAGACAATGACGTCCTCCGTAATGCTTAAGCAGGATGTTTGCTTATCTGTGATGGGGCCCAGTACACTTTTATAATTTCATGTGGCACTCTGCAAAAAAGAAAACTAAAATCCATGTTGGCATCTTGCCTTTTTGGCACGATGACAAACAAGCCAATCCACAAACTCAAGGCTTAAGCTTGGCCTGAGTAGCGAAAAGTGGGCTTTTTAAAGCATGCAGGCCTGTGTTCCTAAAGCATTTTATCTCGGTACCCCCAAAGCAGCTCTTATTAAAAGTATGGAGTTCTTGGATGTTCTTTTCATAAAGTTCATCAGAACAACTTTTGAAAAAAAAGAAATTTAAATGGCACAGTAAGACGCTGGAATCTCAATATTGAGGCATTTAAGAGTAATTGTGATTAATGAATAGATGATTAAACAGTGTGGTGGTTATCAACCCATTTATCTAAATCCATTATTAGCTTTGGAAGAATTTTCTTATCACTTTAGTAGCTATATTGCTTCATTTTAACTAGCAATTTGCAGAATGCTCAGAGTAATAGAGGAAAAATAAATCATCCAATCAGAGGCTGTTGCTATGGAACATCTTGGCTAATGCCTCTTGACAATATAAATACATCTACTGGCCATAGAAACGATGATATGGGCACACCTCTATATTTTGGCATATGAGCCTCGGCTTGGTGGTACATACTGTGGTTGTCTGTTGTGATTGGCTGTCATCAAACCAGCAGTGGCAATTGGCTGCCGATGGGCCAATCAGAGCCTTCATCCCAACTGCACACCTCTGTCTGCTTCCAGTTGCAGAAAAAGAACAGAAAAGCTACTCCTCACCGGAGCAGTTCATGCAGCTAATTAATTTATCATTTTTAGTTAATTCAGCGCTCATCGTATCTCATTAGTCCATCTTTCTGCCCCGCTCGCTTTATATTGTGAACAAATATTTAGCTAAAAAAAGCCCATTTTACCTTTTATTCTGCGTGTGAAGAGGCTGTCAAAGCCGGACTGACAGACTGAATTGTGATTACGCTCCTGACCACATCAACCTAACAAATTAACATCAAGCCGCCTTCAAAGTGCTGTCGGAAAACGTCAGAATGCTTGGTTCAGATGGCATGAATCATATAAGCATGCCGGTAAATATGTCAGGGAAATTAAGGGGTTTTTATGTGATGGCCAGGTTACTGAGACGTGACATTTATGACACAGAGCATGGAAACTTTGTTTTGATCTCAGAAATAGGCTATATTTGGGTTCAAAATTAGGATATTGCCTTTAATATAATATCACAATATCTTTAGTCTACACAGAAACGCACAATATATATCTTGATGATTTAAAATCTTTGCAATGTGAAGTGTTTGTAGGCCACATGTGACGAATCAGAGCTCTGAAGTAAGGTTGGCGTGCAACTTCTTTCTGCTAAGCTGTCGTCTCAGCTCAGCCGATCCTGTATGTGGAGAAACGTGAATAATATTATACGTCCCGTGATCTACTGTCGTAAATATGCCAGTCAACCTCACAGACAAAACAGGTGGCGAGCATTAAGTTAGCACTAAGCTATTTTCCACTTGTAAAAGAGTTAAACATGAAAACGGTGTTTCCATTTCTCCGAATGCTCGAATGGGAGTTATATTTCAGTGATGTTCGATGGGAAGGGAAAAAAAAAAATCCAAGCATGGCACGTTAATATAGTTGGACAGGATTGTCACATTAGTAGTTTGGCACCATATTGACTTTCACATTCCTGCAGGTCCAAAAGCGAGTTTAAAACCAGCCAAGTGAGGAGTGCTGCACTGGCAAAGACATGTCAGAAAGCTATAAAGGGACCACACACACCCACACACACACACACACACACACACACACACACACACACAAAGAAAAAAAAATTAGGTTTCCAGGAATATAAACCTACACGCATCTTTGATGATGTGTCATTGGATATTCTAGCATTGAAGTCCATGCAATTACTCCTATTTCTCTTTAAACACTTATTATTATTATTTTTTTTTAAGTCTACTAGGCTTTCCCGTCATGTTACCAGATCAGGTGACAACCAGTATTATTGCTCCTGCACACCGTAATTAACGGCCTGCTTTGAGTAAAAACCCCCATTTCTGTCCACGCTGTAATGAAGACTTTTTTGAATGCCTCCGACTTTCTCTGAACTTTTTTTTTTTTTGGAAATGAATTCAGGCATCGTGACTTGATTTTTTTATTTATTTTTTTTTAGTTTAAAATGCTTTCAGCTGGAACAAACTCCACACTCCTCCTTTGAATTATTTTGGAACAGAAGTCATGTCCCAGTTATTCTCGTGGTGGAGTCACATTCCCTGTGATGCATCTGTTGTAGGTTAAACTCACTCTGCTTTGATTGCAGTAGATGTGCAGTGCTGCACACTTTTATTTGTGTCATTCACCAGCGTGAAATGGAGGAAAGTAACAGTTATCTTGGAAATTGGAAAATTGATTTAACGCACGTAATTGAAAGTTTTGCTTCAGCTTAGATACTCTGATGACTAGCTTTCTGTTATTTAATGTGTTTTTTTTTTTTAAATGTACTTTTCCTCCAAAATAAGAACACGCACACAGTTATATTTTAATTAGCTGTGATACAGATATTTCTGGATCTTAATTTTCTTTATACTGTTGCCATCCTTGTAAAAAAAACAGATTTAATGATCTGCTTTATTCCCGTATCAGGAGTTCTGTATTTTAACAGACCACAGTAGTAAAAACATCATTACACAGCAGAGAGAAAGATATAGTAAATGGCTTTATTTTTCTGAAAGAGTACCTTTAAAGTTGTAACGTGCTTGATGAAATGTTTTTTTTTTTATTTAAGTATGGATAGGTTAAAGGTATACTACTTAGTTTCGGGGAAGAGACTTTAATCAGGATGTATATATGCTCAAACAAACTAAATAAACTAACTCTCTTCATTTTTATGACTGAACAAACAAACTGATCTTAAAGGACAACATAATTTAATTTGCTTGCTTGCTTGAAATTCTGAGTTTTCTTCCCTGCAGCTACATAGTGCCCCTTTAAGGCTCGCTGTTGCTTAGGCAACCATTTTCCCAAAAACGTCCTCCCCCTCGCTTAACTTTTGTTAGTTTCAGGAGCAGAAACTCTGCGACAGTAAATCTTTTCTTTTTTTTTTCTCACATGAACTGCAGTTTAAAATAGCTGCATCAGCCAGGGAGGAGATTCTTTGAGCTGTAATGTCATAACTGCAGCACTGAATGTAAATGTTAACCTCCTGTGAACTGTAACCGAGCCCGTCTTGTAACGTACAGTGTACACATACAGTATGTATTCTCTACTCTGTCTTCAGAGGAAACTTTTGCAGTTTTTTTTTTCAGTTTTCCCTTTTTTCTTCCCCACCCTCTGATCAAACGTTGCTGCGCCTGAAGGAAGGAACAGACATGACGGTGCTCCTGTTTGCTAGCCACAGGAGTATCCTCTTGTTAAAACCTGTTTGAGCAAGTATGACCGCTTGTCACCTACCGTCCCCCTCCTGCCTGGCTAATGAGGGAGCCGCTGCACCAGCCGGGGACCAGAGAAATTCTCCTCAGACACAAAGAACAAGAGAACATTGCATGACATCCTGTCACACTGCTTCAGCAGGCCGCACGGATGCTCCCAGGGCTCTATTTGTTTATGTTCCTCCACCTCCTCTCAGCCTGTGCTTGGATTTGCCTCGACTTTGTTCTACTAGTGTCGATTGTTTGCCTGCATATGTGTGTGTGTGCGTGCATACACATCTGACCCATGGTCCACAGGGTGTATGCAGAGGTTTAAGAGTGCAGTGCTTTTTTGCTACTCCATGTCTATCCCTATTGGAGAAGGCAACAAAGGCTCAGACGGCGTCTTTGAGGGGCACAAGTTCCTCACTCCCTCTTTCCCCTTCTCCTTTTCTCTGTCATAGTGTCTCCCCACTGACTCAGTCCAGCCTCTTTGACAGCTAGCGCGGAGGCTCAAGCAGCTCGGCTCAGCAGATTCGAGCTGCGGAGAAATAAAGCGTCCTCATCATGGACTATTCTGTAAGGCTATATGGTGCCACTGCACTCATAAAGACTGAAATCAGGACAGCTAGAGACTCAAGGGGGTCTCGAGGATTTTCTGGCGCCTTGCATGAGCTGATTTGCTGGGAGTAGGCACGAGCTGTTGAGACGTCTCCAGAAATGAATGTGGCGGTGATTGTTAGAGGTATGTTTGAGAGTAATTGCACCTTGGAAGAGAGCCATGCTAGATTGTGTCACACACGAGACCTGTTGCCTTTTATCTACGTAAAGCATCGTTTGTTCTGGAGATGGCATCTAGATGAGTGGCCTGATAGTGTCCATGACATTTTGCACCAGTTATAGCCTGACATTTAGCCACCGTGGCTTTTGAAATGGGCTGACCTGAGCTGAAGGTGGCAGAGTTAAAAATGAAAACGTTGCTTTTGAAAAGTGGTTGCCTCCTTGCTTCCTTTTGTGCTTGCAAATAGGCCACAATTCATGTTGGTGTGATTTTACAGTGGTGCTTTGGAATATTACGTAATAAAGAAAGACATTTTAACATAAAGAAAACAAATAATATGTTGAATATAGTCTGTTTAAGTATTTATTGCAGCAAATATGGGCAAATATATCAAAAAAATATTTTTTTATTTAATTTGAATTTTTAATACTTTGAATATTGCATAAATATTGCAACAGTGATAATGCCCAAATTATATAAAATGTACATAAATTCGCCTTTTAAAGGGGCACTGTGTAGTTTTGGAGAAGAAATTCAAACTCAGAATTGTAATATTTACAATATTAATGAGGTAACAATAGAAAACTCTAATAATATAGAAATATTTATTTATTGTATAACTGAATAAACAAACTGTCCTCAGAGGAAAATAAGGTCCCCAGAACAATGTTTGAAGATAGAAAGGTGGCAGGGTCCGCCACATATAAACAGAGTAAAACAGAATTAAATTTTGTTGTTCTGTAAGGTCAGTTTGTTTATTCAGTTTATTCAGTCATGAAAACAAAGAGTGTGTTTATTGAGTTTGTTTAGGCATAAAGAATAAGTAAATAAAGATCTTTTTCTTCTGATAAAAAATTCTTCTCCAAAACTACGTAATGCACCTTTAATACAATTTCCAAAAGAGCAAAGAAGAAAACAACTAATAAATAAATACATAAACACAAAGCTTATTGGATAATAGGATTGGTTTTTGTTTTATTTTATTACATGCAATATGAATGACTTTAGTTTGGGCCTAATGAGCGCAGGAGCAGGTAAAATGAACCTGAGCTATTTATCTGTGTTGGCCGGAAACTAAATATTTCAACTACTTAAAACTAACTTATGTAAAACAATAATACAATAAGATCAACATATACATTTTATATATCATAGAGTTTTAGCTAGATAAAGAGGGATTAAAACATGCAAATTAAATCTAATGGAATTCAGATTTCTTTTTTATTTTCCATAAACTTGCCCTCCTTCTGTTTCTCTTGGATCTCACAAACAACTTTGGAGCTTAACAAAATGCATACTAATGGGCTTCTAAAATAAGTGAATCCCACAGAAACTTGTAAAATGTCAATGAGGATTTATGTTTTCACAATTACACCTGTACAGTATGTAATTATACACAGCAGACATACATATTTTTGCCTTCTTATTCCAAACTTAATATTTCCCTTAAGTGAGAAAATGTGCAAGAAGCCAAGAAGTTTTATTTTATTCCAACAGCTTTATTTTATTGGAGTTTTTTTGGTCTTTTAGTGAGCTCGCTCACAAAAGCTTTTGTTGTCTGAGCTCCACAGATATTTCCTTTTAACCTTGACCTGAATATATATGTATATATATAAAAAAAAATGTAGCTGCACGGAGGAAGAAGATAAAAACATTTACTGTATCAGCCTGTCGAGGCAGTATTTTAGAGTTTAGTGCAAATGGCTCCCTGCCATCAGAGAAAAAACTGAGTCTTTTTGGCCTTTAGGACTTTGACCCAAGGTTGCAGAATAGAGCGATTGCATGATCCAACAATTGTGGACTGCTAGTGAACCTCTGACCATCTTTCTGCCTGTGAATGCTGTACGTGGGTGTATTTAAAGTGTGCAGTCAGAAATAGGGAAAGCATTTTAAGTGTTGTGCCTTGTCAAGGTCAGCAGGGGAAAAAGCTGAATTTTTCCAAAATGTCCATCTGTGTGCTGCTCAGATCTACAATCATTTTGGAGGCTGTGACAGAAACAAGTGAAGCCATAATTAATATCAGATCATTTATCCATCCATATTCTGTTTTTATGATTAGTGTGCCACTTCACATGGGAATATCCTTCATAAATCCTCCTGACATTATCTTATAGTGTTTTTACTGTAGCGTTCAGGGCCCCCTGTTCTCTGCAGGGGAAATACATTTTGTGTGAAAGCGTTTTTGCTTGGAAAGAGTTCTTTTGTGGGAATTTCCTATGAATCATGCTTTTGGCCCACTCTTCTATTCCTCTTTGAAATGGAATTTTCTCAATCATCTACTTATCAAAATGCTTTTGTAGGAGGAAGCCTATTTTGATCAGACTTCCTGAGTCCAATCTGCTTCAGTCCTGCTACAGTGCTGCCTCAGCTGCCTTAAAGTGCGCTGTAAACAGACTTCTTTTCATTTTTAAACAAGCAAAAACTGGGATTTAATTAAATGGAGCACAGTGGTCGTCATATAAATGGTAAAAATGTGATAGCAGAAATTGTTGAAATTTTTTTCAAAATGTTAACATTAAAAAATAATTTGATCGTTGACATGATTTTATATGATAATCGTCAGCCATTTGTTTATTTTTATTTTTTCATATTGGTGGCATTGCTTACCATGAAATCCAGACACATTTCTTATAATAAAAATATAATTAGAAATGTAAATGGGTTTAATTTAGATTCATATTTCTTTTTAACATCTAATGTGATTGGGTTATTAAAAAAAACACACAGTTTTGAATTGCTAGAAAAATAATCGGTAAATAAATCTAGAATCAAATACAAAATACCCAATCTAATATGATTAGATTTTGCTGATTTAATAATAAATCAATTTTAAGGATTTTTCCCTGCTAATTGAACTGAGTACTGAGAAAATATTCATTAGGGAACAGCTCAATAGCTTCATCATCCAGTCCCTTTTAAGATAAGAAGCTATTTCATTTTATTTTTGTATATGGTGTGTAAAATGATCTATACAAGAAAAAATGTTATATACTATCATCTTCTTCTAGCTTAAGAAAACCCATTATGGCAGAGTTGGACATTGAATTATTGATCTGCAGGCCTGGTTTGTTCTGGGTAATTAAGCTGCGAGTGTTGGTGGGAATGAGTTGTTGAAAGTTTAAAAGGCAGAAGGTCAGCGGGAACACATCAGTGTCCTTTCTGCTGCACAGCGTAGAATCAGATCCAGTCGGATAGAGATATGTGGACGATTATATGTCCACTTGTGCTGCAGAAAAACACGATTTACCAGGAAAAAAGATAAGGAGGAAAACAAAAGATAAGGAAGACAAGAATGACTTTGCTGTATTTCCTGTATATACAGGACCAACATGGTGCCTGTGTTGAGTAATGTGCTCTTCTTCGACTTGCTCTGAAAGAACTTTAAAAAAAATATTATTTCAATATATATATATATACTTTTCCTCTTCATCAACACTTTTCTTACTTTATTATAAAAAAAAATGCCGTAGAAATTGAAACATTTTATAGAAGCATAACAATGATATAACAAAGTTATACGTTTAAGATAAATATTCGAAAATTCAAAAATGTATTGTCGTGAGTGAAATTTCACATTTAAAAAAGCACTTGAGACATTTTGTCAGCAAGGGAAAATTTAAACTCTTCTCTCAGTTCATCTTTTCAAAAGTGTAGAAAACCAATGCATTTCGCTCTAATAGAAGCATTTCTGCACAGTTTTGCCCTTGACTTTTCAGCAACTTGCACACAACAGCTCTTGAGAGTTGGAAAGTTACTCAAAAAAAGATTTATAAAAAATAAATAAATAAAAAGCGGAAAACATTATGAGCTTTTTGAAGATGGTTTTCAGAGTCTAGGTTTTGGTGTAACCACAAAATGGTGGGTCTACAGAGGTGCATATAAAACACATGTAGAACCCCAAAATGGCTCCAAGATCAGAAGCCAATGGCGTGCTGCTTCGCCCTTTTTACAGCAGCCTATCACGACTTACTACACCTTATAGTAGGGAGGCGTGGTTCGTGCTGATAGGTTACTGGAAATCGCCCCATTGGCCGCAGCGCTCAGAGATGTTTGACAGTAGAGTTACTAGGCTGTGCAGCAGAGCTGGCACAGTTTTCATGCCCCCTGCGCTGTAGTGTGTCAACCAATCATGAAGAGCCAGCTCGGGGCCTTGTTATTATTGTGAACGGCTGTGGGGCAGGAAAGTACGCTAGTCGTTTCATCACTGTTGGCAGTCCATGATATACTCCGGCACTGTACCACAATGTACCCCGAGGAGAATTTCTGTGTTGCTCCCCACAAACAAACCATACCACTATTTTATCCGCCTGGACTCTCCTCAAGAGACTTTCCCTTTAAGAGTATTGAGATGTTTCAAAGCCGCCGTGGTCCCATTGAACATGGCTGTGCATCACCACACTCCGTGCCAAACCTGAGAATGGGGTTGCCATGTGCAGTTTCATGCTCCCCAGTGTTGATGAGGTGTTCTGGGGGGTTGGAGGGGCTCACTAGTCCACCCACAAGAAGCCATAATTAGCTTTTCCATCAGGCATTCAGGTGTGTCTCCACGCCTCCGAGGGAGGCGGCCATTGTTTCTTGACAAGTGGAATCCTCCGTCTCCCCCTCTATTCTTAGGGGCAAATGGGTGGTATGCGGTGTGGCCGATTGGAGGTGAGAGCCATATCGGTCGCCGGAGATCCACTAATGCAAACTCCAGACTCACTGTGTATTCACTATTCACAGTCGGTGCCCACACAGTAATCAGATAGCTGGCCAACTGACAAGCAGCAATGGAGTGGAATGTGAAGAGTGCAGAGAGATGGATGAAAGACAAGGCAAATGCCAGCCTTTGTGTTTGCGTGTGCATGTGTATGGCTCACTCTGAGCGTGCAGCTGTGCTTGCAGTCAGCGTGCAACAGACATATTGTCAAAAATTGGATCAATTATTATTTTTTTCCCCCCTATTTGGTATTCAGCATGTTTAATAACCAGGTCATTTTCTTTCTGGCCATTAATTCTTTGATGCGATAACACTGAAGGATGCGCCGCCCACAGAAAAAAGGCTTTTCCGTGTTAAATGTGCATCTGAATTGCTCCTTATTTGTCATGTGTCTTTATACTGTATAATTTCGTCTACTGAATTAATTTTGGAGCTGAGCTCCCGGTGTCAGTCAGGAGAATGGAGGGGAGCTAAATGAGCGAGTATTCCAGCCAAATAGAAGGGCGAGTGTCATCCCGGGTTAATTAAATCCCTGCTTTGAGTCTGGCGTGAACACAGACCCTCTTTCAGGTTGAGAACGACAAACTCGGCTTCGGTGTCGCCAATACAATCACAGGTCTGATCAGTTTCCAACGTTTAATGGCTAGATAGCTTTGTGAAGGGCATATGGACACCTCGCTTGTTGCACACGACATTACTGTCCGCAAACGACTCCATGTTTGCCACTATTTGTGTCGAGACAAACGAAATGAAAAAAGGTAACCCTCTCTGCTCATCAAGGAAGGATTTGCCAACTTCTCTTCTCTAAAATAATCAAGTATCTTATACTTAATCTTTCCCCATCATGAAATATGTGCCTTCAACTGCGCTTTTTGTGCCAAATAGATGTTTACCATGCAGTCGCAGCCTGAAATGCTCTGCTAATTCTAAGATGACAGTATGGAAGCCGGCTCCCTCTATAATCATAACGCTCCACATTATCGTGTCTGCAGCTCACTATTTGAATCTCTCAGCGCTCCTCTTTTTTAGTGGCATTTCTCGATGGGAGATTAACCGAGCCGCAGTGTTGGTTATCCCGCCCCAGGCTGTGGAATAAGTTGCTGGTCTCCCGCTGATTTTCACTCTCAGCATCCCCTCATGGTGCCTCATTAAGACGCGGAGAAACAAGTGCCTCCGACCCAACGCTACAGTAAGGGCCAGGCCTAACACGGTGCTGCTACAGCGCATTATACAACTCATTGTGTTCCGTGGCCTTCGACAGCACACTGGCTTTCGCTCCGAGCATGTTTTCTCAGATTGCGTTTTTCATCCCTGTTTTTCTAGTTCCTTTCACTCTTTTCCTTCCGAAGAGGAAAAAATAAGGATGGGGAGGGGATTTTTCTGAGAGAGCGAGAGCGAGAGAGAGACAGAGAAAGAGAGAGAGGCGGGTGGGTTGCTGGGATTTGGGGATAAGCAATTGTTTTCTCATTGAGCGACATTTGAAGGTCAACTCTTCACCGAGCAGGGCACTTGTGAGAACCAAAGAATTTTATTTCAATATGAATAATGCATTGACAGTGTCTCTGTTTTCAGCCTCTTTTAGATGCTTTTTAATCTCACTCAGGCCCCCCCCGTCATTGAAGATCTAGCGCTGCAGTGTAAATTCACAGAGGTCAAACACAGTTAGACAAGTGTCTTTCCTCATGATAGTGATAGATTCTGATCTCACTCCAACTTCTGTGTTATCTATTAGCATGCTTTATGTATTCCTCAGTAGATAGAAGAAGAGAGCTAATTATTCCTTTTGTTTTTACATGCTTCCTTTTCTGCTACATATTTATCTCATATTGCCTTCTGCTGAACTGTTTGATCAATATGCACATGTCACTTCTTCTCTATCATATAATGAACATTGTTCCTTAAGTCCGCCCCAGCAATATTGTGTTCCACAATCTGCACTTTTTTTTTTTTTCTTTTTCTCGACATTTTGTTTCTGTTTTCTTGTTGTCATGCTATTGTTTGCTCATGTATGTATGGTTGACAGGCGATACTAAACCCAAATGTGGCGTTGTCTGTTTCTTTTTCTTCTTCTACAGAGATGTTGAAGGAGCTGAACCAGCAGCGCAGAGCGAAAGAGTTTACAGACCTGAAAATTATTGTTGAAGGCAAAGAGTTTGAAGTCCACCAAAATGTTCTAGCTTCCTGCAGCTTGTATTTCAAGGACCTGGTGAAAAGGTTTGCCTTCGCTTCCCCTCCCACCAGCTGTTGATCCAATCTGTTCTTTTCGTAGGGCGCATTTGTGTCGCTTTTTTTTTTTTCTTTCTTTCTTTCTTTCTTTCTTTCTTTCCCTTCCCCTCTCTCTCTTGCAGGTGTGTGAAGACTTTGGTTCCTAGCACAGGGCCAGCAGCCATTCCTTCCTCTTCTCGCTCAAATGAATGTATCTGAAACCGGAGACGAAAGGTCAACCCCTCGTCATTACCTTTCCTCCCCATGTAGGGCAATTTAACCACATTTCCATTTTAATGAGCAGTGAAAATGTTCCATGACTGGGGATGTTTTAAAACTCACCAAAGGGCCCCAAAACAAAAGAAGCATACATTTCTACACTTTGGGTGGTAATTCGCCAAAGACACGCTGTCTTCTGTGGAAGAGGGATTTTTGTCTCCCAAGCTACTATATTTTTCTGTTGCTAATTCTTGAGTTTTTTTTGCTACAAAAACAGGCTTTTCATATGCTAATAAATCTTGGTTAGTGTGATAAAAAAGACATTTCAGAGTCATAAACAAAAGGACATAACAAAAGCACATCTAAGACAGCTTACTGAACCACCACTTTCACAGGTTAACGCCACCCTTCACTAATGTATTCATTTGATGTGGATCTAAGTATTCCCCTAGTACTCTGCCCTTCATACTCCATATTTTTTTGTCTTCACGGGCTGTTTTGTTTCCCGTGGTTTGCCTGTCTGCATAGAAGTGTGTGTGTGTGTGTGTGTATGTGTGTGTGTGTCAGCTGCAGACCTTTTAAGTGTCTCTAGATGTGTGTGCAGTATGACTGTGTACAGTCTGATAGCGCAAGTATGTCTTTTTTTTCATATGCCTTGTTTTCCGGGGAGGGAACACCATAATTCCCTAATGTCCTCATCCTTACTTCAAATCCTTGCAGGTGTTTTCGGCTTGATTGAGAGTCCCCTGGACCCAAAGTTGTTTTGCCGCCTTGGTGTTGTTTGTGTGTGTGTGTGTGTGTGTGCGTGCGTGTGTGTGAGCGTATGTTTGTTCTCGCTTGCATGGCTAGGGATGAAGCAGAGACAAAGACAAACAGAAAGAGTCGCTAGCCGTAGCTGGAATGCCTTCAGGGAGTTTGCCACTTTGCCCCGCAGCCATGCTTGCCACCGCTGCGAGCTCATCAGAGAGCGGAGAGCTGCTTATCAGCTGCCGCGGCCTCCTCGCTCACCGCTGATACACTTGTTCCTCCTGAATGAGAGCAGAGTGAGGAGGACCAGAGAGAGAGAACAGAGGTAGTGGAGCCACTGTACCCGGACTCGCTCATCTCCATGACAGCTACACTCAAAAAAAAAGAAAGTGAGTTTCCTTTGACCTTGACAACAGCAGAGAGGCTTCCTTAGAGACTCAAGTGACTTTGGAGTGAACTGAAGCCCCCATGCTGGTCAACCTGTCTATCAGATTGTCGCGTCTGCGCCTCTTATCCGGGACAAAGCCGCATCAGTTATGCGTAAAGATGGGGCCCCTGAAATTCACCGGGGCTCCCAGAGGAGAGGGCTGAATTTCATCAAGCTCGTCCTCGTGCCTGCTGCTGCCGACATTGTCTGATTTTTCTTGTTTAATTTGACAGTTTAATAGAGCAAGTTCTCATTAATTGGTTAATTAATTGTAAAACTACTTTGATTTATTGTCATAACACTGTCATTTTTCATGAAAATACGTGTAAAATAGAAATCTTCTCATTTGTCTCCACGCTGGAGGATATCTAATGAATTTGTTATACCAATCATTCATTTCGTAAGACGTCTTTGGTGCGACGTAATGAAGCCACGATCATCAGCGTTATGCTAACAAGACGCCGTCAACAGTGACTGTTGATTTTATAGGGCACATGGCACCTTGACTTTATGGAAATGAGAACAAGAGAGCAGTGACAGGAGAAGGACAAGGAGAGAGCAAAAAGAAACAAAGCAAAGTGAGATCAGCAAGTTTAAAGGAATAGCAGGAGACCGTTTCGGTGTCGCACGCTCTATCAGTGATCAGGGAGGAGCAACGGCAGCCAAAGGCCCGTCTGTCATTGAGTTACGGCCTCCCATACGCGGCTCGGGTCACTCCTCCAGCGCAGCCGGAATTATGCTGAGGCTACACGTGGCTCGCTACTGTCCACATCTTTATGAGGTCAAATAAGAGAGAGCGACTTCATCTCCTTATATGCTCTGTGCCCGCCCGCCCTCCCTCGCCCATCTCATTCAGGAGGCACTCACTGCGGTTCAGACCCCCTGTCAGCTCGCAATAAACCACCCCCGTGCGTGTGTGCGTGCATTATGTGCTTGAAATTGGGGAAAAATGTGTGTGTGCGTAAACGTACTTGACATGAAGAGTGTGTTTTACCGCAAGCATGCTTAAGTGCGTGCGTGCGTGCGTGCGTGCATGTGTGTGTGCGCGTAGGACGCAAGGACATAATTCATGTGTGTTATCCAGGCAGGCTGCCATTAGTCTGAGAGAAAGTAGAGATGTAACACTGGAGGGTGAGCGAGTGCACATCACACTTATTTTTCCTGGCCTACCCACACACACACACACACGCTCATGCTCACACACACACCGACCCAATCACTCGCTGAAGAATTTGAAGGCTTAATTGGCAAAAAGCCGAACTTTAGCAGCATGGGATGGGATGGCGGAGTGATTTATTAAAATCAGTTTGAAAAATAGGTGAAATTTTATGTTTTCAGAGATGCACTTCAGCCGCAAAAACTGTTCAAGCTCTCAGTTTTCACAAAGTCCTAACACGTACCCACCCCTCACCTCAAGCGTTCGTGCCTCCCCTACAGTATGTGTTCACTCGACCCCGCCGCCTCACCCCACGATACCTGAAGGATGTAATGCCGCTCCAAAAATGTACACGCACGTCCGCCCCTCGCCCCCGCCCAAAAAACCTATTACCCTACCCTTTAAAGGGCTGGTGCACAGAGCAGGGAGACAGATCATCTCCGCTAATTCCATTTTACCCCTCAGGATTTTCCAATAAGTGTGCTCCACAGGCATTTAATTTATGGCCACTGCATCTCCCCGCACCACGGCCGTGTAAAAAAAAAAAAAAGCTCCTGAAATCTCTGAGCAGTCCTGACACATGCTTTCATGCCATGTGTTTCTCTCCCCTCCTTCTCCTTCTCCTCTCCCTCGCTCTCGCTCTCTGTCGGCCCATGAGCCTCGGCGCTCGTGAGTCAGAGAGTGTTATGACTATGAGATGGGTAGAGAGCTGTTGTTAAAGCCCTTTATAGTTTTCGGCCCTGTGTGAACGCTGCAGCTGAGCCCTGAGTGCGCTGCTCAGCCCCTCCGCGACCTTATTCAGCCTGAGGGGGAAGACGGGACACTGTAACACAACCCCTCAAATTTCAATTAGCGACATTGTTCTGACTAGCTGTGTTTAAAGGTTCAGTTCACCCAATTTAAAAAAGTCATATTGTCTCACTCAGCGGTATCCAACCATGCAGATAGCTCGGGTTCATTTTCGTCCAAGTTTCTGCAGATACCGATTTACAACGGAGGTGGATGCACTTTTTGTTTGTACAGTACTGCTCACAGCATTAAAAAGTAACCAAGAGGACCAATTCTTTTCAGTAACAGTGAGCCTAGTGCAGGAACATTTTCTCGTGTAAGGTTTACTGACAAAGCCTTGCCATCAGTTGCTCAATTTCAACCCGATGAAGGCCACATGATCATGAGTAGATGCTTGTTTTTTGAGATTTGAAACTCAGCATAAAGAAACATCCTTGAATGACCATTTAAGCTTTACCGTTGTTCTGTGTATAGTATCATTCACAGTTCTCAATATGTTACCCAAAAGCAAAAGAAATAATTTTGCTTCACAGTACTTTTGGTGTCAGGGGACCTGAAGAAAATGTGAAAATATGAATACAGCCATTTAACATCACCATTGTATTCCCGGAGTACCCTCTCGACAGTTTTCATTGGGCTTAAGCATGTAGTTTTAATGAGAACTGATCACAGTGAAGTATGTGGGTGGTGGAGAGTAACCAGGACATTGTATCTGAAGAGAGATGTTGCTGTGGTTGAATGCTGTGAGCAGCCAGTGGGAAAAGCATTGACCTCTATTGTATTTCGGGTGAAGGCAGAAATCTCTTTTTAGGCAAACTTTGTGCGTATATACCACTAAAGGTGGGTGAGATGATTACATTTTTTTTTTTACTATGATGAACTGACTCTTTAATTCTTAACCTGTAAGCCTTGCAATGGCTTCACAAGTAGTGTTTAAGCAGCGCTGACTGTAAATTAAATCTCCATTTCAAACCCATCGGCACTTGCAAACTTTTTTTTTGGGTCAAGCTTTCGTATCAAGAGTTCCGTCAATCCGATGTCCACGTTCGGTTGCTGATGGCCCCTGTGTTCACACTTGGACGGAGGTTCAGCCTTTTAAACTCTCCCACCTGTCACCCTGTCCTTTTTGCCCTTCGGAGCATCTGACGACAAAAAAAACGCACCCGTTCCTGCCAGATAGCCTCGAAAGTCCTCCCGTATTACACTTGATGCTATGGATGGAATACAGTGGCCTCGATACGACAAAAGCAAACGCAGAGCGAAACATGAATCCTACCGCTGATAAAGCTACCACCGCTATGTTTATTTGTTTTTATAATTTATTCCTGATTTATGTTGTGACAGGACAAGTAAATGGAAGCCATTTTTAGCCCAGACGGCGCAGGCGTTGCATCTGAATAAGCCTCTATCTTAACATATCTCGGTAGTGTATGTACTCCCTTGGAATAGATGGTCTTGTAAGAACAAGCTAAATGTATTCCCTGTAAAATGGGTTTTTTTTTAGGTTGAGGGATGTATTAGGAAGTGTGTGTGTGTGTGTGTGTGTGTGTGTGTGTGTGTGTGTGTGTGTGTGTGTGTGTGTGTGTGTGTGTGTGTTGCAGCTCTCCCCTCCTTCCTCTCCGCCTCTGCTCACCACCATTTTGACAGTCTCTGCTGATTTTAAGACTTCCTCTTGAATAAGTGGTGCATTTTTCACAAACAAATTTCTTTGCCTGAGTGTGCCCATCTTTTTTCCTCCCCCCTTCCCTCGCCCTATCTCTCCTCCTCTGTCTCTCCTGTCCTCCCTGCCTCCCTCTGTCACTATTTAAATTCAAGTCTGCAATCAGACGCGGCATAAATATCCACCTCTTTTAGAAGCTCCGGAAAAGTCATTTCCATAACATAAGTGCTCAGACAAAACAAACTGCCACTCGAGCTGGTTCCTATTGCACTAATTGAGCAGGTTGATGAGCATGCTCTTCCTTTTATTTTTAGCTCTTTACCCCCCCCAACCCTCCCCACCTCTTTTCTCCCCCCCCACCCCACCTTCCCTCCATCACTTTAACCCTTGAACGACACTCCCCTTCCCTTCTTTCTGTCTTACTGCCTGCCCCCACTGCAGGGCTTTGTGCGGAAAAAGGGCAATAACACTATGTGGCTTTTTGCTTTGCAGGAGGAAAAAGAGTAACTGCCTTGGTTTTTCCAGCCAATGTCCATCCAGAGACAAATGCCATTGTCTTTTTCATTTTATTTTTTTGGATGTCCTTCTCCCCCCTCTCACCTCCTGAGTGCGCTTTAAATGACGACTAATGTCTCAGTTCATACACTACAGGCTACTGATGGTTATTGCAGCGGGGACAAAGGCTCCGTTTAGGTGTGATGGTGGATTTTTTTTTTCGGGGGTGGGCGGGGATATCTCTTATTTAAAAGACCAAGGCACAGTCATGGAACAACCCAACCCCTCCCTCAGAAGGATGGCTGCTGGCTCCCTGTGGAAGAACCGTCTCGCCCTGCCTCCCTTTTCCCTTTTTGCTTCCTCCTCATCGACCCCACGTCCAAAAACCTCTTCCTCTCTCATCCTCTCTCTCTAACCATTTCGTCTACCTGTCTCATCTTGTTTGTTTTGCTGTCTGTGTCCCACTAAATGCTGACTCTTTGCCATGATTTTCTATTCCAACAAACTGGCTGCAACAGAAAAAAGGAAAAGACACACACACACACACACACATACGCGAACACACTCACAGAAACAGACAGAGCGTTATCATTGTGCTCCCATGAGTGACAGAAGCAAACAGCCTCCATCCATCTCAATGTAGGCTACTTTTCATATTGCTGATGTCCATAGCCGCAGGAAGAGAGGCATAGTAGTGGGGGCATGCGTTCTGCGGGGCTTTGATTCCATTTATTTTGCCCTTGAGTGGATTATTGTTTCACATGGGACATTAAACACGGGTGGCGAGGTGTTATTTAACTCCCTCATACCTCCCCGGGGGGATCCTGCATGTGAACTAATCTCTGCCATTTGATCCCGGTGAAGTCACGACGTGGCCCAGTTCTGAAAGCGGCCCCTGCACTCCCCGCACATCTCAGGCTCTGCATTACGACGGGATATCATATTCTACTTAATTTGCTCATCCAAGCACTCCCCGGTCTCACACCACACCAGTAGGAGTGGAGAACTCCTGCTTTAATATCCCACACACAGCAGCGGCGTTAGGCTAACTCACAGCGAGAGCTCTCCGGCACGACATGCTTCCACTTTACATTCTGTCGTATGTCAGTGTATGAACTGTGCTGTCAACTTTCTTTCTCTCTGTTTTACTGTCTGATAGCTCATGATATGTTCCCTGCCATGTATGCATGTCCACCTCTGAAACTATGCATACATGAACACATGTTCTAAGCATGCCTGTTGAAACAAAGCAATAACTTTTGTTTGCCTAATCTTTGTTCAGAGAGGACATTTTGTTTCAGATGCAGCAGTTTAGTTGCAAATCTGCTAGCCTCATAGAAAAGTAAAAAACCATCCAAAGTTCTGATTTCTGTCCCTTTTTCACTTTACGTTCTTATCTTATTGTGTAATGATTCTCTTATTTTCTCCCCACTCTCGTACTGGCCCAGGTGTGTAATGGGTGTCGTACGTAGCATATCTGTGTCCCCTCTATCCTCCTTTTTGTTTCCCTTTCCTGGCCTCCTTCCTCTCAGAGCATCCCCTAACTCGCCTCTCTTCTGCCGTGATTGGTTGATCAGGTCGTCGGGGGAGACGCGGAGCGGGGAGGTGCTGGAGCTGAACATGAGCAACATCAGCGCCGACGTGCTGGAGCAGCTGCTGGAGTTCGTCTACACGGGATCGCTGGTCATCGACTCGGCCAACGCCAAGACGCTGCTGGAGGCCGCCAACAAGTTCCAGTTCAACACCTTCTGTAAAGTCTGTGTCTCCTTCCTAGGTAGGAACAGCTCAGAAAACATGAGGGGTGTGTGTGCGAGAGTGTGAGATGCTTATATCAGCAAATGTGCTTGCTTATTAAATCAGATATCCCTATGCAACCTCTCCTGCGACATGCAGTATCTACAGCCCCGCGTATTTTCACATGTTGTCACGCTTCATCACTATGCACAGCCTCGCAGGATGTCTTATGCAGAAGCTAAAATTTCCTCCCAGGCTCTGGCACGTCACGCTCCTTCCTGTCATGTTTCCAAAGCTAGCGGCCGTGCGAGAATTCTGCCCGCAAACGCTCACGGTTGGGCACGGTGCCTCTGATCTCGTCCCAGTGGGCAGGACCGAGCACGGGGGCCAGATTTATAAAAAGGTCAGGGAACAATTGTCACTTAAATGTCAAATCCTCTGGCCTGTACCGTGATGGAATCGAGAAATAGCAAAACAGATTGATACCCAGACAAGGTATGGAAAGTGGAGCAAAAGAGGGAGGGGAGGGGCCTCTCAGGGAGCCCGTGGGGTCACATGAAAAGCAAATGGCATGTTCCAGATTTTAGTGGGTAACCAACCAAAAAAGGCAACCAAAAAAGCTGCAAATGTCAGGTTTTGCATTCCATTTAATAAATTGTTTTGGGTATCTGTAACACAAGGGGAAGTGCATGTTAGCAAAAAGGTCAACGGCGGGAAGGGAGTGAAAGGAAAGTAAAAGAGAAGCAGCAGCCCACGTTATTGATTTGTTTTTCTCGATTTGGGCAAAAGAGCGGGGAAAACAGGGAAGCCATTTGTAGACTTCATTGCCAGCGAGACGTCAATCCATTCTTCCTCGACAAGATTCATGACATTTTCAGCACATTTGAAGGGGAGAAATGCAGGCGCGGGCGCGTGTCCTTGAGCAAAGAGAAATTGATACTGTGTCAGATATTATTGAAGTTTTGTAACAAATACACTGAGGAGAAATGGCAAACATCTCCTCGACCTACTTATACCACTTTGACTTTTATTCACACAACTTCACATTTAAACAAAAGTCAGCTCTTGTGCGCCCGCTACCACTGTGAGAAAATCTTTTATTGTCAGAAAATTTTGTGTGAATTTTTGCAGCATTGCCCCGAGTTTGAACTGTTAAGATTCTGGCCACAGTGGGAGGTGTTTTCAGATATTTTGTTTCAGCTGAAACTTATTTTGCACGCTTTAATACAACAAATCAAACTGTAAACATTGCAGTTTGCGACAAAATGAACATACACGGTAGTGAAATAACCCTTGATCTGCTCAAATGGCATAACAGAGGGACAATTCAGACATCCCCCACTTTGATGCAGCATGCGGCCCACTTTCTTCCTTTGGTTTTGGCTTTTGTTTAGCTGTGATTTAGTAGATGTTATGTGGCCTTTTATTGGCTTATTTGTTTAGGAAACACTCTCAGAGTCTGACTCCTGTGATAAAAGGCCTGGCGTTGCCTCCCTTTGATGGCTATTGTTTAATCAGGCCTCTGTCAGTGGCCACTGACCCAGCTGGTCCATGCCCGTGTGTGTGTGTGTGTGTGTGTGTGTGTGTGTGTGAACTACACCACCAACACGTTCCCCTCTCTCATGATAAATGGCGCTGTGTGTTAGAAAACTAGAATTACAGACACACCACCTAAAATGCTGCACCCTTACAAGAGATCACAGACGGTAGCATAAGCCTTCTCCCCGCTGGCCTGGCTATCAGGGTAGTTTCCTATATTCTCGTGTGTGTGTGTGTGTGTGTGTGTGTGTGTGTGTGTGTGTGTGTGTGTGTGTGTGTGTAGTGGAAGACTCCGAGATCTGACAGGACTTCTTTAAAGTGGCCCAGCTAATCCTAAATCCCACTCCCTGCCATCCACCACCTCCTGCCTGGCCTGTGAGCGATCGATTCCCCTCGTTGTTTGTCCTCGGAGCTGTTTTGAGTTATTATACTTGTTTCTCCCTTAGTCTCAGGCAGATACAGGCTGTGGGTCCGTGCAACCTGCAGCCGCTTCCTCTGTCTCTGTAGCTTTCTGCGGTTGTGATATTTTTATGGATGTCTGAATGATGGTTTTTCTCCGTCTTAATCAATCTGCCTGTGTCTTTGTTTCTTTTCTTGTTTTGCTTTCTCTGTCCTCTCCGTCTGTCTTTCGATCCCTCTCCACATCTCCCTCGACCTCTTTCTATCGACTCCAGAGAAACAGTTGACTGCGGCTAACTGTCTGGGTGTGCTGGCCATGGCTGAAGCCATGAGTTGCACGGAGCTCCACAACATGGCCAAAGCCTTTGCTCTGCAGAACTTCCCCGAGGTGGGTAGTGATTTATCTTTCCCAGCAGTGCCTTCATTGATTCCTGTGGAACAAAGTTGTGCTAGTTCAGAGAGAATAAAAGCAAATAAAACTATTAGCAAACAGCAATAAAATCTAATTAAAATCATGACCGTAATAAAGTTAATTACCACAGGGATCAGTAAATAAATAAATGACTAAACTTTACTTAATGCTTTTTTTGAGATTCCATATTTGGACTAAATTGCACTTTCTACTTTCTGTTGTATGTTATAATTAAGATCTTAGATTAAAAATGTACATTAAGTTCATTAAAAGAGATGCTTTACTTGGCACATATCATATGGTCTTGACAATATAGTACCAACGTATTAAATCTTCCCTCAGGCTTCTACCTCAATTGAGGCTTTTACCTCGAAGTAAGCAATTTACTGCTGGAACATGTTGTCCTGTACTGTGTGCTTGTTACCTGGCTGCTGTTAGGTAACTAATGTAGAAATGAGAACACGAACAAAGAAAAAAACACAAGAATCAAGGGGATCTCTGGGTAGATAACAGAAAGAACCACACTGGATAGAAAACTGCTTTGCTGCATTCTCGGGTTGAAAGTATGTTGTGCTTCTGACTCACCTTCGTCACTGATGGCACAAAGACGAAAACTATGGGCCTGTCACTCCAGCCTCCATGCTACATGCACGTACACAACTGTCTGCTAACACAGCTCTGTAGCTAGCAGCATGTAACTCCCCACAAAACCACTTTTTTTTATACATTTCTGTGTACAAATTAAACAAATGAGACACGTAAACTGGTGATGTTGAGAGGTGCTGGTAGGGGGATTTATTACACCTTGGACAGAGCCATACTACCATGCCAACCCAACCATACTATAATGCTGAGCTAGGCTCTTGGCTCTAGAGGTTCATACAGAGAAGAGGTTGTAATGGATTTTACAAGCAAATCAGGCGTTTCCCAAAATGTCAAACGCTTCCTTTAAATCCTAGAATCTTTTGAATAAAAGCTGCAAACAACTGGGAAGCTTTGATTGGCAGCGAGCGATTTACAAAGAAGACTGTTGCTCATGAGATCAGGAGAGGCATAAGGAAACATGGCTGCTCAGAAAGATCAGCAGCATCTGGACAGGTGTTTTTGGAACATTCCTCAACTTCCCCAGTCTTTTGTTGTCCCTGTCCCAACTTGTTTGTAATGTGTCGGTGACATCAAATTCAGATTAAGCACATATTCAGAAAAATCAATAAAGTTAATGAGGTAAAACATTAAATATGTCGTCTTTGTGCTGTTTTCAACTGAGTATATGTCAGAAGGAATTAGCAAATTGTCTCGTTCTGTTTTATGTTTTAAACAGCGGCCTACCTTTTCTGGAATCAAGGTTGTACACTTGAGCTTTGAGAGCTTGAGATTTTAAATGAGAGCACTTGATAAAATGTCACCTAATTCAAATGATCAGCTCGTCATCAAGCACTGTATGATTGATTGGAATCAGGATCAACACCTAAAACCCTCAGGAACAGGACTGAAAAACACTGGCCTATAGTGTAATAAAAGTTACATTTGGACGTGTTTGTACACCATTTATGTGTCATATAAGAAGTTTGTCTCATTTTTTCCCATAACTCTTCAGGTGGCAGGACAAGAAGAGATTTTGAGCGTGTCCAAGGAGGATCTGGTGGCCTATCTGTCCAACGACAGTCTGAACACCAAGGCTGAGGAGCTGGTCTATGAGACGGTCATCAAATGGATCAAACAAGACTCCAACTCCAGAGTGCAGGTAATTAAAAAACAAGAGTCTGCTGAGTGTGTCTGCTCTACTTTGACACTACAGTGTACTTTACCAAAATGAGCACACGTGTATGTGTATCACGAGATGAAGCCCTCGTTACCACTGACGGTTCAGATGGCATATTTCTGCAGGGCCGTATTAGTGTGGTTGTTGTATCGGCTCTTACTTGTCTGCTCCGAGAGGTGCACAGCATAAAAAAAGCAGACAAGTGACTCCTCGGTCTCTCTTGGTAGTGTTCATCAACTTTGTGCTTCAGATGCAGCCTAACACAGCAGTTGTTCGTATTCCCATGGGTGCTTTGCCCTCAGAATGCGCTCTATTCTTAGTTTCACTTCATTTGTTTGTGAGACACTGTACTGCACGGAAAAACCAACAAAAACACAGACAGCCGCAGTCCTTTCTCTGTGCACATAACAGGTGTTTGATTTATTCCTAGAGCCTGTTAATCACAATCAAAGGGTTTTCCCCCTAGATTGGTATCGACAGTGAGTTACAACGGGTCAAATTTTTAACAAACGTGGAATCGATGAGCCTCAAGGTCAGGGCCTCGCGTTCATGAAAACGTAAATGGACTGCACATGTAGACGGATATCCATCCAGCGGGTAAAAACCTCAGGTCATGAGATTTTTATGGATTCACTCACGAAACCATGAATTTCAAGCTGATGATTTTAAAGTATTTTATAGCTGTTTAAAAATGGAGGTGAGATTATTATCAGATAAATTACACCGGTCCATCAGTGGAAGAGTCGTTCACTCAAAGTAATGTCTGCTCATCAAGCAGCGAGAGGGGGAGCTGCCTTATATCAGCTGGATCAGACTCGGTGCAGACCTCAGTAATCAATGTTACTTTATTGGCACCCACTTTTATGAGGCCCGTACGTCAATATTTGAATTTTTCACCTTTTGGATTAAACATTTAGCATTTATCCTTTGATATGTGGCAGTCTGAGATTATGGTGAAATCCATCAGGCCTACTGAGTGTTTTGTAATGGAGTATTAAAGGAGACATATTGTCATATATATATATTATGCTCATTGTCAGGTTCTATATTTTATTTGGGTTGCTACTAGAACAGTTTTATGCTTTAATGCTCTAAAACACATCCTCATACTGTCACTGCTCCTGTCTCTTTAAGGCCTCCCTCCTCAATACCCAGTCTGCTCTGATTGGTCAACTCACACACGCCTGAGCCAGCACCGCAGAGCAGCCGTGCTAAATCAATTCTTGCGCGCTAAACTAGCTGCTAAGTGGAAATAATGCAATGTGTGACATGGTGACAGAGTGTGATCACAAAGTCATGAAATTAAAGGCGGGGCTACTGACGAGGCGTTTCAGAAGCAGTGTTTTCTGTGGGAGAGAGGAGCTTCTGTTGTTGTGTACTTTTTAACTTTCAAGACCTTTTATACGCACAACAAGCTATATAAAGAAAAGGAAAGGAAAGAAACATAATAGGTCTCTTTAAGTGCAACACAAATTGCACAATCCACTGAAAGCAGGAGAAGGTGCTACTTAGTTGTTCCCATTGGTGCTAAAAACTGCAGTAAGAAAATGAAAATCGTTTTGGTGACATCCACTACTCATAAATCCAGCAAAATTTGACCGTCTGGTTCTGCAAATGGAGCCACAGGAAGGCTGATTCACAGTTTTTAGGCGAACACGCGATCCCTGTCATCTGCATCGAAAAGCCTGAAGCCAGCTCAGTCCGGCTGACTCCTGCAATCTCACACTCTAATGGAGAGGTGCAGAGGTGACTTACTCAGATGAAGTAGAAGAGAAAAAAAAAAGAAATGGAACATTTTCCCGGTTGTCTGAACAACCCACCGTGCTGGTTTCTGAGACGAGACACCCTGGGTCACCCCGTCTCCGAAGAGAGAGGGAGGAGGGGTGAGAGGAGAGTCGAGCAGAGAGCAAGAAAGAAACAGAGCAAGACTGAGAGACAGAAACGGGGCGAGCAATGATTGAGAAAAGAGAAGGAGATGGTGAGAAATGAAGAGAGGGGAATGGAAAAGGGACCCCTGTGTTTTAATCTGATATCCAACGGTTTGTGCCTCCGCGCAATGCCATGACATCCATGCTAGCGGAGATGTGATTGAGCTCTCGGTCAGGCACAAATCTCCTGTCCATGTGTGACCGAAGAAAAAACAACTGGCGCCTGCAGAGAGGACAGGACAGAACAGGAGGAGAGCAGGGAGAGACAATAGGCTGCCGCCATTGTGCCACGGGGGAAGGTTATGTGACCCCGAGGGCTGAGTTTACACGCATGGTCCAGCATCATCTCCCACCCTCCCTTGCCTCCATCCCCTTCTGCCCGTTTTCGGAGGCAGAGAGCAGCGGAAATCACTCCCCCGGAACCTGTGACACTTTTTAATGTCATGTCAGGCCAGGGTGTCACAACACTGTGGAAAAACTCAAGGCAAAGGGGGGGAAGGAAGAGCTTTAAGCCTCGAGCTAAGTTTGTGTGAGTTTGCATTCATCTGTGTGTGTCTTTGTGCGCCCGTGCGTCTGTGCGTGCGCTGTGGGTTGTAAGCTGCGGGCTACAGAGTGGAAAAGTGGCATATTGAAGGCGCTGCGTAAATAATATGCAATTTTCCCTCTCCGCTATGCTGTCACTAACATCCGATGGCACCAGGAAACAGGGCCCGGACATCGCTTAGAGACAGGGGGGGAGCATTTGAGCATTAATAATGGTTTGCTATGAGACACAAAGCCGCTGAATGAAAGAAGAGAAGCTGTTTCAGTTTTCTTTGATTGAGTATCGTCGAAGGCGTGCCGCCCCGCAAGCATCTGTAGGTGTTTGCGTGTATATTTTAGTGACAGAGAGTTAGAGGGACGTCGAAAAAGAAAGAAGCAGCCTTTGCAGCAGAGGTGTGTCCAGACTGGGGTGGCCCAAGTGTGGCACTAACTTATGCAGGGGTGGCATGAAGGACATCTGCACACACAAACACACACTTTAGAGTAGCATTAATTTATCATTTCTCATATGTGTTAATCACCAACATTGTGCAGAGTGCATTCATTTGTTTACTTTTTGTTTGTTTGTTTGTTTGTTTTTAACTTCACATTGCATTCATTAAGCTGGCATTTTAATCCAAAGCGACTTACAATAAGTGCATTTAAAGGATAAATTGTCCCACCAATCACAACAAACAGACAAACAGATTGTAACTGCAAACGTGGGGTAAACTACATGTGAAACAACTGGTTGGGCCTGAGATCCTGCCTCTCACTGGGCAGATAGACAATCATACTTAGGGATAACAGGGTGGCACCAGGGCTGGTCAATCAGATATAAGTGTGGCCAATGCCACCCCAGAACAAAAGTACAAAAACTTAATCTACAACAGTTGTGATTCTGAAGAATATTTAAAAAATAGTTTTTGGAAATAAGCTTATTTGCATTCTTGCTGATAGTCAGATGAGAAAATTGGCACCACTGTATGTCAGCAAGGTGAAGCTGTTTCCACTCTTCAGCGATAATTATTCATACACACACTCCAACACTGATAAAAGAGCAGCTGGGAGCAACTCAGGGTTCACTGTCTTGCCCAAGGACAGTTGGACATGTAGACTGCAGAGACCGGGGATCAAACCACCAACCCTCCGACTGATTGACGACCACTCTACCTCCTGAGCAAATGTTCATTTATTGAGCAAAAATATCAAACATTAGCGGTTTCCACCTTTTTATTTGTCAATTTGCTGCTTTTGTTTTGTTATTTTAATTCCCTGTTGAATATGTTTGTAAATTAGACTCGATGGTCGAATTAAATAAGCAGTTCTGAGATGTTATCCTGTATTTTGTATAATGGTTAAGGGGAACATTTCTGTATTTTCTGACTTTTTTTTTTTTTTTTTTTTTGGCTTACCTATTAATCAAAATTCTAATCAGTAGTCGAATTCATCATTGAAATAGTCGTTATTGCAGCTCTTGAATCAATTATGCACACCCTCCTGTACTCACACTTGTAAAAAGAGCGTATCCAAGAACTAAATCCACCTCCACATTCAGGCTGCGTGCAGCGTTTCCATAAGTTACATTAACGAGAAGCTGGAAGAAAATAGTTGTCCCCGCGTCATGTTTTTCTCTGTGAAGGTGATGACAGAGATGACAGAGGGAGACCTGTCCTTCCTTTCACCCAGCAGCCTTTTGTGGGACGATCCACAGACACATGGCTCCAATTAAAACAGGCCAGGCTCTGCCAAATCCCTGAATAGGACCTCCATTACGCCTTGCTTCAACATATTTTATAAAGGATCCTATCTTGCCAGGTGACTCAACCTGACAAAAGAGGCTGATTAATTGGCTCTTTGGAAAGTGGCCAACTAATGTAACAGCTAAAAAGGACAGTTAATGGCATATTTTCATGATAGAAAAAAAGGGGGCCAGCCTTGCCATTAGCAAGGACCTGCTGTCCACTCATCAGAAATAACAATGGCCTGCCCTGACATTTGCAGTCTCAAGCCAAATTAATATAGTTAAAGGTTTTACTTCATGTGCTTACAAGTTAGTAGTTATTATTATTTGGGGGATTTTATACAATTGACTCTGATTATGTGGTGAGGTGATTTTCTCTCTCTTTTTTTGCCTCCAGTACTCATTAAGGAGAGGAAAAAAAATCATTTCCCAGAACAAATGATGCTATCATTATGTAGTCAGAGTATAAAATTATCAAAGGACAGAAATGCTTTGAGGCTGTGTAGGGATATAAACTGACTTTTCCACTTTGTTTTACAATTCATTTACCTTCAAAATTACAAGTGACCCCTTCACCACAAGCATCACTTCCAATTTAGTGATTTTCTTTTAAAGCCACGCATTCAAAAGCAATAACTTTCCATCACTGTGCGTCCCTTAAGAAAAAGGTCGATTGTCGTCTTTGAGTTGAGGAGCTTTATGTCATCCTTGAAGAGGAAACCGCTGTAGAGTGAGCCAAAATGAACGTGTAGGGCCACCGCCAGCATGATCTGTGACAAATACGCACTCTTGAGGAGACGTAGCCGGGCAATGGAGATTGATGCAGCGGGCAATCTTCGCTTTTTCTTCTGCCTCTCTGCGCCGTCTCTTCATTTTCTTTTTTTTTTTTCCCCTCCAGCTCGTAGGAAGAAGAGTACATACACACATGAGGATTTTTCAGACAACGCGCAGGACGTCACTGTTCTTATCCCAGTCCTGTGCTCAGGCGTTCACACAAGACTGGAAATCGCTTGTATATGGGGCCCCCGGTACGACTCGCGTATTACAGAGTGGACGGGATCTGATGCAAGCCACTGAACTCCGGACCCCCATTCTCATCGGTGTCCTTTGTAGTCCCAGAGCGCGCTGAGTCCTGATGTGTGCAGCCAGTTGAACCGTAGTCACTCAACCAGGGCGGCTGCATATCCAGAACAAGTCAGAGGCATCTCGTTTCCACTGGGCTCTCTCATAAACTCACAAGAGTTGCATGAGCGACGCGATGTGGAGAGAACAAACAAATTATGCTACAGTACCTACATACAAAGGAAGCAATCTTTCAAAGATTCATGAGGAATAATAAAAATGTAGCTCACTATATCACAGAGGGGAGATGCAGAAATTGTTTGATTCTGCTTGATGTCAAAGATAAAAAACAAGCCAGAAAATCTTAATATACAGCAAGCAGTCATTCATACAAATATGTTTTAAATTCAATGAGCGGAGAGCCTTTTTTTTTCTGTTCTTGTTTTGAATCAAGTCATGCCGAAATAGGCCTCAGAGCTGAACACATTGCACCTGTCAGAAGTTGCTCAGGGCAGCAGTCAGCGTCTGTCGTCCGCTGCATCTCACTCCATCCCCCCATCCATCCTTCAGGCTGACATGCACACATAGGCATGCAGTGGCAGGAAAACACACAAACACGCTCAGCAAAACATCTCGTGAACCACAGTAAACTGCCATTTGCGAGAGCGTCTTTTACACATCCATTATGTGTTAGCAGGAGAAAACGCACACGCGTGTGTTTTTCACACATGAGCCTGCACGCAGTCGAAAAGGACGCCGAGCTGCGGTCAGTTCGGCTGAGTGGGTTTGTTAACGCTGTGAGGCTAAACATGGGCACGCGCTCTATTGAACACACACTCGTGAGTCAGTGAGTGAGTGTGTGTAGTTTTTTTTTTTTTTGCTGTTGTTGTTTTCATACAGAGTTGCGTTTTAAGCATCGGGGTGTCCATTTTTCACACTAAAGCAGACTCGTACTCCTATCTGCTCAGAGCAAAGCAAATAGATATGACCGTTCATGTGTCATTTATTTGACGCCGCCGCGCCACTGAATCATTTCACAAACAGACACGCACATACACACAAACACACACACACACACACACACACGCACACGCACACACGGTAAAGAGGCGTTAGTCCTGGCTGACAGTAGTGGAATGGGAAATGCTCAGTGGACATTTGTCATCTGTGTTAGCGGATGCCGGCTTCCTGGCTGCTCCTCTGCTGCCTCTGACAGATCTGAGAGGCTCCCTGTTAGACACATTATCCCTGCCTTTCACCAAGCTCAACCCATTCACATCCGCTGTCCACCTGCCTGAGTGTATGTACGTGTGTGTGTGAGGGGAAGAGAAAAAAAAAAAAGGTGAGGTTATTTGGAGCTGGGCTATGCGGCAGCATTTTCTCTGCAGGTCTAGCGAGTGACCCTGGCCATAGTGCATGTGCATGCTCTAACACCGAGAATGCCGACCTGGCGTTGATGGGTGCGTGCAAGATGGAGGCCATTAGCCCCAGACACAACAAATCAGCATCAAAGAATCTAGTGGCGATGAAGGCTGCATCTCCTCATGTGACCTGTGTCTTGGCAAAAGACTGCAAGGTGGCGAAGGGAAAGTGGAGGTCTGTGCAAGACGGAGGCGGGGACCTAGCGGTTGTATTGCTTGACATCCATGCCAACACGGAGGATGCACGGAAGAACGTGGGCGGTAAAGGTTATATCGCTTGAAATGGACGTATCTATTTTCGTGCGTAAAGGGAGCATTAAATGAGCCTTTAGTCCGCCAGCGACCTTTTGCCTGATGTGTCAGGGCCCTTAGAGAGCTGAAGTCACAAGGTGTTCTCTGGGTTGCATATCAGAATACAAGTGGATAAGCATATGGACTCCTCATGAATGATCTTTGTTGTCTGAATATGGAAGAGGGGAAAAAGTGTGTGTGTGGGCTGCAGGGCTAAAAGTAGCGTCTCCATATGTCCCCAGGCTCCGGTGGATACTTTCCATATGTTCCATGTGTTATTCTAACACCAAACTCCTCGGTAAGAATGTAACAAATGATGGTTTGGGTGTCTTTCAGTATTTGGCACGGACACTATTATGATTTCCATCCACTCGATGTCACATCTGTTTAAAAAGCAGTAAGGGATTGCTTGCATGAGTAGGCGAGAAGATGAAAACGACAGGTCACACTGCGACAGTGAGGGGACAGTGCATGAGAGCGACTGCTCGAGAGGTTGCTGGAGATGGAGTCGGAGTCCGCTCTCATCTGCTGAGTGCGAGCACGTCACTCATTGGTCTGAGTGTCGTGAAAACACTCAAGTTATGTGTTTCGTGCCACGCAAATGCACAGATATAGACAAAAATCTACCCCTTTTAGAGCACAGTTCATATGGCATGCAGTCGTCACTCTCCAGCCTGAGAGGATGATAAAAGCTTCCACTTCTTACCTTCCATCAATATTTACCACAGCTAAGCCAAGGAAGGTTTCAGACTGTTTAAATATCAAACTCCTCTGTTTACCTGTTGGATTAGCTTGCGAGATACTAGAAAAAACTTAAACTCATTTTTGACACGTAAAAAAATCCTCACATATCTAGATGTACAGTGCGTAAAGCACAGGAACACACACAATTAAGCCTCAGTTCACCAGGAAGGCACACATTGGGAATATTAGTGTAATCCCGTGAGTATATCTGTCACAGAATAAGGAGATTTCACCCATAATGGATGAAAAGAATTTTGACAGTTTGGGATTTCAAAGAGAAGGCATGGTTTAGTCGTTGGAGAATATGATTGAATGAAAGGAGCTAAACCGTTTAGAGCTGGTTGTAGATTTTTTTTATCGTAATATCTCAACAAAGGGGCAGGAGTGTAGAGGATGAAGGATTATAATGGTGCAGCTGTGTTGGTAGGTTTTCAAGAAGGACATGCCGCTTTCAGTAAAAGTTCAACCGAAAATCAAACATCAGATACGTGTTGTCATTTGCTCTTCCTTTTGAGCAAAATGCTAGCCTCAGCATGCTAACATGCTCACAATGTCTACACTAACTTCTTGATATTTGCCAAGTCTAATGTTAACCATGTTTGCCAGTTTCGCTAAGCCTCTTAGCAGATGAGCATGTGACGAGTGCAGATGAGGATGTGACGGGTGTAATTGGCCAGATTCAGGTCAAGTCACCAGAATGATTACATTTTGGACGGGTACTTAAATCTTCAAATTATCACGGTAATCCATCTGTTAGTCGTTGAGACAGGAAAAGCCAGAGGATCACCAAGTCATCCTGTGGGGACCACGTCTGCACGTACAATATTTTATGCTAATCTATTTTATAGTTTTTGATATATTTGAGTCAAGCTAAAATGTAGTTTTTGGTCTCCCCGCTCAGCCTACAAACACTTCACACAAACCATATTTGGAAGTTCAGCTTCCCTTCAGCATCCTTCATGTTCGTCCTGTAGCTGCAGCTGGATACACATGCACCTGTTACACAAGAATGGGGCCTTTGCCTTTTTAATAAAGCTGTAGTCCATTAACTTATTTGTAGCATCGAGGCACATGTACAACATGGCATTTAATAACTGTGCAAAGCAACAGTGGAATTAATCCTCCCCCCAGATAAATGATTAAGGTGCATTTACTAAGTGGCAAGTGATTGAAAAGAAGTCAACATAGTAATGAACAACATAGTAAATGATTACAGTGAACCGCCCTGTCCCACAGCATACATTAACTCCATTAGATGATGTGATTGTAGAAGGTGTTACCACCACTGATGGAGCTGCCATATACAGTACAGTAGGTTGCATTATGTGTAGTGGACAGGCACTAACCGACATTTAATGTCAACCACGACATACAGTCATCAGTCTGCAATGTGACCATCTAAAAATACAGGGAAAATGGAAATTAGCTCTCAAAACGATGAAAAAAGGTTGCGTGAAGACACGAGTAGTCGATAACAAAACAGTTTTTTGTGTCTTTGCAAAACACTTGATGTAAGAAGATAAACAAGAATCACAAGTTAACAATATCTGCAATAAATTCCTGCTTGAGTAGTTTCAATGGCTGGCACGAAGCAGGGCTCCTTTTTTTTTTTTGTGGGGTCTGACACTTTGGATTTGAATATTAGCAGCGAGTGTGCTACTCTGCCTCATTTCCATGCCGATATATGCATGTGTGGGAGGAAGAGCGAGGAGCGGGAATGGAGGTGCAGAGAGAGACAGAAAGTGAAAAAAGAAGTGGGAGAGAGTGAGTTAGTTGGAATTAGAGATGGAGAGTAATTCTTCTTCTTTTCTGGTATAAATAGAGGGACAGAGGAAGGGATGGAGGGAGGGAGCGGCATTAGAGAAAACCTGCAGGCATTGTCCCACCACACTCCACCGCACACGTCCATCCACGCACACACTCGGGGGATAGTGTTTACAGTAAAATTGAATCCATGGCTGTTTATTTAATCAGTGGTCAACCTCGGCGACTTTACATTGTCTTTATCTCTCAACAAGATTTGGAGTCAAATCAAGCTTTCCGACTGAATGCGCCAAAACCAGATTAAGCGTATCCATCTGCCTCTTCCTGCATGTACATGCGCAAATCTCAGCGTGTTGTCTGTACTGTATGCTTACATGTGGGTGTGTTTTTTTTTTCGGGTGGATATCCATGTGGTAGCAGTCCTTACTTTTTTAGCAGGGACCAGGCGCCATCTCTTTGAGGTAGTTTTTACTGCCATTTTAAAGATGTTGGCAAGTGAAGAGAGGCTTACAACAGATGTGGGGTTTGTGTGGAGCTCAGATTTGCAGATGGTACAGCAGGAGGCTTGTTTTTTCTTTAATTCATTTTCCACAGGTAAAGAAAACTTAACTTGGCCAGTACATATGCGCGTGTGGGTGTGGTTTACAGTGTGCCAAGACGATACTTCTGTGAACACTTGCGCACGGAGTTCATGCTGTCCATCACGCCTCGAACTCATATCCAAGGTCATTGCTATGCATCCCTGCATGCATTGCGCGAGAAGCAAGTAAGCACCTGTGACAGATCACGATTGTATTGCACAGTAGTACACACAGATGCATCCACAGTTACGGGCAGAGTTTCCAGCCCACCTGAGCCGCATCTTTTTGGACGGTAGAGCCGACCAGAATATTTGGATGAAACCCAGCCAACATGCACACCATAGACAAAATTCAAGCCTGTCCACCTGCTGTTTGCAAATGGGAGCAATATTTCCACATGCACCCCCAGACGCTTTAGCACATTTATTTCTGCCGTGCCACTAAGGGCACCACCTGGCCGAAACTGCCCCACATACAGCTTTAATTTAGCTCGGAGGGTCAGAACGGTCAGCTGTGGACCTATTTCAAACGACCCACGGATGCACACGTATGATCCCTTGAGCCGAACCTGACTTTAAGTACAGAAAAATTGAGTTATTTCCTCCTCTGATTGTACTAATTAAAAGGATATGCGGATTTCAGACATGTGTTATTAAAATGATTACTGGCTTTAATGATATAATGTCATAAGACAGAAAGTAGGTGAGGTTGTAGTAGAGCGGGAGGAAAGCTAGCTTGTAATGGAAAAGCAGAGCAGTAAGCCTGAAGCTTAAGTCACCTCCATTTGAGTGTGACATGACTCAGTAACTACTGGGGCAAATCTCGCACTATGGGGGCACTTTAATTGGAAGTAGTAGCTCCTCCTGAGCCAGTGATTCTTCCCTGAAGAATACCTCAATATGCTAAGTAGCTTGCTCTGACTTTACCTCCTCGCTGCGTTTTGAGCTGAGGCGCTAGGAGCGATCGCCAGTGTTTATGTGAGTATTGAGCTGTTTGGTTGATAAACTGTTGGGTAAGCTGTGTACATTCGTGGAGGAGGGAAACAGACAGTCCCATCTGCAGGAAGGCGTCTCACTCTGCACAGAGGAAGTGTCATCAGCAGATTTCTCCGGCTGCTGTGAAACCGTCACATCCTCTCTCCGGTCTTCCCGTTTTCTCTTTGTTTTACCCCGCATGTCTTTTCTCTTTTCTTGTCCTGCTCTTCTTCCTCCTCTCCTCCGCCGAGGTCCTCACGTGTCCGATCCTCTCTCTCTCGTGCCGTCCTCTCCTCCCTTCTCTGCTTTGTCCCTTTCTCTGCTGTCTGATTTCCTCCTCTCCGGTCCCAGGACATGGGCAGAGAACAAACGGGACACATGCCAGAGAAAAAAGGGCCTCAGGTGGGCGAGGGTGATGCTTAGGCAGAGTGTCAGCCTTATTATTAGTCCTCCCCCTGAATGATGTTCCTTTGAGTCTCTTGTTTTGTCGCTCTCTCCCGACGCGGCTTCAGTCGGTCACGTCGCTCTGAGCCGAAGGGTCAGCGAGGTCAATCTCCACCCAGCTCTCTGTCGCTCCGTCCGAGCTTGTTTACAGCTTTTACTGTCGACATAGATGAGACTCCCATGGGGGTAACGGCCCGGCACACATACAACTTATACAGACATACACACACACACACACGCATACACTCGAACAGTCAGCTGCCAGAGCTGTAGACAAGGTTGCCATGGCAACAGGCTGTCCTGCCTCTGTGTCTGAACACCTATACAGTATAAAGACACGTAAATGTGATCACATGCAGGGAATGAACGCACAGAAAAGCAAATGTTTGGGTTGCCATAGTTCAGCTCTTTGTCATTTTGGTTCACTGGACAACATTTAATCTCTTAAATTCTAGTGTGCAGGATTTAGGAGCAGTAATGGGATATGATATTCATAATTATGTTTTTGTATTTATGAATAGTCCCCTGGAAATAAGGATCGTTTGTTTTTGTACCATGTTGCACCAACAAACCAAACACTGACTCTGGAGAGGGCCTTTCCTGTTTTTAGAAGCTACCATAAGGGATAATGAGACGAGGGGTGATCAGTCGGCTGGTTGACCTTTTTGAAAGCCTAATCGTCACGCTCATGTCCTCAACTCAAACCATTTAAAGTGATAAAATGTAAGTTTCAGGAGAAAGATAGTTGATTGTCGAGTCTCATGGCGTCCCGTGACCAGGTTGTCGAACACTGACACTTCGGGTTGGCAGCTCGGGTTGGAAGTTGCATTTTGTCGCTTTAAAAGAAAATGTGCAAATAAATGTAAAATCAGGGTAAGTCAAGTCAGAAAGTTTATGTACTGTACCATCTTGCTTTTGATCTCCCCTCTTGGCTTGAATGGGTTGTGATTAACCTCAACTGGGTCTCAATTTAGCTGCAGAGGAACGTTTGCTGTCTGCTGAAAGATTTCATTTGGAGACGAAAAAAAAATCAAAAGCAGGAGGTGGAAGCGGCACGATACCCCCCTGCTGCCTCGTTTCAGCTCTCGCAGCGTAGCCGAGAGCATGTATGAAATCAAGTTGGTGAGCGGATCTTTACTGAAAACGTATTACTGAAAATGTTATCTGTGGTTTCCTGTTGAACCGTGATTAACATTTAATGACTTGTTTTTAGTTGTGTTTAGGAAATGTGCACGAGTGAACATGCCTATCATGGTGTATATATAAAAATACTGGCAGTGATTTAGAGATTATTTCTTGTCTTTTCATCCTTGCCATCCTTATTATGTCCTACACAAGTATAGAAATAGAAACCTGACACATGCAGGGTGTTAGACTGAAGCTTTTCATGGCCCCGACACTGACAGTAACTGATCTAATGGTCTCACTTCCATCAGGTTTCCTCCCTCTAACAGCACAGACTATTATGAAACATGATAGTTACTTTTCCTGTCTTATTTTATGACCTTTAAAAAGTTATTTTAGTACGGCAAAAAGTATCTGTGTTTACTGACTGTGACAAACAGTGTTTTAAGTCTGCTGTTTGCTTAATGTTGTCATAGAAATCCTCCTTGATCAGCTCTGCCGGTTTCCCTGTCTGCAAACACGTTTTTATTAGTGTTTGCTTTTGTTTCTGTATTTTTCTGTTGTGTTATTTGAGCATCGCTCACTGATTGCAGCCTTCAGTCTCTAATCCTTCCATTTCTTTCCTTTTTTTCGCCCATCTTCTCAGAATTTGTCAGAGCTGTTGGCGGTGGTGCGTCTTCCCTTCATCCACCCGTCCTACCTGCTGAACGTGGTGGACAACGAGGAGCTGATCAAGTCGTCGGAGGCGTGCCGCGACCTGGTTAACGAGGCCAAGCGCTATCACATGCTGCCCCACGCGCGGCAAGAGATGCAGACGACCAGGACTCGGCCGAGGCTCTCCGCTGGTAAACACAAACTCATACACGGAAACAGAAATAAACTGATGTGGCTTCTTTGGCCTTGATGGCCTGAGAGCAAGGAGGTGCACACGATCTGTACACCAACCAAAGTACTTGACCCAGAACAACATATGCAGCATCCATGCACCCACACACATCCACTGTTCATATTTTACTGCAACAAGAAAAAGGCAGAGAGGTGACGTCTTCACGAGGAGACCTTGACCTGCTACTGAATTGTATTGATTTCAGTCCACAACTGGGAGGCGATGATTTAGAGCTCCATCATGTTTTCCACACAACTACTGTAAATACTTAAAAGTATACGCAGGCGACGGGTCGTATTTCCAAATGTCAGCACAGGTTTTTCTTTCCACGATCAAACAGATGATCCGGTGCTGGAGCCAAGCCTGATCGAGGTTTCTATGAAAAGTTGAAAGCGGCCGACCAAAACGGCTTCCCTGGGTGTTTTTTTGCGGGCGTATGAACCCAGGCTCTTTTTTTTACAGGAAGCCCAGCACATAAACATCTCCTAACAACTTTTTAACACCAGCTACGAACAGTCAGGCCTGTCCTTGCTTTCTGAGCCACCGGCCAACCATTCCACTGTCTGACGGCCGCCAACGTCCGAGCCATTGAAGATCGTGTTTGTTTACATCGTTAAAATCAAAGAATCATTCATGGAAATTGGAAGGCGCCTGCAAATTGCTTTTGGCCGTTAGGTTTTTCCCTCAGGTCGGCCAGGACCCCACTCTTTCCCCCTGTAAAGAGCTGCCTAATTATAGTGTCTGCATGGTATTATGAGCTCCGCACCAGCACACCTTACCATTCGGCACAAGTTATTTTCTGCTTGGTAGGATAAAGATAATTGCCTCACAAATGGCACTTTATGGGGGGATCAGTTTACTAGCCAGCACTGTTGTCCAGCCAGTGTGTTTATTTGCCAGTAAACAAACACTGGGGGAATTGCGCGAGGTTAATATTTCTGCATTTTTAATTGCTTGTAATGCAGTCGCACGAGGCTTTATAAAAAATCATTTGCCTCACGAGAACAGACATTTGTTGCATTATATGTGCACAGCATCATCCCATTACTCATCTTCAATCCAGCAGTCTTTATGTGTTTGTTCTCAGCGTTTTCTTCAAGCATTTTTCTGTCGAGGCCCAGTTTTGGTATGTGCATATCTTACGCATCCTACAGCCCCATTATGCAGGCTGAAGAGCGTATTGATTCGCAGCAGCTCGTGGCTCTGTACAGCAAAATTATATAAATGCATAAATGCAACTGGGATGAATACATTCATGATGCTCTGTACCCCGATGGCTCAGTGAATGAGTTATATGTTTAGGTTCTCTTGATCAAGTTTTGAACTCCTGTGAGGCTGAAGGTCTTTTTATTACTGACTATCTGGGCCGAGCATTTTATCAGTGTTTGTGTACCTGTACAAGAAAGTGTGAAAAACTATTTGAGTTACTGTACGTGGTGTGCAGATAACAAATGAATGTAGCCTCACATTTTTCTGTAGTTGTTTGTATTCTTGTAGGCCTGAGTTAGCTTTTATGCCTGAACGTGTGTGTGTGTGTGTGTGTGTGTGTGTGTGTGTGTGTATGTGTGGGCGTGATGTTTGTGTGCATGCGTGTGCTGCTCAGCCATCTGCTGCATCGGACAGAGTGGGCCTCTGCACAGCGGGGTGCGTGGTCACCGGGATTGCAGAGATAGATGCGGGGAGTAGCAACGGTACCTGCAGGAAAGCGAGACAGATAAAGAAAAAGACTGGAAGGAGAGTTTGAGGTTGTTGGTTTGGGCCGCGGTTGGCACACAGAGGACGGGGAAATGAAGAGACGTGGGAGAACAGGAGGAGAGGTCGGGATGTGGTCAGAGAGGGGGGAGGGGGAGAAGGAGCCAGGGGGATCAGAAATGAAATTTGAAGGGCAGACATTTGATTGAGTTTATTCCTTGAGCATGTGTCTACTTGTGTAAGCAGTAAGTGAGTGTGTGGCTGTGTGTTTGTGTGTGTGTATTTTAAATGTGCGCAAGCAGATGGGGCACCACCTGAGCTCGGTTGATAAGTCTGTCAAGCGGAAAAAGAAAGGAAAACTGCCATCCGTGAAGCACTTCTTGCTGAGCGCAGTCAATCTGTGAACTTGTGAGTAACGTGCATATGTGGGTGAGTTTGTGTTCACACTGTGTGTGTGTGTGTGTGTGTGTGTGTGTGTGTGTGTGTGCTCATGGACACATGTGTCTGAGTAGCTCACACATTCATTTTTACTAATGATAAATCCGAGTTAAATTACACTTTTTCAAGCTAGGAATTTAATTTACTCTTGTGAGACAGACTGTTAATTAACATCCTTTCACTTCTAGAATTAAATCTGTGAATTTGTCGATTGAGGTTACTCTCAACCCATTCAACATTCATTAGTGGAGAGCAGCTGATACTAGATTACAGTGGCTAATGTCAAAAATGTACAATCAAAAGAAAAACGATGATGATAAATCGGCTGATGTCACAATTTAGCATAAACCCAACATAACCAGCCTCATTTTTAAATGTCAGTAGATCACCGTTTTGGGAAATGCAACAAGTGAGGCATAATCTGTTTCCAGTCTTTGTTGAAGCTAAGCTAACTGGCTACAGGCCTTTTATATAAGCCCTAACGGAGGCATACGCAGAGTTTTAAAGGCTCAATTCATAAGATATGGCCATAATTTTAGTTTTAAACTTTCAAAAAATTAACTAATATTGTAATCAGAATGTCAAGAAAATACCAGTGTTGACGTTATGTCAAAGACAAAGGCCCTGGCCCGTCCTGTCTCATTATATACACTTTATATCATCAAGAGGCTATAGTCTGTTAGCCCCTGTAGTTTTCGGCTTGGAGATACATGCCAGCTGTAAGTGTAATAGATGAACAAAATAACTCACTGTGTCAAGAAATAAAATACTCTTAGATCTATTTTCCTTACCAAACAGAAAAATACAACCTTCTAAATTTAAGTTTCTCTCTTTTACTGAACCAAGACAAGCTTGACTGCCTGTGATCTAAGGTTCCAGTCCAGGCAAATACTACGGCCACTGGCTCCACAGCTAACTGAGCCATGAGCTAAGCTACAGCTTAGGATAGCAAGCAAACAGCAGCAGTTGTCGGTTACTGGTGATATGTCTATCTTCAGATTTGCCCATATCTACAAATGACGCCTTTAAAATTTCTAAACACACGTTACTCTTTCTAAATTAGCACACACACTGCTAGTATTAATTTCTTCTTACCTATCTTCACATGTAACAATACAAATATGTCTATGATAAGCTAAAATAGGGAGCGCAACATCGACGTGTCACCTTAAGTTGTTATTGGGAATGTGTAACAGTGGCCAGTTTACACATTTAGCAAAGAAAAGTGGGCATAAATCTGAGTCGTTTCTTTTTTTAGCTCTGTTTTGTCTCCGCCAACTCCTGAGGCAAATATTTTTTGCCACTTAATCTGGCAAGTTGCTGTTTCCCGTTTGGTGCTGGTGTAGATGAGAGCTGCACGCTGTTGCTGGAAACAACACTGACGAGAAAACGGTAAGCTGTGAATTGAGAATAGTAAAGTTAAAGGACATTTAAAAAGCTCTATAAAGAGCTTGGTGGAACTGCAGAAGTCTTCACCACAAGACACACCTTTGCCATTACTTGTAGTCTTTTTATCTATTGTTAATATACATAATATAAGCCTTGAATTTTACATTTAGATGGGGAAGGAAAAAAAAGGCCTGGGGAAATGGGCTTTCAAAATCTTGTATACTTATTTACTAGTTTCATGTTTTTGCTAAATTAGACTAATACATCATGTCATGGGTAAGAAAACATTAATATGAATATTAATGGACTATGAAGATACACTCTGCAGTGTGTTCATAAGATGGAATAGCATGAACTTTTTTTTTGAGTTTCACAAAAAAGGCCGACATCTTAATGAGGACTTGCTCCATTAGCTGTAAGCTCTAAAAAAGTTATTTCGGTTGCAGCTGAATAGAAACAGCCAGATGGTTTCCAAACACCCTTTAATTGTCTTGTTTTCCCAGGTTTTTCTTTATATAGACTCCCCGCTGTGCTGCAATGGTGTAATTTATTTCTTTACAGTGGTTTTATGGCCCCGTTTTATTGACAGTTCATTTTTATTTCAGTCGGTCTGACAGGTCCTGGCATGTCACTGCATTGTTTCACTCGGCGTGCTCCTGTGCGGGGTTAATGGAACTGGCGTAAAACAAAAAAATGGATGTTAAACAATGGTGGACGGCGTTTATACAAAGCTCCCTTTCTCTTAGAATTACGATGAGGCAACGGTCGTAAAAGTCTGAACAACCAGCATGACATTACGTTTATTTTTGAGTTTCCTCGCCGACTCAAATCGAGACGGTCTGCTGCATCACTTTGAACGCACTTTGCATTCTGGAGCCTTTTATTGAGTTGATGCTCTGCCCATTAACTTTATTAGATGCCGATTAGGGAGCCAAAAAGATATTCAGCATAGAAATCATCTGTCTGTGATCCTCAAATATAAACACAGTTTTCAGTATGTTTTTGTGTGAGTTTTTTACTGATTTTAGGGAAGATTTTTCTCACGTCTCTCTTACTATCCTTCATTTTGTTGCTACAGCGGTGAACTTTTCAGGAAGGTAGGGGGCACGTAGCTGATGGGATTTGCTAACGGCCTCCTGTCTTCCTCATTTGGCCAGAAAAGAGTCTTGGGTGAAGATGAAAATTATGAGTGTCTCATAATGAATCCACGGTGTTTTGCCTACTGTATGTGTATCCATTAGCTGCTAATTGGTTAATTAGAGTGTGGATGTGCATCTGATTAGCTGTCATTAGACTTTCCAGGGGATCGGGGGGATTAAACAGCCGCCGGTGCTGGGAGTTTACTCACGAAACCATTTTGTCTTAAGTCACAAGATGCGCTCTGATTTGTTACATCCGTGCTATTGAGGAGCAAGAAAAGCACCCTTTCGTATACGTGTTGTGTTTATGTGTGTGCGCGCGCTCGGCCGCAACCATACATTATGTTCCCGTTTCCCGTCCCTTCGCATGTGACGCTGCACTCAGCTCAGAGGAGGGTGGCGAGCGCCAGGGCAAACTGTTAACTCAACCCAGCCAAGTGGAATAGCACTCAGACAAATGAGCTGTAATGACTAGGAGACGCAGGGGTCCAGCTCGCCTCACACTGTTTCTCTGTCTCGTTCGCACACACGCGCACACACACATTGTTAAACCTTTAAATACACACGCTGTAGGAGGGAAACCTTAAACAGTGGCTCCTCTATTTCTCGACACGTCTTTCCTGCTGTCCACTTCATCAGCTGTAATTAAGCGTTCATTTATCTAAAGGCAGGAAAGTTGGGAAGTACAGTGAGCACACAGCAGCAGCAGCAGGGGGTTTTAATATGCAGCGTTTCTGCACAAGCGTTTTATCTGTGTGATCACTCCCTACACTAGATGGCTCAGTTTAAATCTCCCTAGATTTTTTTATTTTTTGAAAGCTGAGATCCGATCCCTGGCGTGTGTTGCAGCAGGATGTAAGCCTCTTCCAAAATACTCAGGAAATGTAAATATTAAACGCTATTAACCATGTTGCATTCCTGCAGCGTAAGGCAGAGCCAAATAAAACACTGTGAGCCGGTTGTGCGGTGGTCTAAAATGGCTGGATTTTTATTAGATCAGCCCGCACAATAGCTCGGCTTGCATCCACGGCTCGGAGACAATAAAACCCGGCTGTTCTGTGAGGTCCCGAGCCCGTAGGCGTGACATTCATCTACTCGTTCACACCTCCGCCAGCCAGCGGCTCCTTGGAGAGTGGCCGTAGCGCGCCACCGCCACAAAGAAAAGGAGAGAAAGATTCACACCTTGTAAGGAGAACATAAAGGATCATCAGATGACTTCCCTCTGAAGTCTGCCACCTACTGCTTCTGGCTCGGGCCCGATTAACACCGTCTCGCCGATCGCCTCGACGCTTCCTCATCAAAGCCGACTGTATCTCTTTAACGTGAAATAATTGAATTATTTGCCATCTTTCTCTCTGGCTGCACAGCTTCAACGCCAACCATTAAGCAAGGCGATCGCGACGGGGATGCTTGTCAGCTGTATGGAAAGACAATTATAAACTTTGCATCTGTGTTTTTTTTTTTATTTTTTATGTCAGGACTTTGTTGATTATTGTCCTGCTCTGTGTAATTATTCAGCCTGGTTTGTCTTTTAGAGCCAATGCAGCGTGAGATTACTCTGTTTCACCTCTCAAACTGGAAAAGCAGGATGCAAGAGAGTGTGCCAGAAACGTCTTAATCGCTCTATGTGAGGAGTGCCCTTCAGCGGCTCCTCTTCGATTTTATTTCTGGAGACTGAGATGGTATTTGAGGCAGGGAGAAGGGAACAGAACGAGTGAGCGAGCAGGAGAGAGAGAGAAAAGTTGGATGCAAGCTATTCACCGGAGAATTGGAGTATGAGTTTTTGATATTCCTGCGGCTTATCAGTGAAATCTAGAGCAAACACATCCATCTCGGCTCATAAATGCAACATGGAGGCTGTAAATCCAGATTAGATAACCTCTGGTCTAAATGTCTACGGGGGCTGCAGCCAAAATTAAGGTTTCGTCCGCTCGACCTTTTGACTAGTCACTACTGTCAGCCTGAGCTACAGAGGAGGAGGTAGAGGGGGCAGAGAGGGGGAGGCAGGGGAGCGATCGCCGCGGCTGCAGCCAGAAAACTTGACTCATTCTGTTCCTAGAGCTGCGGTTCGTGCTCAGACCCAAAGCGAGCAGCATTTACAGGAGCATGGATCAGCCTCAGCATCGCTCATGCCACATCTGGCACCCTGACCTGCTGTACCTGCTGCAAGGCTGCTTCCGCCTCATCCAATATTCAACAGACAGAGCGAACCTGGTTAGAGCTATATCACTGCATGTACCGATGGTGGAGATTTGGTTGTTTGGACTGTGGGTGAATCCAGGAATTCATAATGCATGAGATTTAAGTAGTGAAAAGTTTAATAGGTCATTCATCCAATTCAAAATATTTTCTTGTGAAAACTTTCCTCTTGTCGTGCACGTCGCTCTGGTTTATTTGCCGGGATTTTGAGATATCTTCCTCTTAATGCAGAGCATGGACTGGAAGTGAGATTTCACATGGGCTCCTCACAGTATTGAAACATTTCTTTTAAAAAATTCAGCTGGAACATCTCTTTCCAGTAACACTGTCCCAGATACTCCGGAGGATCCGCAGAACAAACCCTGAACAGTTTCCACTGGGACTATTTCTTTGGTAGGAAGTAGTTCCAGCAAAAACTGTTCACAGCGAGGGTGTGGATCATCCTGAGCATTGGGGACACCGTTTCTGAAAAGACACAATGCTGTTGAGGGTTTTATTTTATTTTTTTATTTAATTCTACAATACTGTGAAGCACCACAACCCCATTCAGTTTCCTTGGATTTGGGTGAAGGTGGAGGCAGTCTCAGGCAAATAAAACCAAAACCGCACGGCAACCGCTACAAGTAAATCAGTAATTTGAATGACCTGACCCTCAAACATTAGGGATGCACAATTATATCGCTTTGTTATTATTATTTGGGATGCTATTCGATACTCACTGGGAACTACTCGACCATTATTCAAAGACTGACCTCGGTGGTGTGATGTTTTTTCCAGGCAGCGATAAAAACAATGAGAGAAAAAGGGTAATTCAATTTTTTCAGACCATGGTCACATGAATTATCCAAATTTGTAATTAATTAATGACTATTAGAATGTTTGAAAATTGACCCATCCTAGTTGTTATTGACCAGCATCGGCTCAAAAGCAACATTTCCGGCAAGATGTTTAAAAATATAATAGTTTAACTATTTTAATGTGTGAATGTGTACATTTTGAAAAGCACTGCTTGTCTGCGTCAGCCAGCGGGCCATCATGAAAAGCGTAAGCGTCTTTTATTTTTTCGATTGCAAAATATAAAACAGGAATATTGCACATGGTTGAGAGGGTTTACTTTAAAAATGTACTCCGATACAGTTACTTATTAACTTTAAAAAATATTATCACTAACGTAATCCAAGTATCACAATATTATAGTAATGTAACATGATTACTTTCCAATGCTTTTTTAATACCAATATATGCAAATAAAGACTCGATAATATGAATTTGATTTAATCTTAATAACGAGGGTGTATCCTGTAAGAAACATTCAGTTTCACTGGAGTGATGTGTGATGTTGTGTGAGACTCGTGAAGAGTTGTCATGTGTGTGCATGTGCTTGGTTACAGACTAGTTTATCATTCCTTATTATAACATTATAATCCTGTTCCTGATCCCCTTTTTAAGTAAATATACATATAATCTTATTACCTCTTTATTCCTGTAACTCTACCAGAATACAGCTAACTTTTTTAGCATCCTAATTATTTTATCCCGTTAAATGTATTCTGTTACTCCCCAAGCCTGATATTACATTTGTCATACTCTTAGCCTGCATCGTTATAGATTATGGGTTTTCAATGTTGGTAGTCAATGCTTTAAAAGGAAGACTTGCATCATCTGTACAATATAAGCAGCAAGGTGCGCCAGGAATTGAAGAGTGGTTTTCAATTTTGGTAACGCAAACGTACTCCAACAAATCCGTTTTCTCGGCGGTAACTCTGTAACGTAATGATTACTTTTTAATGACGGTAATCTTCTTAACGTAACAAGTTAACTTTCAAAAGTAACACTGCCCCACAGAGATAAGAGTTAGCTTAATAATATGTTAATTCCACTACATGAGGGACACAGTGTTCTTTGCAATTAGGTGGGGAAAAAAATATGAGCATATATCTGTATCGGCATTGGCAATCAGCCAAAAAGAGTTTGAGAATATTGGCATATTGGATATTCGCAAAAATCCAATGTCATGCATCCCGTACTAAACATAGTTTGAGTACACTTCACCAGGCAATCGTCTGAGTGCAGACTTTTTAGCACACACACTTCAAGTCCTGCACATCCGTATATATTGCACCTCCCTGGACCCTGACATTATTTGGGAGCCCTTTGGCCCCTGATCCTCACCATAGCAAATTAACACCCTGGGAGAGAAATCATAGGATTAGGAAGGGAAAAAAGCAAAAGAGAGAGATTAGAGAGGAGCGGCTGAGATAAGAAGAAATGGTTATGGACCAGCAGAGAGATATAAATGGCTCTGAGCCCTGAGAGACAGACTGCCAGTGTCACAGTGGCTGTGATACCCTGTGAGTGTGAAAGTCTTCACACTCCCAGTTCTCCCCAGTTATTACACACCAATGAATATATTTACACATGTATATTTAAACATGTGGCACATTTAATAACATGCACACAATGCATTTCTCCTCTTCCCACTAGACTAAATGGTTGTTTGTCATTGTCATCCTTGTGATTTATGTGCATAATGCCTGAAACAAACCAAAATTACGTCAGGATCATAATAAAGTTAAAGACTAATGAAAAAAAGAGCTCATACCCTCATAATCTGACTGTGGAAACAATTATTGGAGCGATGTACTCCTTCATAAAGTACACTGTTGAGTTAAATCCCTCGTGGATTTCTCTGTTAAAGTCTGAACAAGTCATAAAGGAGGCGATTTACAAAAAAAAAAACATAGGCAGAGAGAATGGAGAACAACTTTTAATCTCCGAGTCGTATGATGCAAATCATGCAAAACAAGCCGCAACTTACTATTTAGATGCCACATATATTTTGTACTTTCTGTCTACTGTACAATAGAGGCGTGTGGCACATAAAGGAATCAATCTTTCACAGCACATCGAGCTGAATTTAACCTACAGAATGATCAGACTCACTGGCAAAGTCTTCCCCTTACTGGTGGCTCAAAATGCCAAGTGTACTGAATGACGGTGCAGGATGCAACTCATGGTGTTAAAAAGCCGGACGAAGGACAGCTAAATCCACTAAATCAGTTTTCAATGCAACAGCGCTGATAAAGCAGGTGGATTTTAATGTTTTTCTGATTATCTGAATCAGTGTTTTTTTTTTTTTTTTATCCGATGACCAAAGTTGCAAAGTTAATGTACATTTAGTCAAGTAAAGTACAATATTTGCCTCCAAAATGTCGTGGGGGTGGAAGCACGCATACCTCAAAAATGTATTTAAGTACACTGAGTAAATGTACTTAGTTACATTCCATCAGTGTTTTCAATCATATCACATGATTTCCATCAGCAGGTGGAGTTGGAGTTATCCAGGTGTCATGGAAACTGCAGGTGGTCAAAATTCAGAAGCTCATTTTTGACTTTAGATACAGCGTTGATGAAGATATGTAAGTGATACAACTGAAGTTACTTGATGTACCTTCAGTTGACATTTCGAGCCAGTTTTGTCAGCTACTATTTCCATGAAATTGAAAGCTGGTATTTGTTGTAGTACAAACCACTTCAAGTCAAGGGAATCTCATGCTGGGAGGACATTTCTTGCATGTGTAGTTGAACAGGACATGAAAGTCTCAGCTTCAACCAAGCTGAGTAACTACTAGGTGTCTGTGTGTGTGTGTGTGTGTGTGTGTGTGTGTGTCTGTGCAACCTCAACCCAATCTCACAATGTCCTTTTGACTGTTCCTGCAACAAAGTATGGCTGGTTATAGTCAGAGGTGAAAGGTGCACGAGGTGAAAGAGCAGGATGCAGTCAAGGAGGATGAAATTGAGGAGTATACTGGGGGAAAAGCAAGGACTCCCGGGGATTTGAGAGACAACAACTTGAAGAATGAGAGAGAGGAAGAGAGTACAGTCTCTCGTGGATTGAGAAAGAAAGAGAGCTAGAGAGCGAGGGAGGTGTTAGCCGCAGGGTAAGAAAAAGAAAAGGAATAAGGAAAGCAGGGTCACAGCATGGGGCAGAGAGCAAGGAGACACATAACAAGGTGAGATAAGACCCAGTGTGGCAGCAGGGAAAAGGAGACGACAGAATCTTTCCGTTCTGTCTTCATCTTTCCATCAGCCTCTCTTCTGCCGGAGTGACTTGTACGTTCGCGTGTGCGTGTCCGCAGTGAGGATCCAGCTTGTTCCAGTATGGGGTAAAGCTGGGGCGGCGTGCTCCTGTCACAGATAGGTTTCATTTGGTTGATGTCAAGTTGGGTGGAGGCAGTACGCAGAAACTGTCAGGGGGTTCTGTGTGTGTGTCTGTGTGTGTGTGCATGTCACGCTCCGTGGGTGGGCATCAACTTCAATTTGAGATTCAGCTCTTACACATGCCTGTCCGTCCCTCAGAACACATATTTTTGGGAGATTTTTTATTTTTTTTCCTTCACCACACAATTCACAGCCTGGGATGACTCCAGCCTCCCACTGACAGATTTTTAATATTGGACACTGTCCAGATGTTACCATTGTAGTCTCTATTTACACTTCGTGCATACTGCCATATTTCTTCACTGCTCTTCTTTCTCACTCGAAGACCTGAAAACATTAGAGGTGAGAAATAGGCGATGCAGTAACATAATCATGATTCATGGTTTGTCAGCACTGCCTAGTTTGACAGTTTAATCTGATTTTCGCGAGCTTGGTGTTGTTGTACTGGACTGAGTCCGTTACACAGAGGTCGAATAGTAATTACGCTATTTCAGATATCATCAGCTCGCCGTGCCGTATCCATCACGCACCTTGTGGACAGATCTCCTTCTCTCCATAGAAAATCATTAAGATCCGGCGACTTGACATCCGTCAACAGGTCCGGTGTGTCAGCACCATAATTCTGCAGTTCAGCCCAGCAGCTCATTTTAAGTTTTTAGGATCTTCCATCTCTATTTTCCCCCAGTTTTACAGCCTGTAACTTAACTGTTTTGTGTAATTTGCAGATGCGACTGGCATCTTCTTAAGAGGAAAAGCTCCAATAAAACCACTTGATACTACCTCGACAGGACCACATGGCAAAGCTAGCAACTAGCTAGAGAACATAGTGGAACATTTAGCTGCTGAAAGACAAATAGCTTAGTTTAAAACATTCGAAGATTAAAGATTCAAATGATCAAAATAATGTGAAGAAATAAGAGTTTTGGCATTATATACTTTACTACGTAACATACTTCACTACAAAACTGCACTGTTGAACAGCAGCATTTTTAACATGTTCTCAGTACCTGACAAACCTCAGACTGTGGCTGCGAGGTAACCTCACCTCAGAAAGTATTTATTTGGTTAAATATGATCCTTTGAAGCAGTGAGTTGCTCAAAGCATGTGCTCAGTTGATATTTTGTGGATAGAGGAATGTAGAATATACCAAAAATATAACAAAAGGTCAGTAACAATCAGCAGAAGGAGACGTTTTCTCCCCAAACTGCCATGGGTATAAACTCTGTCAGGAGAAAAAAAACAAGAGCTGTCAAGACTTGGTTATCCCTTCATCCCCAACCACTCGTCTCCATCTTTCGATCCTCCATCCCTTCATCCCTTTACCCAACTCCCATCAAACCTTCGACTGACTGACAGCCATCCCCTGTGAGGCTTCGTTTTCTTTCGACAATCTGCGCACATACGCACACATAAACACACCCACGCAACCATCTGATCCGATGCCGTGACTCCCCGTCAGCGGTGCCGCTCTCCTGTTTTGTTGCGTTCTGACAGGCCGGTGTTGGGCTGTGTTAGCTTGTGAATGTGTTCAGGGCTTCAGGGGTCAGAGCCGCGCAGCAGCCTCAACCGCCCAGATGTGGACTCTCCCTGACGTGTCTGGCCAAGCGGAAAGCGCTGAGAATAACCCTGCACATGTGCACTAGGTGATAATAAAGACTTGTGCGTGTGCACAGAAGTACAATTCGGCACGTTGAAGCAGCATGTGGAATTGCTTAAGGTGGCCTAATTAGACTCTGTGGGGGTTCAAGTTGGTTTGGTGGAGAATAAATTCTATGTAGAAAAACAACAGAAGAAACTACACGTACTTTATTCAGTCTTTTCTTTTTCTTCGCCACACTAGAGTGAAAGAAATCCAACAAACTCCTGCAGCTTCAGGAAATGTAGTATTTGTACAACCTTCACAAGGTGTTAAGATTGAATTGAATATGTCTTTATTGAACACTATAAATGTATACAGATATTAAAACAAACTTTAAACAGTAGAACATTGATTGATGTGAGCGGAAAGAAAAGAAAATCCCAAATTGGCACAGACAGACAGACACAGGAACTTTGCCAAATTAATGGAGGCAGTCAATATCAACAAACCGAAACAGCTAATGGGATGAAAGAAAAAGGAGATGAAAAGAGATGAAAAATGTAATCCTGTAAAAGCATAGAAAATGTCTGACTTAAAATCCAGCAAAGTTGAGGAAATAGCGTGTGATAAAGAGAAATGGAGTGCACACACGCACGGCTATAGCAGCAAACTAATCATGAGGAAGAACAATAGCAGAACAAAGTCAATATAATTAATGTGTGTGAAGGTATGGTTGGAGGCTCATGAGAGGGAAGACAAAGAGCCTGTTTTCACTTAATTTTTTTTCAAAGAACAGCCGCCGTAGCTGCGCCTGTCCCATAAAACCACACACCCATTTATTAACCGCGTATCCAAGGTCTGTTGGAGGTCTTGAGGGCCGTTTGAGGCCTGCAGTGTGAGGGCATGACGCTGTGAAAACGGGCCCATGATGGGAACAAATTCAACTCCATCTTTTTCAGCATCGCTCCAAATTCGCGCACATCTTTTACACGCTTGCCAGAGAGGGCGGGCGACACGCTCGACTCCTACGCCTTCCGCATTTTTCTCATGGCGCTCCCTTATTTAGCAGAGCCTCATCTTCACAGTGACACCGCCGCGATTTCTCCTTGGGCCATCACTTTCTTTTCTCTTTCCAAACGCATTCTTAAAAATCTCACAGAGGGGGGAAAAAAAGAGCCAGCCGGCTTTAAGCTGTCCACAAAGTCTAAGCTGTATGTCCACGATATGTCTGAGGCAATGCTTACTGCACTGTCTGTTTGCTCAGCCTCAGCAAAGCCCATTGTAGTATTTGTATCTTTCTCGCCCTTTTTTCCCTCTTCCTAGAGAAAAGCTCTCTGTTTTACCAGCCTTGAAAAGAAAAACAGAAGCTAAAGGAAAAAATATATGGGGATAGTTGGCAGAAGGAAAATAAACAGCCACCTATGGATGCGCCTGTCAGGAGAAGGCCTGCGTGGAAAAGTATCGATCCAAGCAGGTGAACCAGTGGTTAGCCTTGGTTTGGAGTGTATGAAGATTACCTTTCCCTCCCCTACCTCTCTTCCATTCCCTCTTTGTTTTTCTCACACCGTCTCTATCTCTCCCTATCGCCGTCCTCTCCCTCCCTGGCTCGCCTCCCTCTGCCCGCCTGCCTGCTGCTTACAAACACACAGCTCATTTCTGTCTGGCGGCTCGTCGTCTTGCCTGCTCACTGGAGCCTGCTGCCGAAGACTGAGAGGGACCTGAGACACGCATGTGGCTGCCTGCCAACCTGTTTGTGTGTTTTGGATCACTGGTGTCTTTATCCAGCAGCTCTGTGTGTGTGTGTGTGTGTGTGTGTGTGTGTTTGTGTTCATGCGTGTCTGAGAGCAGAGATCGGGTGAGGAGCAGCAGGGACGAGTGCTGAATGTGCTTCAAGTATCTTCTTAATCACACGAGGTCCTCAGCACGCGTGTGTGTATATGAGACGAGACACATCACCACGTACAAGTGCACACACATTGATTCTCGCCCATTGATTTTGCGATTCTGTTATGCCATGCCCAAACAGTGTATGTTTCACTGTGTGAGTGTGTGGACAAGTGTGTAGGCTAGTGCTCGTGTTATGTGTAGGAAGGGGAGAGTAAGAGAGCTGGGCGGCAACCAAAGGAACGGCAGCCCCATCAGTCCCGGTAATTGAGTTATACTTTTTTGCGTTTAACTCGATTCCCGTGACCAAGAGGAAACTTTTTCTATTTTGCATTTTGTTTTTCATTTCCAGACAAGCTCCGTTACTTAGTGACAGCCAAGGCCCTGCTGAATTCAAAACAGCAGCTCTCCAGCTCCTCGCGCTGGTCCATGAAGCCTATCAAGGTTCTCGGTCTGAAAAATTAAAAGTATCAAAAGATTTTTTTTCTCAGCGGTGCCGTAATTAAATATATATAAAAAAAATGTTGACCTTGCTCTCAAAAGCCGTATCTAAATACTTAAACATAAGGCAACCTGCCACAAAACATTTGGTCTGTTAGTTACTGCAGCATTGTGGAGTCTCACAGAGGCTCTGATTCCCTCTTGGCTCTTGTTTACTGGTGGAAACCTTCCCTGACGACCTGCTTTCTCCCATCTCTCTCCTCCCTTTGTCCACCCCAATCATCCTCTCCCTCCATCCTCCTCCCGTTCCTTTGTCCTCTAGGTGTAGCTGAGGTGATAGTTCTGGTGGGAGGGCGTCAGGCGATCGGGATGAACCAGCGCTCCCTGACAGCAGTCACCTGTTTTAACCCCCAGAACAGTAAGTGGTACCCGCTGGCCAGCCTGCCCTTCTACGACCGCGAGTTCTTCAGTGTCATCTCGGCGGGAGACAACATCTACCTATCAGGTGAGCTAAATCGAGCGCTCCGGCAGCACAATTGTAGCTTTCCTGTCGCAGTCGTTTAGTGGCACAGAGCAGGAGATGCCGTCAGTGTATCACCCTGCAGTAGTGAGAGGTTATCACTGGATTCAGGAACATTTAGTATCAACTCTGGAAGCAAAAAAACAAACAAAACTGAACTACATCATCATAGGATTGGTTTAAATTAATACTGTAAACATGCTCGCTGTGCTCAAAACTGACTTCTACTTAGTTTCCTGTCACATTAGCAGGATGACTCTGAGGATGGTGGATGTCAGCCTGCTGGTTAGATGGTTTAGAGGATGAATCCTACTGACTTCTTTGATCTCCTTGGTTTTTAGTGAGATGTTTTAACAGCTATGAGATGGCCAGTCGTGAAATTCAGTACAGTTTTCTTTTCATAATATCATTTCAAAGTGTAAGTATATACGTCATTCATCTAAAATGCATATCTGATGCATCATATCTCATTAATAACAACACTTTTACTAACATTCATTTGGAGACCTAATTTCCCTGTAGGGCCACAGACAAGAAAATGAGTTTCTTCTAAACTAGCAGCTAGTCCGAGATGTTCGTGTTGGGTAGACAGCGCAGCAACACAGTACATGAAATAAGCACAGCAGGAGCATCCTAACTACACATCCTTAAGCTTTAGTTATGGATGAAAGTGAAAGTGATGAAATAAACGAGTTTGATGATTTCAAATATCTCTGCAATTCAAATCAACAGCCAGTAGTGACTGTAGTTAGCGCGACATCACAGTGATTTAGTCTGTAAGGTTGTAAAAAAAAAGGGATATTTTCTCAGAACAGCAAAATCGGGGACTTTCTGACGTCCAACCTCTTTCTGTAAAATCACTTCAGTCATGATGAGTCGTGACAAAAGGTCTCCACACTTGACATTCTTGGTCTATCTTTTTCAGTCTGTGAAAGACAATTCTGCAAAGTGAAGCTTCCCAGACTGCCGCCGACTTCTCGTGACCTTTTGTGAAACAGTTAGAGTTTTTTAAAGGGTAGCTGCCCCTCAAAGCTTACTCATCTGTTGCTTTGAAATTTTAGCTCTGGCCAACACTACAGACATCTTTAATGTCTTTTCTTTTCAAAAGAGTCCTTTTCATATCGAATGTCTCTCTTATTTACCTTCTGTGAAGCTTCTTTTTTTTCTAAACTTGACTTTTCTTTTTTCTCTCTCTGTCTGGCTTTACAGTCGCTGCAGTGTTCTGCAGTTTATTTTGTTCCATAGTGGCACACTGTGCACTCTGTGACTCCCTCTATGAGCCACCTTTAAGTTGCTCCTCCAGAGGTAGACTGAATTTCTCCCTCCATGGTCCATTTGTGCGAGAATCCTGCATGGTACTCAGACCTTGACATTGCGCCGTGGAAATGCAGCAGGATTTGTCCTACGTGTACCTTTCCTCTCCCTCTTTTCATATAAATGTAAATTTGTGTTTGGGCATTGGAACAGGTCTGCATGTGTCCACTGGGAGTCACACAGCCAGCGGAGAAATCAGAGGTGTTCTAGCTAGCCAATCAACGGACTCCGGTCTGTAACCTTCCTCACACCTGGAGCAGGGTCACTGATTCACGGCTGGTGTTACATGTCAGGCAATGCAGCTAACAGGGCTGCTTTGAAGAGAGCTAAAACAAGTACAGGTTTGATGGTTGACGAGTCAACACAGCAGCGGCAACAACTTTCAGTCTGTTAAGGCGGTCCAACTCACAAAGCAACACTTCTAAAATGAAAAAGGAGTGGAGATTTCAACACTGAATAAAATATTAAACACAAATTTAAGTAATCCTCCCACTTAATGCCAGATTTTTGCATGTATACATAATCTCCTTGTTATATATCATAAAGAAGTTATGTAGCTTTTCCAACTTAAAACAATTGCCAGCACTATGAAGCTGCAGGATCTAAACTAGAGACTTTGAAGTTCATTTTGCACTCCTGTTTGTGTTTCCACTGCATCTGAAGGACAAATGGAGTAAAAGAAACAACAGCAGAAATTGAAATTCAAAAGGAAAACACAGTCATGCTGTTGTTCTTTCAGAAAAATAGACAATCTGTTGTTTTATAATCAAAATGTAACTTTTTTTCTTTTACTTTTTGCTTTAATATCCATTAAATATCACCTGCATATTGATACTAAACTTGGCCAGTGATGTAAATGAAGCAGGAAACAATCTGAATCAGATTCAGCATCCATGCTTGACCAATCCAATAGTGTCTAAACTATTGGAAAGTACTTCCTCTGAATTATGGACTTTTTTTTTTTTGCTCAAAGTTTTCTCACAGGGACAATATTTCATCTGTTTCTCTGTTTAAACTCTAAACTAAAGTAAAGTTCCTGGGTTCCTCAAAAGTTTCTGGGTTTTGGGGGAAAGTTCCCAAGCACCCTACGATTGGCTTACCCTGATCTTTATAAGGCGTGCGACTCCTTTCCTATTGCCAGGAGACGAGTTTGCAGGAACAGTAGAAAGCAGCAGATCATGTACATCATCATCAGACTACATCTAGACAAGCTAGCAACGGAAGTTACTAAGGAGTGACACATCTCACTTCTTTCTGATCTCTGTTGAGAGTTGCACATGCTTAGTACTCATCAGGCAGCTGACTGGCATTGAAGAAGCCACTAACGCTGGTTACTTTCTTTTACTTTAGTCTCGCTTTAGTCAACAAGTCAGCCCCCTTAACTTTAACACACGTCACAGCATCGTGCCTGACAAGGGGCGTAAAGTAGCGTGCCCACCTGGGTGTTGTGTTGTCATCACAGCTGATCGGAGCTGCAGCCGATGATTATTTTATTTGATTATTACCGATGATGACTAACTAATCACAGGCAGAGTAGAGCAGGTCATTCCTTCCCCATCCTAGGGGATTTAACCTCACATACCCACTTGAATAACCCTTATCCTTCTATATTCCAGGTGGCACAGAGTCTGGTGTGATGGTGGCTGATGTATGGTGCTACATGTCCCTGCTGGACAACTGGAATCTGGTGTCCCGGATGACGGTGCCTCGCTGCAGACACAACAGCCTGGTGTACGACGGCAAACTGTACACCATCGGTGGACTGGGAGTATCAGGGAACCTGGACCACGTGGAGAGGTAAGAATCAAGCAGCTTGTTGATTCCTCCGGCAGCTCGCAGCTGGTGACTCGCAGTCCCAGAAATCTCTAAACCGAATTCGACAGCCATCTCATGTGGACGACTCCACAAAAACTAGGTGGATGCCGAGCAATCCAGTTTGAGCAAATAAATATTCACACTGCGCAGCGAAACGTGGCAGATGGTGTGGCACGCAGTGGTGTGGTGCAGCATATTGCAAAAGTGGTTGGACAGGTTTGTTAGCATTTTCTGTGAGAGCAAAAGGTGCAGAGGAATGGATCTGAGCCGGAGCATATTAAATGTTCCCAGCTGTGAGTGTTGTTGTGGAGTGACAGAGCGCCTCTTACTTGTTTATGAGTGGTGCATGAGTGAGGGGATTCGCTTTCAGAGAGCAGAGTGTTATACTGTGGCGGATTCCATCCACTTCAGCGCCAACAGATCGGCAACACTTCATGTGAAGGTCGTCCGTTGTGGCACATTCAGCCGGCTCTTTTCGTCATCTTTTTTTTACGATGTTTTTGTTGAAACTCTTCAGCATAAAACCCGACTGAGGCGGTGTCCTCAGGGGCTATAATGAATTCTTGGTGGCATAAAAAACATGAACAGGGATTGTCCAGATTTATTAATCAGATTCATAACACTTGACTTTTGTAACACCACTCCACATTTCATATTTTTTTTCCCTCTAACCTGGGCTCAGAAGCAGAGAGAGGGGGCTACCTTCCCTGCACGGCAGAGCGAGATTAACCAAAGCAATCAAAAGAACATTACTGAGTATATTAGAGCAGGCCGCTGCCGCTCATTACCTAGCAGCTCAATTGATCTCCAAAGCTGCTCGCAATGCACAACAGTACTCCAAATGAAACAGCCTAATTTGATATTTCCCCATAATGCTGCCATACAGTGTCGTTATGACAGGGGGTAGATGGAATATTTGCCCCATAATGGAAACGCATTTGATTCCTCTGTCTCTGAGCTGCTTAATTTGAGAGCTGCCGGTGCATCTGGGGCATTCGCTGCTCCAAAGAAATCAGCATCTCGTCGTGTGATGTGTTTGTATGCGGTTTCTCTGTCTGTGCCCTCGTGTGCGTTTCTGTGCGATCGCAAAGCTTCTCTCGAGCCCTCAGCAACTGGACTCCGTTATCAGCATCGTAAAACTTTAACCTACTTTGCCTCTCTCCAAGAACTGCCAGAGGCCTCTTCTGCTTGGTATTACTGCCCTAGCGCTGCACTCTCGAAGGTTGCAACGGCTAGGGAGAAATAACCCACACACGGAACAAAATAGTTGACTCTTAATAGTTAGGAAGAAAATGCACGGCGCCGGGGCTGAAGCGAACCATTTGTAAGGCAAGGTCAGGGTCGTATTCACCGCCTTATCGTTTAAAAGCTAACAGGTCTCTCAAGCTGTTTGGGCAAATTGTCAGAGAAGTCAACTGGCTTGTTTCTCAGCAACCCAGGCTTTTATTTTGTCTTTTGTCAGAAAATGGTAGCGAGAGTCAGATGGTCGGTCTAAAAAGTCACTATTCTGGGAATAAAATGCCCCAGACACATGGAAGTTTGGGCTTTTAGATGGGGGCACAATCATGTCTTAGTTTTATGTTTTATTTTTTTTCCCTGTTGATTTTTTTGTGTTCATTTTATTATGATAATGATCATACATGCATTATTCATTTGGCAGATTTCCATTTAAAATGTGTTATTTGGATAGTCTACCTTTTCTCTGACGAGATGCGTTGACCTGCTGTGAATGCCTTTACCAGCGACTTTGTTGATGAATTGTAGATTAATCAACTGGCAAACACTGGCACTGTGAGCTGCATGCACTTTCAGATCTAACTATGTTTAATGTGGGGTTAGGGGGGGGAGCTGTTGCTAGGGGAAAGATTCTGCAGCTTTGCAAATAAAACCTGTTTTGAATCTGCAATATTCCCTGTAGAAACTTTCCACCCTAAAGTTCAGGCTGGGAGGAGAAACATTATGTTTTTCAATAAGAGACATGTTAGATGCTCGTAGCCAGTTTAGACATTCACATATCAGTCCAAAGGCCTCAAGGGAGGGAGTACATCTTTCCTTTGGTGAGCCTGTGAAGCAAAACTAACGCGGTGGATTCTGCATAATTTACAATCAAAGTTTGTGGAGAAATTAATACCATAAACACAGATGTCTACCTCAAACATGTATTTAAAAAACATGGTATTCATTAGGACTCGATGGAAATACAGCCAAATGGAGTAATTATGCAGATTTACACCTTTGAGTAATATTCCTTCCTCTTTAAGAAGCCTCCTTTTTTAAAAAGTATAAAAAAGAGCTGTTCAACAACCAAACATCACTTCTGTAGTGTGAGTTATCTCTGCTGGGATGTAAAGCAATGAAGGAATTAGGTGACTACAAAGACACCATAGATGACCGTCTTTGTCATGGACTACAAAAATGCATCAGCGAGTCTCGGCTGAATAATCCCATTTACTAACAACAATGTAACATAAATCCTCTATCCAGCCTGAAGCAAGACCTCACAGCCACGATAAATGGAGCTAATGATGAGGGTTGGACAACTTTAAAAAAACAACATTGGCACAAGGGATGAGCAGATACTTGGCTGAACAAGAATCCGGTACAGATAAAAAATGTACAAGTATCATCAGAGTAAATCTGTTCTTGTGATGAGGGAAAATCCTCGCTGGGCAGCTGACGGACATTTATTCTGTGGTGGGAAGAGGACTGAAAATCTGTACTCGACTACAAGTACAGTTACATTACTGAAATATTACTTAATTACAAGTATAACTACTGGTGCTGTATTATTATACTTCTTAAGTAAAAGTACAGACAACTCTTTTCAAACACTACTCAGAGTATTAGTTACTTTTTAACTGTTGATGTTTAATGCATAACGGGACTTTTTTTCTTTTTTTGGTCCATTTGAGCAGGTTACCTTATTGGCTGCAAAAATGCAGATGACAGGTTTGGATATTAATTCAAATTGTACTCGGTACCTGATTATGAATTTAAATTACTGAGTAGATTGCATGGTGTAATGCATACTTAAGTTCCAGTTAAATTACACACTTGAAAAAAATACCCAAATACCCCACAAAAAATTACTTAGTTACTGTAGAGTGAGTAGATGTAATTAGTTACTTCCACCCCTGCATCTGTTCATTCAAGTGTATTAAAAAAAACTGCACAGCTTTCTAATTCTGCTGTTCTGTAAATAGTTTTCCAACAAACAATAATTAAAGCAGCCCCTGATCAACCCATACCAGTGTCAGGCTGAAAGCGATGCCCACTCTGAGTCCGTTTACAGATGCAGACACTTAAGTCGGTCGGACAGAAACGGATAACGGCGTATTTGCTCATCCCTCGTCGGTATATTACTGTAAACGGTGACTACCTAGTTTGAAAAAGAAAAACACTTTTTTCTCACAAATGAAAAGTTGAATTCATCAACAACTAATCACAGCCCGACTCATTTCAGTGCACTCACTCAGCTGCAGCCTTACGTGGTCTGAGTTGTAGCTCGTGGTAGCTAATGTTTGCACGCTTTAGGCATACATTGATCTATAACAGACATTACTGAGTCAATTTGCCGACTGTTTGACTTGTGCTACTTATGAAAACTGTTTAGAAATAAATGGATTATTTCGATGCTCCACAGGTTTGAATGGGGTTCTCGGACGCTGTAACAGATACCGTGCCTCCAACGGAGTTTATTTAAAAAAGGTGATTGGACTTGGATCTTCGTACTAGTAATATATTCCAAGATGAAATATTTAAACAGTTGTGAGGGAATCAGTATGGGGGCAAGTTTTTGTTTTTGCGAAGAAAGAATAAGCAATTCTAAAGCTTAAGGAGGATTTGAATCACAGGCAGCTGGTCTGTCAAATCAACTCAAAAGACAGGTGCGATAAATCATATACGGTCTCAACGGCTCACCAGGAAGAGCTCGGCAGATTAACAACAGCAGTTTGTTTCATGAGACTCATGAACAGCAGTTTATTAAATTTCTCTAATTAGTTTTTGTAAGAAGACGCAGAACAAAAGCCCGACGAGAAAGGGTTCAACTCGAGAACTGCTTCCTGGTTAAATGTCAAACTACATTCTCGCGTTTTGAACCGCTGCACAGGTTGAAGCTTTGTGTTTTGTTTTATTTTGGACGGCTACGAATCTAAAAAAGAAAAAGAGCTTATTTTATAACCTTGGCTTTGCTCCTGCTCCTACGCACCAGCGCCTGAAGTTTGCTCCAGCATACATTGGAAGCACTTTCCTAACCTTAAAATTTCATAATTCTAACCGGCGAGGATCATCAAGTTTTTATATAAGCCCATCACATAAATACTCAAAGCTGTTTAAGATTATCACGATCACTTTCAGGCCGTTTTCTGAAGGCATTTGTTCGTATCTGCTTTGATAAATGAGCCCCATTAGCTGCTGATCCTGTATTTTGTAGCCCACCACCGGATTTGGCAGGTACGGCTCTGCTGTGAGACGCAGTTGGCTCTGCTGCAGCGCTGCACTGTTGGGCCAAAACTCTAAAGATAGTAGAGACTCCAACAGGGAGGAAGCCAGTCCACAGCAGGACTAAACCCTGGCCAGTGGAGATAAGGGAACTGTTATTCAGGGCTTTTTTTTGTTTTTTTTCTTTCGCCTCCACATAAGGAGGAAGAACTGCACAGGTCTGAAGTGCAGTTGTAATATGGAGTGCTAATAACATTCAGAAGTCATTAGTCAGTGCATGTGAATGGCTGCCTTGTTTGATATGCAGATGGCTGGTGGGGATTGTATATGAAAGCTGGGGAATGGCATGAAACGGTGCGACAGCCAGAGTTGATTTGCTCCGCTCATGGAGTGATTGATGCAGAGATTGTTTACACACGCAGCCAATCTTTATTTTTTTCTCACTGTGTGTGTGTGCGTCTGCATTTCTGCACGCGCTCGTGTGTTTTCAGCACTTCACCGAGTATATGTACATACAGTATGTATGCCACTGTGCACACACTCGCGTTTTATTTGTGTGTCTGTCTGTGCGTCTGCATACATCAGCCCGGCCTCAGCCAAGGTTTCTCACCTTCCAGCTCTGGCTCGCGGCGCCCTGACTCCTAATTTGCAGTCCTCCCTGCCTCCCTCGCTCCCCATCTCTCCATCCATCTCACTGAGGGTTTCACGCTCCTAACCGTGAAATTCACCCACATTCACAATTATGTCTTCAATCAGAGCCATCTCAAAGCTAGTAGGATGCAGCCTTTCTCTGGGAACGGCAGGAGGTCCACATCAACGCTCAAAGGACTGAGCGGGCTTATTCCTGCCTTCGCTCTCCCCACTAATGACTGACAGATTTTTAGGGATGGGAGCAGTCAAGTTCGGGAGGCTTTTAACTTGCAATCAGGTACCCTGGGCCTGCATGCTCCTCAGCATGTTGATCCTTTGGCAAACCAATATGATTGCAGATATTGAATAATTCATGGGTGTCTAATGATGTGTCAATCACAGATGGTTTTGTTTTATTTATCGCGCTCTATGCACAGGTTTGTGCGTCCTCCAAGCTCTATTGCAAGTTAATATTGCATGAAGACTGTTAGCGACATGACACTGAGTACAGCAACTAGCTCTTCTCATCAGGGACGTTGTGCTGTTTGGCTAACAAGTCTGCGGATGATGTTCCCGGGCTTCTTTATGGCTTTTCAAACTAAAATGACCTTTTAGATTGCAGCGCATAAACATGTGCCTGTAAAAAATCTGCAGAGAAAGCTCCATTGTTCATGTGTTGCTTTTTCAGCTTCATTAGCCGGCACATTTGCTTCTTGTTGTCATTGTTGGGAAAACGTCCCTGCACTTTACCGCTCCGCAGTGTGTAGCATTCTCCGACATTTAGTTCGGATTTTCAGTATTGTTGTTTTTCCATCACTTTGAAGGCTGCCGAAGAGTTGTCGGCCTTGACTTAACCAATGCATTTATCCTGCTCTTAACAAAACCCACCTCCAGCTATTCCTTGAGTTTTACTTTTTCCATTAAACGACGTTCTACTTTTGGCCAGCACAATAGGCCGTTTCAAGAAAGGCGGAGGCAAATCGTAATGCCTCCAAGACCTTGCGGAGGAGCACTGAATGGCTCCCGGGAAATTTCATCAACTCAACCATGACCAAGAAGATATGGCAAGATGGAGAATCCAGCGGGAGGTTCCATCATGCCTCACGCTGCACACACACAGTCGAAGTCTTCTGTGGGCTGCTCTCTGAACTGACAAGTCCTTAAGTACTTGATGTCCGCGGGTGGTGTGCACGCTGGGGTGCCAGTCACCCAGAGAAAGGTCCCCTTCTGTGGGACACCAGGGGTGGGAGAGACTCCACGTCACTCTCGTAGAAGGAAGAGGCTACAGCTGCTCTTTGAGTTGCGGGGAGGCTGCCCGCGTGAGTGTGCTCTGACGGGGATCTGCTCCTTTTGTCTGCAGGCAGAAAGAAGCTGTCACGCAGCCAGAAAGAGGAGATCTCAGTCGGTCCGCTCCATTCAAACTTCCTTTGCCCACGCATAATGCCATCTAACATCTAGATCTCACACGCTGAATGCAGATGCATTTTAAAAGCACACACTGGATGTATAGAGGCAGCTCTCTTGCAGCACAATGACTTGGAGATGGAAGTCCTTCTTTGTCCATTTCAGCTCCCTGCCCAACAGCACTCTCTTTTGGAGACAGTGGGGAAATAATCAGCAGGGCGATGATGCTAATAACAACGGAGTGCCCCGTTGCTCTGCAGCCCCGGGTATTCAGGACCCTGCAGCGAAACAGTCAAGAAAGAGGGGAAGGAGAGAGGAGAGGAGCGAGCCAAGAAGAGTTTAGCGGCGCAGAGCCGACGGGAGGAGATGAGAGGAGCGTGTATATGCAGCAGCCCCCAGGTGGGCCTGTGAGCTCTGCACAATCAGTCACACTGGAACCAGTGGGCTCATGTGAAGACACCCTCACTCTTCTCTCCACGCCCCTCCAGCCTCTCTGCACCAATAATGAACTGATGAGCTGTTGTGCATGTCTTTTATACGCCTGTGTGTAGCTGTGTGGATCTGTTTCCAACGTACTAGGTCAGACAGAGCCTGGGGCTAGTTTCGGAGGGGGGTAACGGGTGGTTGCGGAGGAGGGGGGGGCGGGCAGCCAGCCCCGGTAGCCCCGCAGCATGGCACTGTGGTCGGGGACAACGGGTTCCCAGAGCCCCCCTGCCGAGGCGTTTCCCCCCCGCTGAGCTAATCCCCTGCTCCTCAGGATTAACCAACTTCACAGCACTGGCCCCTACTGCGCTGTCAAGGCACCAGTTCAACCTCCAACCCTACCCCAGCCACCACCACCACCACCACCCTCAACCCACCATCCCTCCACCCTCATTACCCTCCTTAAATGTTGATTTTCACTTCTCATATCTCATGTCTCATGTCTCTCGCTGTCCGATGCACTCATTGCCTTCGCGCGTTATAACTGACGTGTTTACTTTATGTCACGGCTAATGAGTTTTCAAACCCTTCTACCACATTCAAATTTTAGAAATGTTGTTTTTTACTAATTACTAACTAAACTCATTCCATCATATTAAGAAAATTTATGAGCAAACTTTTTGAAGTTTGTTTCAGTTGTGTAATCCATCAGAGTGAACGTCAAGGAAATGTTGTTTTTTTTGTCAAAGTTACTTAACAGGTATGAAGTGAAGTTATGCAGACTTTTTAAGTAAATCTGCTCTTAATTAGCATTTTCTGACGTGATTAATCGCAGGTCATTCTCATGATCCATTAAAAGTTTAAGTCGTTTGACAAGCACTGCTCCGGGGAGCTGTGAGTGGGATTTTCTTTGTCCCCATCTGCTTTTTTTTCAAACTTTTCATACAGTTTTTAGAAATTAATAACAAAAAAAAAGAATGCAGATTTGTTCACTTTAATTAAAAATTAAACAAGTGCCTTGATTCTCGCTGATCTTGACACTTAAGATCATGTGCTTATCGGCAATATATTGTTCCTGCATCGCAAAGCACGCATACGCAATAGTGAGATAGCAGGAAGTAAGGCAAATTAACTCAAACAGGTCATACTACAACTTTTCTGCTACTTTATAAAAAAAGGAAACTCCCACAGTTCTCATTTTCCATGACTAATCTACAAGAGAAGTCTGTCTAATATTAGATAATTACAGTCCGATAAGGGTTCTCTCGGATACATGGGAGTTTTGCTTGTGAGCTACTTGCAGGCTCTGCATGCACAACGAACCGCAAACATTCTTGATCATTTTATCAAACAAAGCAGAGGCTGCCTTGTTTGTTTTTAATAAAATGCATTCCCCTACAAGATCCCCTAATCATCCACTGATGATTAATTATTTCAAAACAGAGCTAATCAAGTTTCATGGGGAAAAATTCCTCAAAAAAAATCTGTTTCTCAGAAATTACAGAAGACCAAAATAATAGCAATTCTTTTCCAGTAACGTGCAGCCCTTGTGCCTGTGATTTGTAGTAAAGGAGCTTAAAACCCACACTAGTACAGTCCTTTGAAAGGGCGTCCATAATGGCATGATTTCAACAGTCACGCTCCTCCTGAGTAGTTCACATTAAACTTATTCTACCTTTGTACGGCTCAAAACATGTCTCCCACAATACACGCTTCTTCTTGAATGTGTATTTTCATGCTGAGTGTTGGCAGAGTGAAGCCTTTTTTTCATTTTTGTGTACTGCATGTATGTGCACAGTCATTTCTAAGCTCCATGGAGGAGCTGCTGTGTCTCTCTGTGATTTTTTCAGGGCTCGAGGGCTGAAAGAGAGTGGGCCCAAATCAGGCAGATCATCACATCTCTCTCATACGTCTCTCTTTCTCTCCACGCCGTCTCACCTCCCTCTATCCTCCCCCCTGGTTTCCTCTTTTAACCACAATCTCCATCCTCTCCTGCACCTTCTGTCCCATTGCTGCCTCCGTCTCTCCACAGCGCTGATTAGGTGGGCAGGAGATGATGGGTGTATTTGGGGCCTGCGAGGCCGGCGAAGTCGAATCTGTCTGACATGCTCGAGCAAAGACAGTGTCTCCTCTTCAGTGTCTTCTAATGGAGCTCTGAGGTCTCGGAGACATGGAGGTAGATGATGTAAAGTGCACGTGGGAGCGTGCATGCATGTGTGTGGGTGTGTGTGCGTGACAGCTATAGAGAAGCGTTGGCGAGCAGCTGCAGGTGTGCCTGAGGATAGTATTAGGGGAAGGTAGAGGGAGGCTGCAGGTAATGAGTTGTACGAGCTGTATGTGCTCACACCTCGTCGAAGAACGATGGGCTGGCACTTCGGACAATTTCCAGCCTTTATCAACAAGCAAGTCGTTTTCCTCTCGCCTTCTTCTATCCTTTCTTTCTCTCTTCCACCTCCCACCTCTGTCAACACACACACATATTAAAACAAAGGCGTATTCCCCCTGTATCCCCCTCTCTCTCACCTCGCCCAGTCATTCCTGCAGTCAGTCAGGTTGCTGGCTAATTATCAGTGGTTAGGATGTGACAGATGCCGCCGAGTTTTTGGCAGTCAGTTCGCCGTCTCCCCACAGGAAGAGGCAACAACTGACCTTTAGAAAGCGTAGGCCTGGCAAACCATCGCAATATCCAGACACGGCACCTCGCCGGCACCCAGGGAGGGATCGACTCTGGAGGTGGGAGGGTTAGTGGTTATATATAGATTTGTCCTGTACGTGCTCGTGTTTGCGTGCGTGTGTGTGTGTGTGTACACCCAAGGTGAGGGTGCTCACATCAAAACGAGATAAGTGCAGACACGGTGCTATTTTCAACATTTGTACTTCCTGTGTGTGTTTGTGTGTGTGTGTGTGTGTGTGTGTGTGTGTGTGCGCACCGGTAAGCGTTTTAATTTATTTTCAATGGAAATGGGAATCATTTATTAATGGGCCCCATTAAGTGGAGCCAATAGGAGCCCGTATTTCTGAAGACCCTTTGTTTTTTCCTAAGACTTCCCTAACTTGTTTATTTATTGATGAAAGTTGATTTACACTCAGCCTTCCCTTCTAATCTGTTTTCGTTGTTTGTTTTCTTATTTTTCATCCTTTTCGGCTATATATATTAGCTTTGTTTGTTACAGCCCAAAGGTATACGAAGTAAGAAGGCACGAAACTTAATGAAAGCTTCTCATTAGGTGTTTCTGTTTACATAATAGCCAGCAGTGATTAAAGCCTACACGGTTCTTTGCAAAAGACAACAGTAACACAACGCAGTTTGCAGCTTCCCTCAAAATACACAAAATACCCTCGCAACTTAGCAATCAAACCTCAAGCTTTGCCACCGCCACTTTCTCCTCAGCAATTTAGGTGTCACTTTTAATTCCAACACCCCCTCCCATCGCCCCTATACCGCCACCCCACACCCCACAGTGCTGCCCTACATGGCTGCTATCAACACAGGGGCTTACTTTGGTAATGAAGTGGGGTCTCAGTCTTCCATCTCCTGTCTAGTTTTGAAGAGTGCGGAGCAGTAATTGGTGTGCGACCTACACCACCGGCAGCACTCATGTCCCCTGTCCTACGTGACATTCCCATCCAATTAAATCTGCGTCCACACACACACACGCATGCTCACACACAGAGGCACTAAAAGAGCACACACTCACTATTATCATGGCTCCCTAAATTCTCTCTCTGATAGTCTTTCAAGGTGCCTTTTTTAAGTTGACACAAGTGTCGTACAGGATATCTGCAGTTTATCTTCATAGTGTGTGTGTGTGTGTGTGTGTGTGTGTGTGTGTGTGTGCGTACATGCATGGACAGATTGTGCGCTCACACATTGAGGATGCAGACTTCTGCTCTGAATGAGTTCATTCAGAGGGATTATGGGTAAATCTGTGTGGCCAGTGGATGGATTGCACTCTGGCTCGCAAGGATTAGCTGAAGGTGACACTGAGGTGACAGGTCTGTGTCCATCTGTGTTTGTATGTGCTGCCATAGTCTACTGTGTGTGTGTGAGAGAGAGTGTGTGTGTGCACGTATGTCTGTGTTATTAGCCTGCAATGTGCTGTAATCCATCAGCGTTAATGAGATGTGTGTGTGTGTTCTCCTGCAGTGATGGCAGTGGGGTGTGTTTTGTGTGTGTGTATGTGTGTGTGTGTCTTTTGGCTGACCTTGACTTCAGTCTGTCGGATGAACACACTCCAAGGCCGTCCATACGGAGAGCAAGACTCCATCAGTTCCCCAGATGTCATCATACACAATCTGTCTGATGTGTGGATCATGAGCAAATAACAAGCAAAACAGCTCCCCCCCTCCCCCGAGGGCAATGAGAGAGACCTGGGAGTTCATGAATGTGGAAGAGTGTCAAAGGTTAAATCAGTGGCACCCAACCTGCAGGACGTGACCCCTCAAGGGGCCCAAAGATAAATCTGACAGGTCAAAGGACGACTAAAGGGGTCATATTTGGGGATTTTGGGGGATTTTACCTTCAATTGATGAGATGAAACAACCTTTAACCGTTCACAGCTTATTTCCATACCATGGCCATGACACGTCAAAAGAGACTGCACGTAGACCAAAAATGTCCAGAGACTCCTTGGAAGTTCATATGTAGCCTAATCATAACACACTGAGGGTTTACAGCTCAGAGGAGATTTACACATCGCTAAATTAAACCGTGTTGCACAAAATTCTTACATAGAGATTAGTTGTTACTGAATGTTTACACTGATTTGACATCCAGGTCTAATTGTGGGGTAGCTGATGTGACTGCTAACAGTTAAAACTAGCATTAGCTCACTAACATGACTCATTGTAAAGAAGTCAGACACCACAAAATATTGCACAAAAGACTTTGAATCACACTGCATACTTTAGCTAGGTTAGCATAATTGGATATTTCCTACTCGTTCTTAACATACCATTTCTAAATGTTTGCACATATTGATTACTTAGATTACAGATCCACCCCCTGGAGCTACCCTTTAATGATGCAACCCAAGTTAGTAAGACACTAGTCTGAAACTACCTAGTAACTACTAAGGATTTAGAAAGACAAGTAAACATATTAACAGATTTACAAATAGCCAGTGCATCCCCATCAGGAAACCAAGCTGCTAATTGAACACCTTCTCCTGCTTTCCATTTTCAAGTTTTCAGTTTGGAGGCTGATGCTAATAGCAGCTGAGGAGAGTACAGCCCATCATTCATGTCATTCATGTCATTCACGCAACCGCTGTCATGTGAGTTCCCCCAAGCGAAGCTGCAAGCATGTCAGCAAAAGGATGCGCTTCACATAGGAACGCAAATACCCAAAAATTTGCATTTCAGAGCAGCGCAGAGCCCTTCCTGTACAAGTGTAGGGACTCGGTAGATTTCGCCATCAAACATTGATTAGCAACCCCGGGAGAGAGTACACAGGTACAAACAGCTGTCACATGCCGAGAAAATTAACACAGGGAACAGAGGTGCATACAAACGAGTTCAAATTAGTTGTCACGAAGCTGCTGCTTTTGTTTTCATCCCTCGCAATTTACGTAAAGCGGTTGTTTGTGAAATAGAGCTCGGCAAAGTGCGAGTCAGTGCGTGTTACTCCTGCCACATCTGACAAAAATGCCATAGTACAGAATGTAGAGATCATAAAAGACACCACCAGTACTTCTCCATCATCACTGTTAACCTACAACATACCTTCTCACGCTTACAGTCATGCAGTAAACACCGCCATCAAGGCCGTATTGAGAAGCGTACATGACAACCACAAGGCATGACATTGTATTTTATTATCTAATAAAAATGAAAAGCTAAAAGCAACATTTCTCGATTTCTGGTCCCGCTCTGGTGCTCAGATGTGTTTTTATTTTCAGGATATGTGGCCAAACACAGATGGTGTCAGACTCTGAGAGCTAATTCCAGTGCAGATACAATGGAGTTTGAGTACAGGACATGGTAAACATTAGATTTCGGTTCCAGACCTTCAGAAAGATATTCAATCAAAGACGGACAAATTTGTTGTCTGAGGGATACAGATTCTCCCACCAAAAGGAACCCTCAGTAGACTAAACTGCATGCCATAGGTTCACTTATGTTCATACACGCCGTGGATCGAAAGCAATTGTGTGTAACTGTTAGTGTGCGTGTGCGAGTGCTGAGAAAAAGAGCGACGTTGGCGGTTTTGGAGACGCGGCCTATGTGCGAGTGCTGGTGCCCAGCAGACAGCAGGGTGATACTGGAGGTGTGGGCACAGGCCTCACAGTTTGTGTGATGTGCTCTGACACACAGATGGCAGCTGACACAACACAGATAGACTCTCACTCTCTCGCACCCACTCTCACTCCTCCTCCTTCCTCTCCTCTCCAAAATGGATGTTCTCTCTCCTGTTGGCGCTCTATGCGATTCCGTCTGTCACCTGACTGATAGACATTCAAATTGATGCGAGAGATATTGTCACCACTCTCCTTTCCTGGTTTTCATTTCCTCCTTCCTCTACCCCCCTCTCCTCAGTCACGTTTCCCATCCCTTTTTGTCATCCTCGTCCACGCTGCGATCGCGCCCAGGTGCGAGAGAAGCATTTTGGATGAGATTCTTGCAAATATGCAAAGAAGCAGGATGTCACGGTTGAATGGTTTCAAATGAACATCCACCGTCACTATCAGCAGCTTTCTTTGTCAAAAACAGCCAACATGCACCTCACATGTGCAGCAGAATTTGCTTTAAAATGAAAGTTCAGCAGACAATTTGAATTGCTTTTTTCTTCTTCTTTTTTTCTCACCACTACTCTGTAGAGTAGTTTTTGTCATGCTGTCGAGATTTCCCCCCACCTAGCCGCTAATGAACACTCTTGGCAAACGTGGGAAATGTTAATGTAAGCAAATGATGCCTATATTTGTGTGCAAATTGTTTTGAATGCCCTCCAGGCCGGAGCTGATTCACACAGTAGCCCTGTTTTCCTCAAGCCAAATCAGAACCTCTCAGTTCATTACTCCTGACAGGAAACAGAGGGCTATGAGGGATTGATGCACTCACACACACATGCACCCCCCCTCTTCTTGTGCCTGTTCCACCGGCCCTATAGAAAACAAATCAAACTACTGTCGAACATGGGATTGCATGCAAATGTCTTCTGCACTGAGGTCTTCTGGTTTAATAACACCCGACAACAGATGGGGGAGCTCGCAAACTTGGGGGTTAATTGTAAAAATAAAAGAAGAGAGTCTGGTTTTATAGTCGTTGATTGGAAAGAGAAACTTAATGAATAAATTAAAATTACACATGTCACAAGGTTGAAAGACAGTCTAGGAGTACTTAGTGCTAAATGCTAACATAAGCATGCTAATAGTTTGGGGAGTTAACATAAAGATGTTGAGCAGGTGTGTTAAAGATCTTAGTTTAGCATTTTAGCATGCTAACATGTGCTGCCGTTGACTGTATAAATCATGGATGGAGCTTCCAGATGCAGAAGCCGATGCAGAAGTGGCTTAGAGCTGCATTCTTTCTGATGACCAGCAGGGGGAAACTGGTTGCAGAAAGAAGTCAGATTGCATGTAAGCTTATGAGAAAATGACCCGAGCAGTTTCCTGATGAGTTTGTGGTCTCAATTGCTAATTTCAAGTCTTTTTTTTTATTTAGCATTATGTTTACTTTGTACATTACGGCCCCATTTAGAGTAAGATAGATGATAAAGCAGGGTATGCTTTAAGGGCGTGGCTACCTCATGTGGTTCTCAGTCAGATCAAATCAGGATGTCCTCCCCAGCTCCACCCTTTTGTCCAAATATGGTCCAAAAGCAAAGACGGCAACAGCCACAATGCCAAACTTGAGGCCTCTAAACGGTTGTCAGCGTGTTAACTACTTACACCTTTTTACTTGGCACTAAACAGTCTTTGCAGGTGGGCTGATTGAAATAGATTAGTTTGACAGGAATATGTTCATAAATCAAAGTATTGGACAATTTAAAATCAAAAGTTTGCCCTGATGAAGTAGTTAGATGATGAAAAGTTAAATTACAATACATCCTTGGGGGGGACATAAATGTCGCCAAATTTCATTTCATTGCTGACGTGTGTTCGTCTGAGCCAAAGACAAATTCCCCCTGCCATCCCCTCGAGCCACACTGCTAGCATGGCTAAAATACAATCAGTGCAGTGAACAGATGTGTGTCAAAATTTCATCTACTCCCCTCTGTGATGATGAAAACCAAAAGTGACACTTCAATTTGGTTTGCAAACTGACCGCTTCTCTTTTTCCAAACAAGAAAAAATCACCCACACGACAAACACAGCTTTTAGCGATCTGTGTTTGTGCATTTTTGAGAGTGTGCGTGTGGACAGCGGGACGAGAATGCGAGATGGACAGAGAGATGGTGTTCGTGCCAGTGAGATAGATAACTGGGCTGTTGCAGGGATTAATGTGAATTTGTAACTTAAGGGCATGACTTCCTGCTCGATAGGATCTAGAGCATCAGCTCCTCTCCGCAGGCGATTAATTCAATGCTGCTTTTTTTTTTTTTTTTTTTTTGCAACTTCAATTGCATTCCGGTGCACGCACTCAGTTTTTAAAGGTTACAGTGCTGTTCGTGTGGTGTGTGGTGCAAGCGTGGTTAACAGCTTGAGTAAATGCAGTTTTGTGTCTTTCCCCTGTTTGTGCATCACAGCAAGGTGTTTGGCTTGATTATCTAGTGTAGGGAATACTGCTACTGTTAAGCAGTCAGTGTTGTATCTGCAGCATGATGCACTCGTCTGCCTCTTAATGGATCTTTTTGTCCGCGCCGAGGTGTATAGAGCCCGAGTGGTTTTGTTATCTGAGCGAGGCGTACTTTGGTTTTCTTTCCCAGTCCTCCCTCCAGCCCTCCACTGTGTTTTTTTTCACTTTATGTATGCTGTAGTTTGTATCTCAGGGGAAATGGATCCGTGTCAGTATCTCAAGGACTGGCAGCCCCATCTATTATAGTTTATCATATTGTATGTGTGTGAAAGAGAGAGACAGAGAGGTATGGAGAACAGTGTGGTTCATCATCCACACTCCCCCTGCAGGTAACCGTATTAGCGAATTGACTGTGATGCCACGGGCGCCCCTCCACATGATTAGATTGTTTGGGTGAAAGAGAGGGATGCGGTCGGTCTGTGTGTAGGTGGAAAGGATGGAAAGTAGCTTCAAGAGGCAGGCATTGGCCAACAACTTGCAAAAAAAATCAGCTATTACCGATGAGTTCTGCACTTTCAGTCATCCTCCGTAGTGCAGCCATTATTTTATACCGTCTTGACTTACTGACTCACGCTTTTTCGTATTTATTCCTCTGTTCTAAAGCATCTTGGTGCTGCTCCATCGCAGGCCGAGAAAAGCAAGATGACACACGCAAGGCTTTCAGGAGCGTAATGTCACCGAGCAAATCCATACGCCTTGCTGCATCCATTAATTTTTATGGTCTTTGACTGGGCTGCGTGTTTCCTGTTTAATGTTACCGTGCGAGGGCTCGAGGGGCAATTTGTGCTCGCGCGCCACATTTCCTCGGCTCGTCATCACTTAGCTGGTGGAGCCCACGTCCGGAGACATGTTCCAGTGTTTTGAAGACGACAGGAATGGCTTTTTTTTTCCTTTTTTTTTAGAATAACATTGCAGCTTATCTTCCAGCTTTATTTTGAGATGCAGGATGAAATCAGTGGAGATAAAGAGCTTGCTCAGACGATCCCCAACGGATCGAGGAGCCTAGTCCTCTTATATATATCTTAAATAGAGACTTACACTCAGGCTCATATTGAGTTAGCAGTGCAGAAGTACTGTAGGGAGCCAGACAGCCACCAATCAATAAATATGTGGTTGATGTGTATTCAGAAAATGCACCCAAGTCTACCCCCATCCTTGTATTTAACACCTGGTATTCAGTGTATATATATTCTCCAGAATGTAGGCTGCTGACTGGCATAAGGTTTAATTCTTCATGCGCGCTATGCAGAGCCAGCAGGCAGGTGAGAGGATGGCAAATCTGTCTGCTGTCAACATCAACAAACATGGCAGGTGTGACTGTGCATTGAACATTATGGCTATCATGAACATTATGTTCTTATCCAGACGGGTAGAGGCCGGGGAAACGTTCGTATTGCATGGGTCACTGTTACACCTGGCTGACATCAGATTGAAGCTCTGATTCGTTGTCGGTCACAGTGTGTGCCGTGAGCATTAACATAGTTTCCTTTGTCCAGATAACATATTCAGAGGCAAATCTACCCGAAAGCATGGCCTGCCTCTTTCATTCATTCATTCCCAATCTCTGTCTACCCTTCCTATCCGTCTTTCTTTCCGTCTCTCCGCCGACACAAAAGAGCAACAATCCTTCATTGTTTGTTCTGTTGTAACCCCGCAGCCACATTTTCGAGATGATTTTCCCTGCGTGATGAAACGAGCCCTGTCAGGAGCTACAGCCGATTACATGGCTCCATGCGGTGATCAGTCTTTGTGTATAAACACTTTTTAAAAAAAGCAATCGATGCAGCGCAACATGTTGATGGATAAACTCCTACAGTGTCTTAGCGACAAAGAAAGAGCCCTGTCTGCCTTTTCCGTCTGACGGAAGGCTTCAGAGAGAAGACGAGCAGAGACATGGTCTTTGTTTATGTAATGAGCGCAGTGTTTTGTTTCTCTGTCTCTCTCCTCCCTCCGTCTCCTCCGCCTCGGAGATATAATCGAAGCATATACACCCACTCTGAGGATGTTTTTTTTTAGTGTCGGTCCTAATGTCGCAGCTCATATTAAATACCTGATAGTATAATGAATTCAGTCAGATTCGTGACCTCTGCTCCTGCCTGAGACGTTGAGTCTCTTCTGACCTGCACGTGTTCGTCTTAATCAGAACTGCTGACCCTTTCCACTGCGTGATGGCCATGTCATGTTTACATTAATGGCCCTTAAAATGAAATGGGGGCTCACACGAGCACACTGTTATCTGACAAAGTTAGAACTGCACTTCTAATTGCACGATAGATTTCTTTGCTTTTCTCTCTGATTTAAGAACACAGGATTGAGATTTTAACACCCCTTATGAAGTTGTTGCAGCGATTGTGTTAGCGAACAGGTTCCTAGTCACACATCCAGCAACAGTGGCATTCATTTGGAGTCATGTCTCTGGCAACCTGCTGCATATAAGTCCCATAGTCACTGTAGATGTAGCTCTGTTTTTCAGCTCCCGGGGGAAAGATCAGGCTCTTTAGCTGCTAAATGATCTCTCTTTTCTTTCTTAACTAAACTGGTCAAGGCAGATGGCCGCCCACCTACAGTCCGGGTCTGCAGCGAGGTGTCTGCCTGTTAAAAGGCAGGGGTTTCTCGTTGCCAAGTGCCTTCTCGTGGGGGAATCTTGGTTAGTTTAGACATGCTCTAATTGAAAAGTGTCATGAGATAACAATTTTTTTTTGAAGAGGACCCCATACCCAAGGATAAGTTTGCAAAAAGGAAAAATTATTTAATAGAATGAATTAACCAAAACCATGGGAGTCTGGAGGCCTGGCCAAGAACAACAGAAAGGATGGGAAAGTCTGGGCCAGCCACACAGTTGGCTGTAGGACCCAGAATTTCTGTCCCTAAACTATATTAAAAAACAAACTGCACAAACCAAACTTACAAACAAAGCCTTGAAAACTGGACTGCCAGACCTCCATCCTCAATGGAGTGGGCACAAAATAAGGAACAAGAAAGACTCCAAGATGGTCAGAGCTGCATTATCGGGAGAGGAGGGCTCCTTCTCATCAGCCTCCTCTTGGGGCAGGGCCACCCACGACTCACCTGATCAGGAGCGCCTGAGAGAGAAGGGAGGAAGAAAGAATAACAGGAATGACTGGAGCATGTAACATTCATTTCAAAAAAGCTGAAAAACACATGGCCTGAACCAGCAGCGCGCACCGTTCCTCCGATCGGCTCCGTCTTGTTTTCAGCTTCCAGTCAGCTTCACTTCTATCGTGAATACAGGCGTCTGTTATGCAAATGTGTGACATGGTGACGTCGTGTGATGTCACAAAGTCGCGGAAGTAAAGGCGGGACTACTGACGAGGCGTTTCAGGATCAGGTGTCAGCAGCGAACAGAAAAAGCATAACAGGTCTCCTGTTAAGATTTTAAAGCCATCTGAGTGATGTAAGAATAATCAGACAAGCATCGTAACATCTGTCTTATATCGCAGCTGACTTTAACAGTAAGTGCTTTATTTGTTCCAGTTGTTTTCTTTTCTCATCAGGACCAGCTGTTTGCAGCAGTCCTGCTGGCCTTTTGTCTGTCCAGTAATCAGCTTCACTCAGCAGCGTCTGATGCTTAAATTTATGAACCTCCCTCGATGTGGTCCAAGGGGTAATTACATCTGCCGGAGAATGAGGCACGCGTCAGTCCTCGCTCTCTCAGCAGGGCTCACTTACTCAACCTGGTGCCGGTGTGTGTGTGTGTGTGAGTGTGTGTCCCTGTTTAAACAGTGCTAATTGGCACTCTCTGTTTCGAGCCCACCTTTCCAAGAGTGTCTTCTGTGTCACCACTCTCCCAGCCTGCCAGTCGAATTAAACCCATCCTCTCTGCAGCTGATGCCAAGACCATTATCAGGACCCCCAAAGGGAAATTTTCCCAAAGGCTAATTCCCCCCGTCTCCTCCCACGCTTTTTATCTAACGGCCTTCACAGGAAGTTGGATGCGACCAGCGCTTCCAGGTGTCATTGAAATTCAGGCCGACATCAAATGCCATAGGAGTTGCAGAAGTAAAGCATCCGTAGACTGGAAAAAAACACCTGTGGACACCTGTGTGTCTAAGAAAGTAAAAGAAAGTAAAGGAAATAGACACAGGTGCTCGCTAAAATGAAGGTCACTTAGAAAACACTTGTCTCTAAGTGACGTCTTTGGTGATAACGAAAAGTTTCCTCAAGTGTTTAATGTGCACCGTTTGTTGTCCTCTGGGACAATGGCTGCAGCCTCTCATGCAAAGGTGTTTTTCTTCTATAACAAAGACACAACCTTGATCAAGAAGGCTCGCTGTAGTCTAAATGGATGCACGTTTTAATCACAGATCCTGGATCCGTACGCGGCTCTTTAATGAGGCCTGCTCCAGCTGGAGGGCTGTCGGCGCGGCTGCTTTGATCAGTGGCCCATGGACACGGGATTACGCCGCTAACACACCACGCTAATGGAGCCACGGGACAAGAAAAAACAACAAAAAACACACACGCACAAACACACGTCTAAACACGCACACGGAACATAAATGCAAATTTTAAAAAATATACATAAAAACGCACTCTCAACCTCTGACAAGGGCACAATCCCATAAGCCGGTGTCTTGTTCGCAACGCCGCCCATTGTGTCAGGCCCCTTTCATCTGGCTGCGTCTGTTTGTGCCGGTTTGGGTCGGCTGAGTTTGAGGCTCGGCGTCGAAGTCTCTGCCAAAGAGGGCTCAGCGAGAAAGGTCCAAAGAGCTCAGCGCTGACACACAGCCCAACTCTAGAGACTAATGGCTTGTAGCTCCCAACATATGTTGCTTTGTGTAATTGCTTTAATTGCTGTCATTGTACATAATGGTTGGTCTTTTTCATCTTCCCTGGTGGTGTAGGCATTCTGCTAATTATATCTGTCAGCCCCGCAGCCAAAATGAGCGTTTCACAGAGAATTCAGAGCAGTGGGAACTTTAGTTTTTCTACATACGATTGGTGTGTGTGTGGGTGTAAATGAGTGATTGGAGAGTGTTAGTTTTTGAGTCATTAGAGATTATATCAGTAATTTAGAGACTCTAGAGGATGTGTTTAATGGAAGCTTTACTTATCAGTCAGTTTGAACCTTGACCTCTGTCTCCTCTTATTCATCCAAGGTTGAAATTATTATAATGGTGTACAAAAAAAATGTATAAATCTCCTTTTTTTTGCCCTTCAGGTACGACACTATCACAAACCAGTGGGAGACGGTCTCACCTCTTCCTAAGCCGGTCCACTCCGCGGCAGCCACGGTGTGCGGAGGGAAGGTCTACGTGTTCGGAGGCGTGAACGAGGCCGGGCGCTCGGCGGGCGTCCTTCAGTCCTACGTACCGCAGAGCAACACCTGGAGCTTCATCGAATCACCCATGATAGGTGAGACAGGTGACGGCACCCACCGTGTGTGTGTCACGCACGCAGTTTCACGCGTGCATTCTTTCACAGCTTGACTTCAGCGTCGAGATGTCGTGCCCTCCGGGGACGTGTTGCCATTGTTGCCGTCACCTTTTGTGTTATGACAGAGCATTTGTTTCCTTTTTTAAACCAGTTTGTGGTTTGATATTCCCAAGTGTGTGGTTTCCCTTTCCTCATTATGCCGTAGTATTTCTCATTTGAAAGAGTATTAACAGTTGAATTGTTTTACTTCAACACATGAATATTAATGTCTGCTTTTTCTGTCGGTTGCGTAACACCGAGGCTGGAAAAAAGACACATGCTGCAGCGGCTTCACTGTCTAACCATTTATATTCATGCGTTCTTTTAATCTTCGGTCATTGACATCTTGCTATCTCGTCAAAGAGGGGCCTCCGTTGTGGTCGCCCGGTTACCTAGCAACAGTGTTCTCGCAACTCTACCCACTTGAACACCTTCTATATCATGTGCTTGACTTCTCTTGTCCAAACCGGGAACACCTGTTTGCCATTTAAAGGAAAATTATTGTCAGACAATAGCCGTATTGTATGAGGCTGCATGTTTTGTGTGCGCTTCATGTTCCCTCTGCGCCTCATAAACAGGGAATCCGTCCTTAAAGATGTCCCTTGTGCTCAGGCAGTGTTGGGGGGAAAAAAAATAATTTGAGTTTAATTCAGTGAAAATGTTGACCCACACCCATTGCAACAACAACAAAAAAACAGTGGTCCGCGTCTGACCTTTTTCCATTCCTCTTCTTTTCTCGTTATCATCATCATCATCATCCTCCTCAGTATGTTCCATTACCCCCCCTCTCCCATGTCATTGCTCCGTCATTATAATGAGCAGACCATAGCCCAAATGATAGGTGGGTCGGACCACAGCTTCTGACATGTTATTGGCCGAACTCTGTAGTTATTCACCGCGTAAACCTGCAGCCACATTCCAGCCGGAGCCACCGGGGACCTGTGAAGGACGCAGCAACAGAAGAAACACTCTCACCAAGCTGCCATAACTCCAAGGTAGCAGGAAAAACACACAGTGTAGCACTCTGCGTGATTCAAATCGCTGACAGCTGTGTTCCCAGTGCAAAGATCCTACCCACCGCCTGGTTTTCTTCACAGAAATATATCCTTGAAAGGTACAGCACAGCGATGATTGCTATTGATTTGAACATATCCTTTGAGTCTGTTCGCTTAACATTTGGGCCTGGACAGCACTATTAAATATATATATATATTTATATAGAAAATCCTTGGGCTAAAGCAACAGTTTGATATTTTCCAAAGGGCACTTACTTGCTTTCCGGCTGAGAGTTAGATGAGAAGATTGATACCGCTCTCTTGTCTGCAGGTGAAATTTGAGGCTGATTATCGCCAGATTAACCACTAACTGCTGCTAACTGTAGCTTGTTAGCTCAGTTGGCCGTGCAGCTAGCGGTCCAGACTGGGAGCTCAGGACCAGGGGAGTGTTGGTGTTTACAGCGCTAGTAGGATTTTGTTGACAGGTAGGGCTAGCTGGTTAGCATGCTAACTTCAGTAGACATTTCTGCAACACAATACAAAGACTTATAATTATAATTAAAATCATACTAATTCTTAACATTTTGTTAATAATTTCAGTACATTTCTGATTGAATATTCTTACATATTGCCTCTTTAACAGACAGATATGAGAGCAGCATCTCGGCAAAAAGCGAGCGAGCATATTTCCCAACATTTCATACTACTCCATTAAAGCTGCAGTGGAAATAAATATTTTCAAATCATAAAAGAATCCATGTTTGTATTCATTCATAAATTTTCCACACAATTAGAAATTCTATATTTGACGCTGGATTACCCCGTTTAAGATGTTGGCACAGCGATGTGTGTCTCCGGGCACAGAGCTGTCCAAACGCTGCGTTTAAAGAGAAGAGAATGACGATCTCAAATTGTTGCATACCGTTGCTCGCGGCGACGCTCGGAGCAGCAGGCATCAGAGAGAAACACAGGGTCAAAAAAAAAGAGATGCATTTGAATTCAAATGTTTCCTGACAAGAAGTTGTTCTTGTGTCATTAAAGCAGCAGCGCGGAGGCACTTCCCTCAGCACTGTTGCCCAGAAACTTGCTCTCTGTCATTAGTGCCTCTTTCAGAGCGCAAGACTACTGTGAGGGAAATTATGATTATGTAACGCGGGTGTTTGGGGCGAGAGCTGAATGGTATTAAAGGGCTGGCAGAGCAGCTGGCAGAGGAGGAATGAGAGAAAAGTCTGGTGAGGAACGCACGCAGGCACACACTCGCAGGGAGATGCAGACACGCACAACTTCTCCTTACCTCATATCAACTATACACCCCCCGGGGGCACAGGTACACAGTGCATGAATTATGTAACGAGCCGGGAGGTTACTCGACGTGTGCGCATGCTTGGTGCTTTTTATGTGTGTGTGTGTGTGTGTGTGTGTGTGTGTGTGTGTGTGTGTGTTGAGGACAGACGCAGACAGACAGACCGTCATCTGTCAGGGTGTAGATGAGCCTGCGTCTGACAGCCAACGAGCCAAGAGATAATGGACGGGTTTAGTGCTTCCTGTGAAATTGGGCCGGCGATGATTTTAGTGAGCCGGTGGGGAGCGCTTCTCGATCAACCCTCTGCCTCCCTCCATCGCTCTCACTCTCTAATCTCTGTGTTCATCTCTCTCTCTCTCTCTCTCTCTCTCTCTGTCCCACCCCCCCTACGCACTCATCCCCACCCCCCCTCCACCGTCTCTCGCAGTCTCTCAGCACTGTCTTATCGACTGACACAAATACAGCTGTGTGCGTTTTCTGCTGGTGTGCGTCGGCGTATGTGTGTAGGGCGTGAGTGTGCGTGTGTTTTCCCTCTGCATGGACCGTCTCCCGCATGAACTGCAAATGGGTTTCACAAACACTTATCAGGACTGACTTCCTATCTCTCGCAGAGTGAAAAATAATATTACTCGTGCCAAAAATAGTCCCTTCAACAAGTCTATTGAGATGCGCGGGGGGCTCTGCAGCTTCATCTACTGTATATACCTCCCTTTGTCTTCGATATGTGTCCCCTGAGCAGAGTATGTAGTCAAACATGGGAGCGTAATTGAGCCCCCCTCACATGCACTAAACTATTTACGATGGCTCATTGCTTTCCTCAAAAGGTCAGTTCACCCAAATAACCACAACGCCGAGGTTTGGAAATACCTCTCCTGCTTCCTCGGCGGCACAATGGAGGTGAAAGGAATGTTGTTTGTGCATTGATTGATTCTGGAATAGCCACAAACCTCTGCAGGAGTCGGTCTCACTATTCATACTGCAATATCATTTGGCACAATATGAGTGCATTTTCTACGATCCTTAATAAAAATCTGCCTCCTCGTTTTAAGATTCAAATCTCATTCGCATCGTCGCACTCCATCTGCTTCTTTATTTCAGAAACTTCAGCTTCTCACAATTCGTGACATTAATGCTTTTTTAATACTTTTTACATTTCATGGATTCAAATCTCTCACATCATTGCATCTCCCTTTTTAAAAATTACTCTTACTCAACCAGACAGTCTTCCTGAACAGAGCAGATGTCAGTGCTAAATTATGTAACTCATTTTCTCATTTGATTAAACTTACATCTTGAAATCCAACAGAAGATTTAAAAAAAAAAAGATTTTAATGATTCTGTTTTGTTCTGGTGTGTTTCCTGGCTATGTTAGCTGCCTGTCTCAAGGGATGAAAACATGTGTGTCCACCACATTTGTCCTGATTTATCTCAACAACGATTGGATTGATTACCGCAACATTCGTGTTCCCGTCAGGATGACTGGTGTTGACTTAGATGATCCCTGACTTTCCATCTAGCACAGGGTGACCAGACGCCCCCAGAAATGTCCCAGATTTTAAATATGCCTTTAAAACGGACTGCAAAGTGAAATAATACTTTGTGTGGTTGCTGCTATATTAAAGGTGCAATATGTAAGATTTTACCACCTGTCAAATTCATTCTCTAAACAAATTGGGAGAAGCATATCGCCATATTTACCGCTAACTGCTGCTCACCGTAGCTGCTGTTAGGGAGTTAGCTCAATTAGCTGCACAGCTAGCGGTCCCAACTATGAGCTCAGAGCACTGTATTACAGTGATTAGCGAGATAACGAGTAGATATCTTTGCAACACAACACAGATATCATAATGACTTTTTTTTTTTCATTCTATTGTTCATTTTTGTGGATTTAAAAAAAATGTATTCAACTAAGATTCTTACATATTGCACCTTTAATGTTCAAACTCTCATATAAAGAACTTTTAATGTCAGAACTGATATATTTTTGTTTTTATGACATTTCTACAAAAGAAATCGCCTTTGCAAAACTGTGCTCAGAGTGTTCTTCGGAGTAATGGGGGCTCTGATTCTGGAGATGAGGAGATGTCGGTGATGCCGACTTCAAACCAGTGAAAAGATTACAGAGAAAAACCAGAGTCTCATGTGAAATAACCAAAACTGTGTGTAACTCAGAAAAAAAAAAAAAAAAGTTGTCTTGGCCTTTTAAACCAGACATGTGCTTGATCAGAGACCCCTCGAGCTGAGTGAGTAAATACATAATTATTTTTCAAAAATTTGGGTGAAATGAACCTTGAAAAACAAATTTAAAAAGTCACTCTCACACATTCAGCATCCTCTCAGGCACATCCACATGGAAACGCACACAAACACACTGGACCCACTGGACCTCCAGCATTTCACCCAGCGTGCATCCCCTGCTGACAGACAGGTCTCCATCGACTGGTCGGCTCCAGGGGCCCCGAGAGCAGAAAACGCTGCGCCCACACTGCTCTATCGGGAAAATTGACAGCACAACAATGACTCACGCGAAATGATGTAGCAGCCGAACGAGCCGCGGCGATCGAGAGAGCGCCATTACTGTCGTGGAAGGAGAGGGGAGGGAAAGGGAAAGGGCGAGAGACGACCGAATCAGTGTCCATCACCCTCTGTGTCCGTCCCTTTCACAGGCTGCTCTTATTCTCCACCACATAAAAAGATATCATGTGAAAAAGTTTTTGCTGCTCCAATTACCTTGTTGTAATCTTATCCCAGTATCTGGCAGCCAGAACTGAAGCTTCTTTGTCCTATTTCCTCGTGCTCTCTGCTGGGACACACGAAGCATGGTGAGGATGCCGCACATTTCCATGTAGCGCCGCGGCTTTGTGATGACGACTGCCGTTTGAACATCTTTATCAGAGAGAGCCGTCTTATCTTGATCCGTACAGTATACAGTATTGGTATAATTGAGTGGGTTGTTATATATTTGTGTGTGCGCGGGTGTGTGCGTTACTGTTATCGCTACGGTAGTGTTCCGGTTTTATAGAATCAGATATCTGCCGCGGTGATGCAGGAATCAGATAGGAAAGGATGCGAGGGAACAACAAGGTGTTTGTTTAGACAGCAGACACAAATTTCATCATAGCTGTGTGTTTGTGTCAGCGCGTACGGGTGTGTGTTTTCTCGCTTGTTTCCTGTCCTTGACCCTCAGCCCGAGGGGTCCCAGACTTGGTGACTAAGCTGTTTTATCAGAGTGTGAGAGGCTGCGTCAGCCCGTGTTGCCCCGCAGGCACAGCTGTACTTCTATCACGGCTGCCGTGTTGAAACCTTGTTTCGCTCTCTCTTGTTTTTCCCCTCCCCTTTCTCTTTATTCATTTTTCATGCAGAACGCGGTCAGTTGTGGAATCTTGGCCGAGTTTTTTTAACCTCCAGTGCTGCGAGAAAAAAACCCCCAGACAAATACCATGGTTAGACTTCAAGAGTAGCAAGGTTTCGTCTCACGAAACAAGAAAGTTTTTCAGCTGACACGGACGATACTTGTGCATTCTTTACTGTATCTCGATGTTGTTTAAGCAGAAAGGGCTCGTTTTCGGTCGAAGGCCGTGGGGATAAGTGCAAAAGCAAAGTGGCGGAGAGACGCTGAACCCCGACAGCGGTCCTTTGAGGCTCGCCCAAATGAGAATGCGATACACCTGCCTGGTACTCCTCCAAGCTCTCAAACCCGCTGCTTACCGCCAGTCCACGAGAGAGCGAGGCAGGAAGCAACGGTGAGAGTTTCTGTGGGGAAAATAGAGAGAAAGGTTTTTCCTTTGAGAGCATCCTGTTATTATTCTGCCTCAGGCGCCGAGCAGAGAGAAATGAGTGTTCTGTGTTTATGGGACCTAACACAAAACATCATGTACACACACGCTTATGCTGGCACACACACACACACAAACACGGGCGCGGGCACGCTCGGAGAGACTGGCAGCGGCATATCAATGAGATGAAGAAGGTAAAAAGAAGAAAATAAACACGTCAGGCTGAATGTGAGGGGGACCAATCAGTGGCAACTTGTTTCTCAAGGGTAGAAAATGAAGCCTCAGATGGTTACCGTGGAAGTTCAGATTGGATTTCAGTACGTGTGCAGAGGACTGCGTCGTGGTCGTGTGACACATGAAAAACGGCGAGAAGTAATTTAGAGGCTGAAGTTAATTGTTTTCCTGTCAGTCAGTTCATCACTTTGTGCCGAAATATCACAACATCACATTTTGCACATACGTTCGTGCACACGAGCAGATGAATCATGATTTACCGGTGACGTCGGTTCGCCGACTGCTGTTCTGAAGCCAAGATTTAGCATTAGTCACGCTCTCAAGCGTCCCCTGCATCATCGTCTGTTTCACTCTAAACAGGACCAAAATAAACACTTGCAGATCAACAGGAAACTGTTTACAGAGGTAATACACGGCGTGAGAAGTAGGGTCATTTTCTCATAAGCTTACATGCCACCGGACTTCTTTTTGAAGACAAGTGCCCCCTGCTGGCCATTATAAAGAATGCCGGTACCACATCACACCCTAAATTTCAGACGCTGAAGCACCGTCGATATTTTACACAGTCAGTTGGCGCTCCCCTGACTTTACCTCTCACATCACTTTCAGGTCAAAATCTGTGTAATAATCTTTGGTGGTAATAGGAAGCGCTTCACACTGCTCCTCTGAGACGGGTTAAATGCAGACAGCCAGTTTCCCTAAAATCCTTCTCCTTAACCATATGTGAGGGATCATTGCAAAATGTGCGTGTAACGGCCGATATTTCGAAATCGGAATTTCTTTACTCCCCAGTGTCGGTATCTGCGTTGGCAAATCATCCGAAAATCAAGTAGCGGTCTGGCTCCAACATAAACACAACCCACTCAACAAAAATCCATCTCCCACACGTTAACTGGTATTTATTAAAGAGAAATATGAAGAAATATCATGCAGGCTTCAGACCAGACGCACCAGCTGAATTGACAACCAGATAAGAGACGTAACATCGGAGTGAAACATCGCTTGTTTGTGTTGTTTGCCGATTTCATGGATTGTGATTTTATGTTGGCAGTCCACACAGCATTTTGTCAATCAAATGCACATTTGTAAACCTAATTTTACATTCGGCTATTCCACTGATTAATTTGTTGTTTTCTTTACTTTTGCCTTCTGTTTATGTTCTGTTCATTTTGTCTTGAATTGTCGAGCACTTTGTTTCAGTCCTGTACGTAGTCACAGCTGCTTCTGGCGCCGCTGGAGAACATCGCTGATGCGACACAATTGGTTAAATTGCACTTTGTTTTTTCTTTCTCATCGTGAGGTCTAATGAGCGGTAGAATATCGATTCACAAACGGATGTTTATGCATGTTTTCTACCTACATTTATGGCTAACTGTGGGAGGGGGAAATGAGGCTCGTGCAGGTGCAAGTGATTAATGTTTTTGGAAAACAGAGCCACGCACACACGCAGCTTTATAAATCCGACGAAAAATAACGCGTCTGCATCTTTCCGTACACGGTTTAAAGTCATCTGGCGCCGAGTTTTGTTGTGAGAAAACACTGAGTGGAAGTGCAGTAGCTGAAAAACATAATGCAGTGCAGCTCATTCAGAGTTGTCACTCCGAGGGGGCAGCAGAAGCACCTCTTGCCTCCAGAGGTGGCTCGTTAATTAAACATGTCGGACTCCTATTAGCAGCTGAGGGGAAAGGCGAACGGTAGAGGGAGGGGGTTTGACTGCACACAAGTTTTTTTTTCAGGCCCTCCGCCGCCATTATTAAGGCGTCAGACGTTACTCCTCCTGCTGCCCTTCTCCAATGAGGGATGTCCGTTCATTGTGGCAGAAAACAGCTAGGACGGCGGCTCATGGCCAAGTGTCTGTGCATTATTCATGCTGCTTGTAAATTGGCCAGCTGCAGTCTGCTCAAGAGAAATTGCCCCGAGTTTGAAATACACTTCCTCTTCCCACACAGCAGGGCCGCTGCTTGCAAGCTGCAGGTTTCCAATGGCATCGTTCCGCACAAACCACTGTTTCATTTTGTTTCCCATCATCTATAATTCTACAGTGGCGCTGCTTCAATGCCTCTGTTTTCCTCATGTGCTATATACTGTATCAGATTGAATTATACAGAACGCAGTACCCCACCTGTTCACTCATGTATTTCCAATACATGTGCGCAGTGTGTTTTTTTCCTTTATTTTCTCCTGTGAATCTATGGATGTGCCAGGGAGCGTAATGCAATTGTGAATTATTGGGACTTAGGTAACTCTTTTATATTGCTGCCAAGCCCAAACATATTTTTGAGCAGAACCCAATAAAGCCACAAGGATTTATGAACTCTGCCTTTTCACTCGTTTCCCATCCATCCTGTGTGTGTGTGTGTGATTTTTTTCCAATGCAATCTTGTGAATGGCACATCTATAAAGTGATAAGGAGAATGTTGATGATGATTTTTTGCATGAGGCCAGGGGACCACAGGGGGAGCAAAAAAAAAAAAATGAACAAAACCAAACAAATTGATGCCATTATACAGAATGGAAATTTCTGCTGCGTGTGAGAGTGACATTCAAACAATAGCTCTCCTTTAACAAACATCTCTCCTCTCTCTCTTCTCTTCCTCTTGTATCTCTAGATAACAAATACGCCCCTGCAGTGAGTCTAAATGGTTTTATATTCATCCTGGGAGGAGCCTACGCTCGAGCCACCACTATCTATGACCCAGACAAAGGCAACATCAAGGCTGGTCCCAACATGAATCACTCTCGGCAGTTCTGCAGGTAAGAGATTATTAACGTAGCGGCGCCACGTGTGATTTAAGTCCCCGGTGTGGAATTTTAGAGATTTTTTTTCTTTTTCTTTTTCAAAAGCTCAAATTACAGGTTTTGTGGGAGGCTTAAGAAATTACACAGCCTCAAAAAATAATAATGCAAAACTCGAGCTCAGTCTGTCAGTCTTTGTGTCATGAGACAGGTAAACGGTTGCACAGGGAAAATGTATTCAGGCCAGTTAATTAAAACTTAAACAAAGCCAATTGTGGGCTGAAAATGTCTCCGACACAATGCACTGAGGTTGTGAAACTTATCTCTCGCTGGAAAAAATTGCTTTCTCTGAATCGCAGGCTTGATTTATAAAATTGCCTGATCAGTACCGCCGCTGTCTGTCGTGCTGAGGGAGACAAAGAAATCTGTTTGAAAAACAAAAAAAACGCTTGATTGTATCAACTTCCTCTCAAAGAAGCCTTTAATCGCTCAATTTTATCCGGAGTTAACACTGTGACATATTAGTATTTTGTTTTTTTGCGAGTGTAATAAGGAAGAAAACAGGAAACGTTAGTCGACACCTGGAACTTTTATACCGCTTGTGATCACATAATGGCTGATAAAGTGAGATAAATGAAAATTAACAACAGTGGGATCACATCCTAATATACCCGTCAGCCCAAGTCACTGAGGTGTGAAGTTTCCTGGATAATGAACCCACTGTTTTTCCGGCCCGAGCCTTTTTTGTGTGTGTGTGTGTGTGTGTGTGTGTGTGTGTGTGTGTGTGTGTGTGTGTGTGTGTGTGTGCAGAAGCTGAGAAAAAAGGGAAAGAAAGAAAGAAGCATGCACGAAATACATTTGGGAGGCAATTACAGACAGTGATCTTATGTGGAGAATGTATAACATAAATCATGTTGTCAGAGTTATTGATAAGCTGCTGCAGCACACGGCAGGCAGCTGTTCTGCTACATTTAACTAAGTCTGACACACGAGAGGAGGAAGGGGATGCAGGAGAAAGGAGAACAACAAACACACTGAGCTGCCGAAAGCGAGAGACGCATTAAAAATACTCAGAAACAGCACTATCTGCCCCGCATGCTCCTAGACACAAGATGAAGTCTAGCAGGGTCATCGTGCAGGAGAGCTGATATTCTCCCCTCGCTGCGCCCGGCCCTCCGCAGGCCCGCACCTCCCCTCTGTTTATCAGGACGAGCAGCTCCAGGCTTTGCCCGCCGCTCTCTCTCTCCATTTTGGATCAGCTGTGCGGCTTTCTCTCTGAGTAGATTTAGGCTTTATGTAATAATCTTTTTTTTTTTTTTCCAGTCCCAACTGTGTTGTGAATTTGTGCAATAGGACGGCATGTTGTTCGCTCTGTGAGCATGTGTGTGTATTTGAGCGTGCACCTTATGTAAATGCAGATCGTTCCAAACCCCAATAGGAGTACAAAGCCCTAATCAGCTTACAGCCCAAGTTTTAATCCTCTCCGCACACAAACTCCTGTTTCTGTTTCTCATATCAAATGAGCACATTTGTACAGATATTTGCTTTTTCATTAGTTTTTTTCTCTCTCGCCCTCGAGAGGGAATGCAATGCGTGTGTGTGTTTTTCCCCCTACCTTACAAAGTAGCCTTGTTGGCCACGTCGAGAGCATGTGTGAATGATGAGAAACAATCTCAGCCCCCAGCGTGACGATCAGCATGTTCAGGAAGATGTTGTCTTCTGTCTAGCTTTGTTGTCTTATCACGATTAACAAGAAGAACAATGTTCCTGCTGTGAGTCATAGCTATCTAATATCAAAACCACATTAGCTTACACTTGCTCTCACCCACTTATCTTCCTGATGCAGCCTCTCTGTCATGATTTGTTCCTAATAGTCGGTGCTTTTAATTTGAAGCAGCGGCAGAAGGAAAACGTTGGGTTTGCATAAGCAGTAACTTAATACAGCTCTGCTGCAGATTTAAGAGAGTGAACAGTAAGCAGTGAGACTGATAGCAGGAACACTGGATTACGTCGCTTTCTGTGAATCCCCTCATGATTAGATAGGTAGGTCAGCTGAGTAGGAATGGCGGACTCCGCCACTAAGAATAAAAACATAATGTTTGTGAATACATGAAATGGCTGAAAATCTTACAGGAATAGACTTTTTGGGAAATATACAGCTATGGTTTGCAACAGTTTAGCTTAGCTTAGCACAAAGACTGGGAAAACAAAGGGAATAAGCTAACGCAGCTTCTTCATACGGTATTAAAATCGGCACCTCTAATGCTCTGTAATGAACTCGTGTCTAGTTTGTCTGGTCTGTACAAACACCATGACTATGACAGATTATTTCTTGGCTGCAACTGTTATCATCCTGGAATGTCTACCGGCTGCCAGACAACAGCTGTCAAACAGTGAAAAACATCTCAAACCTAACCCCAAGTAAAGCCAAAGTTTTGACAAGTAAACAAGATATATAATTTATAAATTTAGCTGTGCTTACAAGACGATTTTTGTTATCTTTTGACATAACTTGGCTAGCTGTTTTCCTCAGTTCAGAGTCTGTGCTAAGCTAACGGGCCACTGGCTGTAGCTTCATATTTAAAGGACAAACATGAGAGGTGCTATTGGACTTCTAATCAAATCCTAACTGTCTGTCTCTGCAGCGCTGTGATCCTGGACGGGAAGATCTACGCCACAGGAGGCATCGTTAGCAGCGAGGGTCCGGCCCTCGGCAACATGGAGACCTTCGACCCGTGCACCAACGCCTGGACTCTCCTGCAGTCGCTGCCCTGCCCGCTCTTCAGACACGGCTGCGTGGTAATCAAAAAGTACATTCAGAGCGGCTGAGGGGTGGCCGATCACACCGGGTCGACGCCAAACACCAGCTGAGCTCCAGGTTGTGGGACGATGTGCGACGGCAGCTTAGGGCCGAGCCGGTCGGTCAGAGACCTCTGGACTTGACGCCAGCATCCATCTACCCTGTTACCTGTCCGAACCCCACCCCAAAAAAAAGCCCTGTGCAGAATGTACTCATGTTCAACTACTCAGCCATGTCAGGTGACGATGCCTAACCTCCAGTACTGTATGTGTCATGGTAGTAGTTCATCCATCCAGGCACAGGGGCCCTCTTAGTAAACTACAAACTCCTTTGTTTTTGATGAAGTCGTCATTGATTCAGTTCCGTCTTTTCCCGATCTCTGTAAACTCATCACCTCCATATTTCTTTACTGACTCAGCACAGTGAAAGCCATTGCGGGTCTCGACTTTTGTCCCTTTTTCAGAGTTATGTTCGACAGGTGTAGGTTTCATAGTCATTTATTATCGAGCAGTTTCTTTTTGGTGTACGAGCATTTTTCAGTAGTGACATCTACAGGACAGGAGGAAAAAGTGAAGGAAGGGAATCCACCGACTGTTTTCCTCTTTATCAGTTGATTTGACGCATTTCTTCTCTCTCCACTGTATCAGGAAGTGAAATTCCCTCCTGAGAGAGGAGATTTATGAGGTGATTTTAAAAGCAGATTTTGAACTCTGTGTAACCCGGTTCTTGTAATGGCTTGCTAAACATAGGAAAAACCATAAAATCTGGGTCAGGTGGGGTTTAAAAAGAGAGAAAATCTTTATTTTTTGTTCCAGCCTGATTGAGATATCATCTGGAGTGCAAGGTTGGCCTGTTTATTTCCCGTTTGATTCATTCTCTCTTGCTCTCTGGGACAAAGACAGCATTACATTCGGAGAGAGAGAGGGAATTCATCCTTCCAGACGTCTGATCAGATGCTCAAGTTGGGACAGTTCCTCCGGAAAAAAGCACAATAACCACCCGTGACTGTTATCATAGACATTTATCTGTTGATCCATGGTTTATGTCTTTCATCTGATCCCCCTCCCCCCACCTTCTTTTTTGTTTTATACAAATGTTTTCATTGCAACCCACAAAATAATGTTGGGTTGGTATTCTGTAAATACAGGAAGGAAATATGTATATTTTAAAAACCTGAAGGCAATTCTGTATAAATGTTTTTAGAAAAAAAAACTGATAGGTTGGATTCAAAATGGTATGTCTGTAAATCTGTACCCAAAAAGGAGAAATTAACAGTTGTTATTATTGAAACCTAATACATATACCAGAACATAACAGTGTTAAGTCTTTTTTTGGTGTGCTGTCTAATGAATGAAGGGTATAGTAAAGTATTTTTTCTTTGTTTTCTCAAAGAAACACTCTTTATACAGGTAAGTTGTTTATTCACATCTCAATATAGGGCTGGGCAATATGAAAACTATCACAATTATATATTTTGAAACCCTAAAAGCACTATGACACAACTCATACCACAATATTTTTGACCAAATACGATATTGATACAGAATATTAACACAATGAGATTTTTGATAAATCATCATGAATAATTTAATGCAGCCTTTATCACAACTTTATACCTTAAAAAAGCTTCAAAATCACTGTGATGGTTCATTGTCTTGTTGCAGGATGAATGGTGTCTCTGTCTCAGCCACTCTGCCCCCCCATCACTTGTTTCTGCACTTTGTAACGTCAGTGAGAGGATATGATCACAGCGTTACACACGTTTACTTAAAGATACAAGCTCTCAACACATAACAATGCTGTGATGTAATGATTTGTTTGTAGTTGGCCCCTACATTACGTCTGAGACTGTTACAGATCTGGGATTTGTATTTACAACAGTGGTGTTCAAACAAATTTCCACTTTCTACATTATGTAGCTTTAAAACCCGAAAAACAACACTAGTGCCATATCACAATATCAATATATTGCCCAGCCCCATCTCAAAGTCTCTCAAAGGCTTCTAATTTCATATAAAATTAACTAAATGGCTTCCAAAATTATCTTTCCCTTGTTGCACTTTTCAACAGGTAATCTGAACCTACAGGTGTGGATTTAACCATGTGTCTAAAATTTCCTGTAAGAAAAATCAACACTTGAAATTTACAGTTTGAACCTTTATTCAAGTATATCACAGCAGTTTATTTGAGAAATACAGTAAATGTTTCATTTCAAATATAACTTACACTAACGTAACAATTGCGAACAGGTGTGTTAAAATACACAAACGAACAGAACTGACAAAGCTATGGAAAAAGTCTCGACTAAAGCAACTGTGAAAAATAGGGAAGAACAAAGTAATTCAGGATAGAACAAACCCTTTCCTTCTGCATACTGGACTACGTAGTCTCAACTACCAGACAAAAATTGGTTGTTAGTCCAAACTGGCTACAATTTATAATAAGAAAGGAATATCACAATGTATGACATTTAACTACCCACATTTTATTTCCATATGTGTTTTTAAAATTCATAAAAAATAACTCTTTTGGCAGAAAGTGGAGACAAAGTGGAAAAAACATTAAAAGAAGGTTAGTCTGGTCCTGTTTTCTCTTCCTGGGATCTGTTAGACGGTCACTACGTTTTTATTTAAATATCACTTCAGTCCTAATGTTAGTCTCTTCCAGTATGCCATAGTCTGTAACCACTTTAACGAAGAAAACACCAGAACACTAAAATAAATAGAAAAGGTTGAAAGGGCATGTTGTCGCGTGTTGAACCTGAGTGACCTGTAAACCCTTTATTCCCCCGTACACGCCAAATAAAACCTGCTACACAAACGCTACGCAAATTCAGCAAAAACTGTTAAAACGGACACGTGACGCTTCCCGATTCGTTAAATTTCAAACGTACAAAAAGACAATTTACTGAATATTAGGTGTAAAACATGTTTTTAATAATAAATAATCAGAATCATGAGATGAAAATCTGCAAAAAACAAACTGAAATTTAACAAAAAAAAACAAAGGCGAGTGTGTCAAGAGGCAGAAAATGCTCTCTATAGCTTCTAACAAAGTATGGGGTTGATAATATGAAAGAGGAGCGGAACTAGGATTATCTCCTCAGTGTCAAGGTACAGTAGAAATTAACCTGAAACTAAAGCATAAAATATACAGTCCATGAAATATCCTTAAAATTTATGCAATCATCATCTGGCTCAAATGCAAACATACTTAACAATCAGAGAGATATAAACAACTCTTGGATTACTGCAGCAGCCGTGGTAGCACTGATCTGGTACCTTCGATGGTACTGTAGATGTTGCGACAGTATTTCTGGGGGGAGGGAAATACTGTGTTTGTACCCAGTAAACAGTTTTCGCATTAAAATAAATTAAGCTGAGGTAGCATTGGTTTTATTCTCTCTGCAGTAGTCCAAGTGCTAACCTGTCGTTGCCAGTTTGCATATGGTCTTTTGCTTTTTGTCACCTAGAATTTGAGAAAAAGGCAGAGGTGAGCTGGGGTCAGAGTTGCACCAAGAGGTTTGAGGATTGGACAAGAGTGCTTTGAGAGAAAAGAAGGGGCCTTCACCAGTCTACACGGCATAAAATGCCATGAAAACCTTTTATAAAGCTTCAGTAAATACCTCCATTTACTGCAGTCAGAAAAGATATACAAAGTTGGCCACAGATTAGAGTCCAGCTTCTCTCACCTGGTGTTGAGAAAAACAGAATAAAATAAACCCATAAAGTCGATACACGCATTTAACAAGAGGAAAAAAAATAATTAAAAAAAAATAATTCATGTAATGCTTTATACACCTTAGTGACGGGCACTGCCTAGAATGGCCTTGTTCATTATGGATTTACAACCCATGCAAAAGCAATCTCAACTCAAGCAAAGCACTGTATAAAAAAGAGCCGTAAAAAATAATTATCAAATACACAACATAATACATAAGTTGTTATGACCATCTAATAGAACATTTTCATAGTCCAAACAGAATTCGTGTGAACAGGCACCGTTAAGTCAGCACCTTCTGAGGGAGTGGGATAACACTTGGCACGGTAAATCATTTGACTCGCATCATTACGTTTTTGCATATGAAAAACTGAAGAAAAAGCTGGTGTTGTCAACCTCTTCGCACACCTGCTGCTGCCTGCTCAGGTGGAGAGTGACCTCCCTAACAGGTCTGGGTTTAACAGGGCGTGAATACATTTAAATATCGTAAAAACAATTCAAGTGCTTGAGACGTATCTGGCCAGACACCGACACAGCCAGAGAAGTGTTATCTAAAATTCCTTTCTGATTCCTCAGATTTTAGTTAGTTTTTTGGCCAAGATTGTAGATGTGTAACCAAGATATGATTTAAACAACCTAACATTGAGATATTTTTTTGCTTCGAGGTCACTGTGACCTCAGTGGTTAAGACCCACCCCAACTTGGAGCTTGTTCATTTGTAACGAGAAAGTAAATTAAAAACAAATCCCTCTCAATATATCAGTTTCATATGAGGTTTTTTAATAAGGCACACACTAGGCAGTGCAAACTCTAGACGCATTCCAATTTGTACTGCTTCCAGTTCCCCAGCCGGGGTGTCGGTAGGAAAATCAACTGGCGGGCACAGCTTGAGCGGGGAGGGAAAACATTCAGACTGTGAACGTAGTGAGGGAAGGGAGGGAGGGGGCTCAGCTACCACAAACTACTCAGGACATGACAATCTGCTAAGACTGTGAATGCCAGAGGCGAATGCTTGGAGCGAGGTGACAAACAGGCGACGCTACGCTAACACCGAGGAGGCTAACAGCTTTCCCCCATACCTGATGACCGCTGTATTGAAGAGGACATAATCGCTTCTAGTCCTGCTGTGCTAACCTCAACCAGTTTGTGTTCCCACCAGAACTTTTTTTTTTGTAAACCTATGATCTTGGTGAGTATCCTTAGCTGTGGCTCAGATATTGAACTAATCAAGTAGCTTAAATGGCAGGAAAAAAAGAGCCGTGTAATAGCATGGTGACAACAGGCCAATGACGAAGCGTTCCGCTCGAGGGCGAGATGGGCTCAGCAATGTAGCTCAGTGATTCAGAACATTATCTGTCCTCATCTCCTCGCGCCACTCTGCTTTCACACTTCTGCTGGTGAGGATCTGAGTGAGTGTGTGTGCATTTCTGCTGTTTGTTTTGCAGAAATGCATGGCGTCAGGGTGTGTGTGTGTGTGTGTGTATGTGTATGTATGAGTGTGTATGCGTGGCCTGCTCCACAGAGAAGAAGCGGCCAGGTTGCGATATGACATCACCCGATCTGTTGGTTTTGCTAGTCATCCAAGTTAAGAAGTAATCCCAAGAGCAGCATGGATAAAAGTAAGGATAGCACCCGAGTAGCACCAGAGTTGCCCGTCACCGTCGGTGTGTGTGCGCGTGTGTGACTGACACACCTCCAGGGGTTTGGTTGTGTAGAATGGGTCTGGATCTGGCCAGGTTCCTGAGACGATAGCACCATTGAATGTCTCTGTCCTTGTCACGTTACCTCCCGGCGAGAGGAGGGGCACCGGATTTCCTTACTGTGTGTGTTTTTTGTTTTTTTTTGTGTTGAGGGCCGGACTCAGAAGCTCCTTCACTTTCTCTCTCACTCAGTTTATGTGTCTCTTTGTGGTCCCAGGGTGTTCAGGATCTACCTGATACAGTAGGTATTCTCTCCATCTCACAGGAATGTATCAAAATGCTGGATTCTCTCCTCCATCTCCTGCATCACAAAGAGAGAGAGACACACACACACACAAAGACACGGCTTAGTCTCAACCAACACAGCAAAACTTGAATGTGTGTATAAAGCATCTGTGCTCCACGGTTTCAATATTACTTGGAAATTTCCCACAGCAAACAACAGCTTTCAGCATGATAAACGGTGTAAAATGAAGCAAAGCTGTGCTGGAATAAGACAGGCGATTTTTCTCAGCGTGAAAACAGCAGAGTTTGACACTGACTAAATCTGAACCAAGCCGGAGGAAGAGAGATGGATGTTAGCCCGCAATAGACCATGATTAATGCCTTGAAGATGTTACACTCGGTGTGTTCTCTCATCTGAATGGCTGAGTCAGTGCGACAGACGCCGCGACAAGATACCAATTTCAACATCTACACCAAAAAGTTTAAAACTCTCAACTTTACAGTAAATAGAAAAAAAATCACACTTCTTAGATGTTAACTTTTCCAGGGAGGGACGGTCATCGTTCACTGAAAACATTTGCATCTCACATCAACATGGGAAAATTGTAATTATGCTAATTGCTAAGAGCGTAATTATCAACTATTAGCAGATACTAGTGCACAAATAGTAAGTGCTGCACTTTCTTTAATGTGAATCCCTGGAAACTATTTGTGCTATCTAAATTCTGTCTTGAGCGGCAACAATTATTTCATTAGATGCTGAAAAGAAAAGTAATTGCTAACTATTTTGGTAATAATGTAATCTTTTCACTCATTTTTCAAGCAAACATGTCAAACGTTGGCTGGCTCCAGCTTCTGAAATGTAAGGATTTACTGCTTTTCATCGTTATTCATGATAGTAAATGAAAAGTTTTTGGGTTTTGGAATGTTGATTGAACAAAAGAAGCAATTTGAAGGTGTCACTTTGGGCTCTGGGAAATTGCGATTAGCATTTTTCACATTTTTTTAAACCATTTTATAGACTAAATGATTAACCTTGAAGCAGATTAACAAATAATAACTATTAGTTTCAGCCCTAATTCTTTCTATAGTCGAGACAAAAATGTGCATCCTTTTAAAAGGGGGCCCAGACACAAAAGTAAGAAATAAGCTTTCAAATACGAATATCCCTCGTTCGACCAAACAAGAGACTAAAGCTAAAGCCTTAAAGATTTGTAATGTGTACTTGAGTCCAAATAAGTCATATTCTGTATTTCTTGTTTCTGTATTTATCATTTCTTCCTTTGAAAAAATCTTCTTGGAAATGCTCCTGAATGCTTGAATTGATTGAAAAGTCGACCTGAATGCCATCTAGACTCACTCTTTTGTTGGCTGTAACGTGGCACTGAATTCACAAGTCATTTCCGACAGTGTCATACATAATCCTTTCACGAAGACAAAAGAACTGCTCAACTGGTGCCAAGACTTCTAAAGCAAAGAGTGTGCAGTGTGGCCAGCTGTTCATCTGACAGTCCAGATGTAATAAACTATACCCGTCATGTCTTGCAATTTATTCTGAATCGATTTTAAAAGGTCACAGGACTGATGCCATTCTACATGGGATTTTAACTCCCTTTCCAACTCCATTTATAACATCAATTAAGCACTTTACCATGCCCACAGCTATCAACACCAGGTCACACAAGCTGTAAAATCCAAAGAAGGTATGAAAAGTAAAGTTAAAATGCGGCTGAATAAAAAGTCACCCATTTAGAAAATTCCCTGAAAGCTTCAGCTCATCAAGGCGCAGCCGATGCTTAGACACATCAATGCTTTTAACACCCGTCTGTTTGTGTGTCTCACTGTACGCCCACACACCAACGCGCAAATAAGCTCTGTGCCACACTGACGCTTTGCACCTCTGTGATCTCGAGTCTATCTGCCTGAAGGCCTATCACCTTGTCATCCCTAAAACACAGCAGGCAATATATAACGAGCCTCCGCAGCATCTAACCTCTGTCTCACTAATATAAAGATAGGCCCCTTAGTTATTGTCTTTCTTTCTAGCATAAATGGAAGTTGCCCAGTATAGTGGGAAGGTTTAGTTCCTATATGTTCAATAGGTACAACAAGGCAGAATTCAGAGTTAATTTCCCAAAGGGGCCATCAATACTATGCATTAAAAGAGAAATCCAGCACTGTGTGCTCGACACTGTTAAAATGTCATCAATTTGTGATGTTTGGCCCATCTGTGACAAAGATGTTATAAATTACTTTGGTGTACCCGCCTTCTTTGAACCTGTCGTATCTACTTCCACCTCAGTTACTGATTTTCGCTATTTCCCAGATCAAATTTGCTACAACCCCCCAGAGAAAAGGCCTCTCTGCGGTGTGTACGTGCAGGTTAGGAGAGCAAAAACAACAGCGTCCTAACAATTTTATTTTTTATTTTTTTCCCCCACAAAAGAAAAAGTGAGATTTGAGAGAGAACAATTTTGTGTGCTGTGTCTGGATAAAGGTGTTGTTTCACAAGCTACTGACAACGGATTCACACTGATGAAAGCTTGGGCTGTGCTGCATTCTCTTCTTCAAAAGCTACCGTCAGTGGGGAAATGGATTTCTCGCCTGTTTTATTACGGTTTTGTCTTTAGATGACTGTTCAACATTGGTGCAGTTCATCTACATTTTACCACCTTCCTGCACGAAGAAGAACAAGACACACTCGAATGACTAAACAGAAATCCAGCATGATTTAGGAACAATTCAAACCGCCCCGATGTTGTTTTCGATTAACAAGTATGGGTATATTAAATGACCTGCAGGCCTTAATATTCGTCAGTAGACTTGCAAATACGCAGAGAAATAATCAACTTTTACGATGATCAGCTAACTCGACCAGAGGCATGTGTAGCTACGGCACCGTACCCATTCAGATTAAAGGTCAAAGGCTCTTACAAAGCTTTAAATTGCTGTCTGAGACACTAGCAAAATGAAACATTAGGCCTTAGGGCAATATGAATGCCAATTTGTAGATCGGAACATAGTTGGCATGTTATTGTGTACAGAGCAGAGAAGGTCCCTCTGGCTTTAACTGGAGGCAGGGTGCAGTCTACTCCATCTGCTTAAAGGTCAGGTCTTCTGGAAGGTTGAGACAAGCTGTACCCCAGAGGAGGACGGGGGAGAGTAAAGGAGACAAATGCATGGACACGCTCCATTTCACTTGTCTCTACAACGTACACAGACAACGCCATGCGCTGCAACAGAGTGCAACATTAAGTGGAAATAGCTTCAGCCGCCATTCTGCATATATGTGTGTGCATGTTTTGCATTCTTCATGGAGGAACAAGGAGATGACCCGCTGTGGAGTGGAGATGTGTGTTGGAAAACACAGGCAAACAAAACACGTGCCAAACGAGCTGACATTTCTGCTCTGGAAACACCAATTTAGGCTGGCAGTATGAAATGAACCCAGACACGCACCCCCCAACCCTCCTCACTCCACCAGCCGGCCTGTCGACAGGCGGCACCACCTGGCTGACTGCTCTCTCTCTCTCTCTCTCTCCCTCTCTCTCTCTCTCTGACATCCTGACAGCCAGTTCTGGCTACCAGCACCAGGACACTGCCATTCCTGGCCTGCTGTCTGCACTGACATCCGACAGCCGCAGCAGATGACCAGATGGGATACTGGGAGAGTATACAGCAGCTTTTTCTGTATGGAACATTGGCGAGAGGGAGTAAAAATAAAACTAGAAAAAACTGCAAATTACCTTGTATTAAAGGTCTTTTTGTTAACCCTTATTCATTACATGCAGGAACAAAACACTACACACACTCTGCCTGCAACGATAAACACTCTCTAAGTTTGCTTTAAACTATTTTCCATTTGTACTTTTACTTATTTTTATAAAATCAATTAGATTAAAATAAAAAGTAGGGCTTGTAAATGTACAGCAACTCTTCGTGTCATACAGACTTTATTGTGTTAGTATGAAATATTAATTTAAAATTTGATATCTTATGCTGCTATCTTATCTTTACACATTAAAGTGTGTTCGTTGGTCTTGGAGAGTACTACCACATATGAGAAAAAAGAGTTGCATTGTGGGTAGGCTAGGGTACGAAGAAAATGGAAGTGTGGTACAAAAAAAGTCAATATCTCTGGTTCTGGGCATCGATTTTGATCATGTGTTTTAAACTGTTCATCATGAGTCCAACAGTGATGAGTGCAATGCTAAATGAGTGGACTGCTTTTCAAAACCTGGCGCCTACATAACCCACAATTCAACTTGGCCACTGAGTGACATCACTGGAGGCAAGTTGTCAGATTACACAAAGTTTTCACTGAAGCCAAAATAGGCTTTATACTATTTTTCTTCTATGTATGCAGTAGCACTCCTCAAGACTTGTAAATATACTTTAAGGTGAAGATCCATGGTCAGTATCTATCCTCCATGAAACACATGACATGCTTCTTCTCAGACATCATTTGCCCCCGTCCACTTCTCCGTCATGCCTGGAATGTTATTAGTTCAATAAAACCAGTTGTTTGGACCCTCACTGTCAGAGTGGCCACATGTGACTCTACATCATGAAATGAGTTACGCTGCTTTCATGATGTCAAACCTGCAGCACAAAAAAAAGAGACGAAGCCAGAAAATACTATCTTCAGATATCTTTCAGTTTGCCATCTTCTCTCAATGAAATCCGTGAAGGACATATTATATCACTTCTTTTGTACCGCACACAAAAGTCGCCCCTTGCTGCAGTGGTGTCTTATATTCACTTACAACTGAATTCGTCTTGTTCACATATTCTCTCAAACCTTCTTGCTGGTTGGCTAGCAATAAGGATTTGGCAAGAATCGTATAGTCATATTGTATTGTCCCATTATGACAGGTCATAAAGGAACATAATGTACAATATCATGGACACAATATCATGGACATGATCATTCCAAATTAACCTACTATACTACATAACTGTGTATAATTTTTATGATCTTCACTAGTAACCTGTTTATATATATGTTTAGAACAATTTCCCTCAGGACAAATACACTTCTATCTCACATAGGGCTGCAATGAACGATTATTTTTAGTATCAATTAATCTGCTCATATTGTTCTCAACAACAACAATAATAATAATAATAAAAAAAGACATGATATGTAACATTTCTCATTAAAATGTGTTAAACCCATCAGTTGATACGTTACAGATTGAGGAAGGAAGTCAGCGATTACGTTAGATTAATAACATTTTCATACATTACCTTGTTCGTAAACATTACTGCCCGAGTCACGTCAGCATTGTTGCATTGTACTATATGATGTTGTGGTATTACATTGTTTTAACATAACTCAGGACAACAGGACAGCATACTGTATAGAGACAGCAGCTCAGAGTGTTTGCTTCTCACCTCCAGTAGCTGAGTCTTATCATACTCTCTGCGGTGCTGGTAGATACACTGGCTGAGAAGGGAATACAGCCGCTCCAGCTGCTCCACGCTGTAACCCTCACTCTTCGTCACCGCCGTATCTAGTAGAGCCTGAGGGACAATCAGAAAAGTTCATTACAAATTAAGCATTAAAGACTTATTTATTCTTCTTATAAATACTTCTTAAAAGCCGTACTAACTTTATCACCAATATCCATAATGATGTGCATGGAGAAACAATAATGAAACAGGCATCATTGGCAGAATAACTGGCCACACAAGCTCAGCGCTTTGGCGCACGGCGATGAAGCATTAGGAGGTCAGCTGTATTCAAAAGCAATTAAGATCAGAGTGACAGCTAATTAAGGCTAATCATAATTAGAACCAAGTTTACATTTCACTGCTACTTTAATTAAAACATTCTGGACAGTCAAAGGCCCTTTTAATTGACCTGTTCCTCACATTTTACCCAAGCTAAAGTCTGTGTGTATATATGTGTGTCTATTTAAACACAGGGGCTCATCAGAATGCATGGACTGAGACAGCAAAGGCACAATAATTAAAGTTACCATCAGTGCAACAAGGCAAACAGGGAAACCTCAACGGAAACTAAACAGTGTGTGTGTGAGAGAGAGAAAGAGAGAGAGAGACAGAGAGAGAGGGAGAGAGACAGTGACCATGCGTTAAACACATAAAACCAAGGCAATGTCAAGATTAATAAGAAGTGTGTGTTTGTCAAAGCTTCTCATCAGCCAACGTCTGAAAGATAATTACAGTGAGCAAAAGAAAAATTACAGAGGTAAAAAGGTTAGCATTGTATTAATCGCTGCACTCCATCTGAATGTGATTTCTGTTTAAATGACAGAACAGTTGTCTTGATTAAAGTAACAGACGACAGCTTCATGTCAACAAAAAACTTCAGTAGAAGCTTAATCCCAAGACGGACTTAACTCATGACCAGAAATTTAACCTTGAGAGCAACACTTCACTTTGCCAGGACGTTTTTTTTACTTTTCAGTACAAAAACACCTCTAATGGAGTTTGAGAAAAGTGAATTTCAAACCTGAGCTACCCTTGGGATGCACCATGACTGTTAGCGTTTCAGCTGAAGTATTACGTGCCAGCAAAACATTATGGATACAGCATCACCTGTGTCATTAGGTGTTTTAATGTATTAGATTTTCTACTTGGGTTGCCAAAATGTCCTTAAGCAGCACAGAGAGTGGGAAGTCTCCCAGGACAATCATTAGGCCAAATTTTAGCTACAGCTGCATAACTTTTCTTTCATCGACTTGATACAATATTGACAGTATAGTAATGGGTGACAGGGGACATTATTAGGCCTCGTCAGAGGTCTGCATTCTGAACATGGCCTTCTTATTTTAGATTGTTGTAGCTACATCACAGACGCAGAAGTGCTTCATGCACAGACCAGAACAGGAAGGCTCTACAGCAGCCTGAAGATCACTGCTACCATCTACCAAACATCAGTGAGGATACTGAAAGAGAACAACCACCCAAGCCACAGTCTGTGTTCACCCTGCTGCCATCTGGTAGAAGACACAGGAGTATCCGCTGCCATAGCACCAGACTAAAGAGCTGCTTTTTCCTCAAGCTGTGAGACTCATCATTTCATTCTCTACACTCCATCCCAGAAAATAGTTGAATTATTATGACATATACGGACTACAGCAAGCATTTCCTTATACAGCCCTGTGTTGTAAACTGATAAACAAACCTTTTAAAAATTCCTCTGCCACATACTGAGCACAACAATAGTAAGAGAGAGAAAATGACAGGTTAGACACTTGGTAGCTTTTTCCACTCCTGAGGCAATAAACATGTTTTTCTGCATTGCTTTTTAGACATTTATGAAGCCATTATCTAGCCTGCATGAATGTTTTAAGGTTTGCATTGTGAGTCGTAGATTACCTTAAGTTTACGTGCATATGCATATAATAATAATAAGGAAGAAAATAAATCTCACATCTCACGTGTTCCATCACTGACATATTTTTCATACGTTCCCCAGCTCGACTTCCAATAGCTGCTCGTCATACTAAACTCAACAGCCTGGAAGATAATACCTTTCAAATATTCACACTTCCGTAACTTCATCTGGCAGGGTATGGATGATTCACCAGCAATATGCCTTGAACATCAAAATCCACCTGTCCATCTAATAACTATAGGTCCCCTGTGAAATAAGGTATGCATGCAGAAGCTAAGAGCACCAAGAATTTCTCCAATATTCAGAATTCATGCCAAGTGATAATGATCATCACGGCAGCCTTCAAAAAGTGCTGTCAGCTGCTTTACATTGAGCATGTTTTATTGGATTCTTTTTGTGCTTTTTTCTACAGTAACCCTGGTCTCATATTAAAACCAGCCCTGAGAAATCATAAAAGAGGCCCAAATGGAGCACATCACGGTGAGATGCCAGTTTTAACAACACGTGCATAAAAGCCTTAATTAGTGTCATTACAGCCCACCTCACATATGCGTGATAATGTGAAATTCTCTGTTAGACACTTCTCCAGCTTTGCTTTCATCTAGCCAACACCTATTTCCAGCTTCTCTCTATTTTTGTTTCCCATCTCTTTCTTTAAGTGCATTTCACCACTTTATAGTGCACCTTCAATCCTTTATAGTGCTTCTTTGCACCTCTCACCTATTTCAATGTTTCATAGAGGCTCTCCTCACGTCCTCTTCAACCCCATTTTTTCACACACACAACACATTTACCTGTTTTCTTCCAATGTGCTTGTTTTTTCCAAGCTCGTCTTGTTCTCGTCTTCCCCTCCTTGTTCCCACATTTTCCATCCCCTCAATTTATTCTCCTCTTACTGTTCGCCAGCTGATTGCAGCAGTGTACTTCCCGGCCTCTGTCTGCCTGATCAGGGTGTCTGTGGCAGTGTGAGTGTGTCTTACACGGGCTCAGTGATTGAGTGAGCTCACTGCACACAAAAGGGCAGTAATCCCATGCGTTAAAGACTGCTACTGACATGGACCATTTAACCTCACCCTCTCTAAACTCTGTGTTCCATCTTGCCCTCCCCATCTTTACTCGCATCCTTTCTTTACTCACATCTTTATCCATCCCCAAGCTTCTTAAGACCCCAGATGTAGCTAAGAGGGTTTGGGGAAGAATGTAGCGTCGGAGCAAAGCAGAATAATGGTGTATGGGGTGACATTAGTGCCAAAATTCTGCCGGTGAAAGATGATTAGATAATAAAGAGGATTTTTTTTTTTGCATTTGTTAACTGGCAGTGCAACACAATGACTAATTAAACTGGGTTTATGTTCACATCTTATCAGGACAATTACACTATTTATTGCATTTACCACAACATAATGTCATGCTAATGCAAAACAACAGATGCCAAATTCTCAGAAATATTGAGGAAACTAAGAAATAAGTGGAACAAACCAGGAGTGATTCATGCGACTGGATTCAGGCTAGAGACCGGGTACCCACACACTTCATCACCCAGTATTTAACCCCTAACCTATGAATCAGATGACATGTCAGTTTTGGTCAACCAAAAGCACAGCCATCCCGGTATTTCTCATATTCCTCGTTCATTCCTCCAAGCCAGGTTAAAATCACTGGGAGAGATTAAAACCACAGCTGGGTCTAGCCTACTACAACATTCATGCTGCTCTTCTTACATTGTACACTTCTTACATCTTATTTGAAACAGCTACATCAGTCCACATGGATTACAGGACACATATTAATGAATTTCTAAATGTCACCAGTGATATTTAACACCATTTGCAAGCTGTGCTAGTAGCCAAAACCATGGGTACACTTGTACATCACTCCAATGTGGGAACTTCAACCACTGGCAATCTTTTTCCATTGGGGTTAAGTTGCTCTTTAAACATCATTATCAAAATGTCATGGTGAACTCAACCCACAGTGCCAAAAAAAACATCTAATGTTGCCATTATGTAATCACAAAATGTTGACGGTGATATAGTTTGATGGCTGATGTTTTATTCTGCACTAATGAATTGTGCAAAAAACATTGCAGTGCTGCATTGAATCATCACTCTCTGCTTCAAGTTTGTCACACAAAGAAAAAACTTTTCAAACAATCAGCCAGTAAACAAGCATACATGCAGACAAGAGGTAACCGTGCTATAGGAGAGGATCTTCTTTTGTGATCACTGAAGGATGCTTCACTAGCGAACAAGTGTGAGTGTGTCTGTGTATGAAGAGCCATCCTCAGTGCTGAGTGAGACAAAAGGGTTACCAGGCAGTGAGGGAAAAAAAACAAGGATTTGAAGCCCAACAGTCACCGTCACCAGGGACACCATTAAGCCTTCAAAATCTGCCTATAAGAGAACAATTCACTCTTTTCTTCCTGTTTTAACTTGCATGTTTTTTAGTCTCTTACACTCCCAAACGGATGAATTATAAATGATTCTGGGTTGCTAGTTACCATGCATGCCTTTAGTGAGGGCAGAGGGTGGATGTGACACTAGTGGATGGTGAATTGCTGGGGGAAAATCCAGTTGCAGAGGCACATAATGTGGCTTACAAGGCACTCGGTCACACCGGTAATGCAATATAGATAGTGTTATAAGGGTCAGGGACGATCATGACAAATCATATTAGCATGGTCCCCGCAATATAAAAATGAAATGGTCATCCCTTTCGGCTGGGCATGTAAAAGGCCTGCTGGGGTTACCAACGCACCTTAAATATGCAATGGTTGGCTTTACCTCCAGCATCATACCACTGGCAAATTTACAGCCATCTGATAGCTGTGCATATTATGTCCTTTAGGTCCTTTGTGCAAGGTATACAGTATATTAAAGGACACGATTTATAATATTAATAAACTTAATCCACTGAATGGTATAACTTGTTTAGTTATGATGTTAATATGTGGCCTAATAAAATATTTAAAATATTTATAATACTTTTATCATGATTTACATACTTTGGTTCAGACAAGTAGTGTACGTTCAAGATTGGCGGAGGGGAGTAACCATTATATCATGAATAGTTCTGCAACCTTTTTTGAATTCTTACTGAATTTGTAGTTCATTTCTTAATTCACTTCACTTTCATATTTTGTTTTATTCCCTCTTTTGTAAGAATACTGCACTTAATTCTGATTGATTGTGTATTTAAGGTAATCCTCTGTGTAGGTGAACTGAATCTAGTGTGTGAATTTATTAATTTTATTTACTTACCCACCTTCCTTTTCTTCTCCCTCTGTTTTTATACTAATATCATCTATATCTATATCACGCTAGTTGCTATGGATGTTGTTGCTGTATTCATTTTTTGCAAATGAAACAACAAAAAGCAGCATTTAAAAAAGATGTATGCACTTTAATACCTCGTGTATTTTGAGATCTATGTTGAGTCTAGTCGTCACCAGGTTTAATCAGTGATTCAGACATTCACATTCTGAAAAAAGCTAACTGTATATGTATAAATAAATAGTACATAAAAAATTGTTAACATGTTCACTTTAGGACGGAGATCAATACAGGAGTTGTGTTAAAATCAATACAGAGCTTAGAGATTCAGGGCCAGTTTCCTGGACAGGGTATAAATTAAACCAGGACACGGCCATAACCTTGAATAGTCACTCGTGGTTTAATGAGTGGCTTTTCTAAACACTTCTTAAATTTAGCTTCTTCTTGAAATGGACAAGGGAGTCGAGCCAGACCTAATATAGTTCATCTTTCAACTTGAGAAGTCCCACTCGGTGCATACCCTGGTCACAATTAAAAAGCAAAAACAAAACAATTAAAGGCATGTCAAGATTGGGAGCTGTCTTTATCCACCTTAAGCACTGGCCTGAGGTGAGAATGTAATACACATGGCCAGCCAAGTCAGTAACAACATCTTTTAAAGGCTCCAGAAAGAGCATTATGTAACTGTGTCGGAAATCTGATTCTTGTAGTTTTATTTTCATCCAAATTAACTCTAAATATCGGAGAACAAAATGCATTACTGTTGGATTGTGCCACACTGACTGAAGAGTAATTACTGCCTCTGATCTCTCACTGTTCTCCACTGTGCACCACTCAAGGTCAAGTTAATGAATAATGAAAGGTTTAAAAATGATGAAGTAACCTTTGCAATAGTTTCTGTGAGGAGAAAAAGGTTTTGAAGAATAAAGATATTATTCAGTAAGAGAGATAAGTATGAGAAAAATAAGATGTTTGGTTTGTTTTCTACAGGAAAGAAGTTTAATATTTTATGGTTTTAAGACAGCAGAGATCCAATATCACCAGATAATAAAGGAGGAAAAAAGCTCACTGCACTGACTTTACACAAATAACCCCAAACACGCCTCCACATACTCCTGATGCAGAGATGTTTGTTTTTTTTTTTAATAAATGCACCCAAGGCAAACCCCCAGGAAACAATTGGATATAGAAAAAGTTAGGATAAGGTCAAGGTTATGGAAAGGACTCGCCATCGACCAGCTACGGTTAAACTTAAGGTAAACCTCCGGGGAAATAAAGGTTAATCGATGCAATGTCCTTTACATGTGTAGTGCAACCAATGAGTGTGCTTGTTTGTGTGTAGTGGGGAGGGAAAGGTGGTGAAACAGTAGAACATGCTGACCAAGCACGAAGCATTTCAGACTGTCCGTTATGCATTATGAGAATATGTTTTCAGAATATACAAACATGCACAGCCTGGAGAAAACTGGAGGCATCGAATAAGCACTGCTGTTTAAAGCTCTACAGTACATTTGTGTCATCGATACGGCTGTAACAAAAATACAATTACATGAGCCTCCTTTTCTATTCATTATACACAGTTTGTAGTGTAGTTGGTATCTGAAAGCAGATGTAAGACACTAAATTGCCAGAGAGAAACGTTCATCAGCTGATATTTCCAATAATTCATCCACAGTACTGTTGTTTTTAAACTTTTCCCTGACTTGGACTCCCAACCTGGTTATTATCTAAAAAAAAATGTAATAGCAGCCTTATAGTATTATATTATATCCCCTCTAGCTGCTACAGCATATTTCCATCAACCCAAATGCTATTCAGTTTTTTGCTCACAGTGGTGGACCAATAGCGCTGGCTACTATTATATTTGTACTTGCCAGGGTGGACAAAAGAAAGCCAAGCATTTAAAAACTCATTTACATGTACTATATAGCTAATCATAGTACAAACCTTCAGTTTATATAAGCCGAGGGTTGAGTGGAACGCATGAGGTGGGAGCTCTGCTAAAGAGCATAATAAATCACTCGAACGGGGCTTAGCAGGAGGGAAAACTACAAAATATGAAGAAAATACAAGACACTGGTATGTTATGTTGTGTGAGCTAACTGGCTCTCACATGCATGGCCAAGAGGCACATCTATGCCAGCGCAATTATATGCAAATAGCCGCACTGTCAAGGCCATCAGTGGGAATGAATGAAAATAAAAGAAGCCCTTCAAAGACTATCTGTTTTCATCGACGATCAAAGGCTGGTCCGGCATTACTATTAAGCTGTTGTCTTTGTATGATGGCTACTTCGCCAAAGGGTCCCCCCCGCTGTCATTAGTGCTAAGAATCATGGAAACTGAATGTGGTCGCTTCTGTTGACAGGCTTCTCTAAAACAGGAAATCCTGACATGCTGTAATAGCTAAGCATCAAGCCAAAAGACTCCATACTGTGCCAACAACTAGAAACACTAGCACTTTCTAGGCAGCTGCTAGAGAAAACAGCAGAGCGGACGAGAATATGTGTGTTCGTGCTAAGATGGAGGAAAAATTGCCGGGGCCAGATTGGATTTCTTGCTACTGAATTCTCATCTGCAATCGTCAGCAGCGCTTCTTCCAGTCCATCTGTGGACAAGTGTCTGATTACTGATGAAAGCAAACAGCTGACTATGAGAGACATTTCTGAGTAGTAAGAGAAACAAGCCTCAGGACCGATTTATTCATGCTGAGAAATTCATTTTGATCCAGACAGCATCAAGCATCATTTCAGTAAAACTGGCAATAACAGAACTTGATTTTACTAACTGATTCGGAGTAAATAGCTGTGCCACGGCTGTGAAAGGCGAATGCAAATACAGCAATAATACCATCTCTGTCCTACAGGCTTTGAGTGTAGGGTCTGTGAACAAACTCATAACACTCTGATGGTATTTAATTCCAGAGAGATTTCAGAGTCTCTTCCGTCAAGTTAAAAGTCAGGAATAATGAGCCCTCTACAATCAATGAATACGACTGATGGAAGAGAGAAGGAACAGAACGCCACTCACTGTGGGTCCTAATACACATTAGGCAGCATGCCAGTCCCAGCCCTGCCAGCAAATATCAGCTTAAATGGTGACTCTCATCCTGCGCACCGGATATTCAATTTGTTCCGTAAGCCAGGGATGAAAAAGCAATTATTCACAGTCCCCTCTTTTCACGATCTGTTTCTTTAAGATATCTCCCTTTTCCCCCCCACTAACAAATAAACCTCCAGATTAGTTCTGTGTGTGACTGTTCATAGGGGCAGCCAGTTGAAGCACTAAGATCAGAGCAACTTAAAAGCCTGTCAATCAGTTTGAAAGATGGAGTCCGGTTTGGCAAGACAAGATATGTACCCCCTCTGTCCCCATCATGCCCAGAGGACACTGGTAAAAGCCACTAGATAATGGCTTGATAGCTGGATGTCACTTTGGAGCATGGAGGAAAGAAGTAAGCGCATGTCAGAACACTTCTTTTACATCAATTACACTACACAGAGTGCCCTAAAACCAAGCAACCCCCACCCGATCAGCGAGAAGTGCTGTCAGGGGAGCCCACTGAGCCGAGGCTCCAATTTACACTTGGGGTATTAGGTGGGACCCTAGCGTGACTGTGTAAAGTACGACGGAGCTGCTTCGCATGCTCTCCGTTCCTTGAACACATCCCAGCACAAGTTGGCGGATCTAGTGAGGCAGAGAGAAGCTCATGTTTGAGTCATACCCTTGTTTCCTTCAAATGTTGCAGGAACAACACCTGTTGATTGAGAGACGAAAAAATGGTCTGCCACTATAATTGGCTCTCTTCGTGTTCAGAGAGCAGGGATACAAAATTGAGAGTCAAAAGATGAAAAGGGGAGCGAGACAGTGGCGTGACCATAGGGTGAATGGAAAGGAGGGATAAGCCTCAGAAGTTAGAGTTATCCATCTGAGAAGGGCAGTGTGACAGCATCAGCTCCACACTGGAAGAAGCTTTAAGGCTGGTCACCCATGATTGAGTTTCCCCATCCGCCTCCATACCTTAACTCCAACTCCACAAAAAAACTTTCAATGTATGTGCTGCCTTTTGGGCCCTGCTCAAATAATGGGAGACTTCTTATTATCCAGATAGCAATTCTCTTTAACCTTTTTCTATTTTTGGACGCTATAGAAAGGATGGAGGACAAAAGGGATGGCTTAATGCCAAATGCGGACCGTTTCTAAGATGGGCACCATACAGTGGATGAGACAGGGTGTGCCAGCGAGAAAGAAAATGGGAGAACAGGCCTGGCTACCTCAGCTGGCTCACTAAAGATAACGTGAGCGGTGAGCCTTCAAAGCGACCGGGGCTAAGCAGAGTATGATCATTAGTGCCATTTTTAACACCATTCTAACAGAAGGACATACATCGGCTCATTCGTTCGGCAGCATATTAATGTCTGTATACAAGAAGTGACTTAACACTCCATAGAAAGCAATATGTGACCAATTTAGAGTATAGAAATTAACAGCAGCTGTTTCTTTTACGGAGGGGAGGAGAAAACACTTGAAAAACCCTTCACCCACACAGCCAGCCGCATTTAAACAAGCACCCGTGTGATCTTAAATAAGACAAAAACAAAAGCATATTGGTGACATTTTTAGATTATAGCTCCTCTTTTCCATAATCACAGTCTAATTAGTCAGTTGCGAGATGTGACAGTTTGCCACAGCTGGCTCCGTTGCAACCAATAAGGCTATATTTAAACAATTCCTTACTTACTGGTGGGATGTGGGGGATGTTTACATTTCCTGAGAAATATCTACCAGCTATCTATAGCCTTAATAGTTTATAGTGTATAAGACAAAGTCTGTTAATAACATCTGGTTTTCTGTCTCTAAGATTGTCTGTAGCTACATTATACATGTATTACATTATATTTAACTCCCGTTCCTTTTAATATATAATATTCTGTAACATATCAACGATGACTCCTAACTGTTGAAATAACCGAATACCTGAAATGATCATGATCAGAATAAATGGGCGTGAATATTTGTGTGACCATGTTTTCCCCTTAAGAATGCCCGTCTTCCTGTTACCAGATCATTGCTTTGATACAGATCACAGTACCTGTTAAAGCTCAGCTCCACAGTCAGCGCACAATGCCAAATCACCCCAGCTGTTACATCCTTCATGGTCTGAATTTGAATGATGACCGTGCAGAATCAAGCAAGATGGTGATGGGGCACACACCAGGGTTTTAAAGAGCTCAAATCTTAGTGGGTTGTAAGAGCTTAGTTAATGGTTTAGCACTAGAGTGGCTATGAAGAGTTTTTTTTTAAAAAACCTTTCTGAGCAACAGTGAATGTTATTCCTTTGGTCCAATTGTCATTTAGATTTGATGCATTTTTCAATTTAAATCACTGACAATGTCAACAGATGCTGTCCTAATACAACAAAGCAACAACTGAGAAGATGATGGACAGATGAACAGCAATCAGGGTACAAGTAAACACAATTTGGGCGTGAATTTGTAAATAAATTGCCATCTATCACACTGCGCTCTCACAAAATAAGTCAATTTACAGATTTAAGGACTTTCTGCAACAAACTTCTATTTCACAGTGCTACAGTCACACCTTAGGAAAAAGGCTTTAGGGCTGAACTCAATCAATAAATCATCATTAACAGTGTCAGATTCAAAAACACTTTTCATACTTAATTTACGCACCGATATAGCAATAATGGGCGTAATAGTGATTAGATAAACATTTACCAAAAGTCGCTGGTGGTCAACCACTACTGGAGGATGGGGAGGGACTGGTTGTGGCTCTTCCTCTATCCTCTCCTCAGACTCCATCTGCTGCTCTGACAGGCTCTTCTTGCATTTCCTGGCTTTGGAACACCCTAATAAACGGATTAATGATGAAAGAGGGGTTAACAATGAGGGTTACGAGAATGAATGCAGTGTGATAGCAATCAGAAACGACCTAATATGAATGCGTGAGCTAAATATAAGACCCCTTTCTGCTTTTCAGTGGTTCATGACAAAAACCAAAACTGGATAGTTACAAAAGGGAAAAAAATCCAACTGCCATGCCTCCATGATGAATAAAATACTACAGTATGTGAGGAAAATCTATTTGAAGCTACTAGCAGCTACTGAGGCCACGATATTTCACATCTGGCCTCTTTCCTGTCCATTTATAACAGTGCTCAAGAAACGCTTTGATGGAAACAAAAGGCCTGGCTCAGCTTGTAATGAATGTGTGGGCGGAGTAGCCGAGTTGTCTGTTGTTTGAGGAGCCAGTTTGTTTGTGTTCTGTTGTCTGATCGTGCCATCCTCTGATGGCTTCTCCATATTCTAGCAGCACCATTACCTCAGCCTTCCAGCTGGCCTCTACTCGCCACAAACCAAACAACATGCCTCTAATTAAAAACATTAACTTATTGGATTATATTGAAATACTGCACACCAATAGAAAGGGAGTAATGGCTCAGGGCATAGGGGGGAAAAAAAGATGTGGCTGATTCCAAGGTGGGGAGGGAAAGTCAGCCAACATTGTGAATCTTTTAAGGGCAAAGAAAACATTTCAGAATACATATCAGAAGGTGCAGAGTGTCTACAAAGGCACACATAATTTCAATCCCCTGGAGTTTCTCCATTGAAATGTACTGTCTGCTACCCCTGGAGAGAGCATTTTTATATTCTGTATGACTTACGTTGCATTATTCATGCCCCCCTCTTTTTTTATAAGCTAAACCGAGTGTAAATCAGAGGAGCTGGATGATAATCAAAAAAGCAATTTATCATCATAATTAAGTGGTGGGCAAAGCACTGACTGGATGTGCAAAAATTAACAGATTTTGTTAACTCGCTTAATTGCTTATCTGTAAAGATCAAATGATTTGTAAGTGAAATGAGGAGATCAAAGTGAGAAGCTGAGAACGTGCACCTTTCTATTCTCGCTTAAAAACTCCCCTGAGATGCTGTTCAAGCTTAAAAAAAAAATAAATAATAATAATTTCATTGATTGATAGCTTATCCAAATATTTGCACAAGTGACAGTTTTCACCTGTGACTCACAACAAAACATCTCTAGAAATACACCATGTGTCGTGGACTACGCAAATTAAGTTGCTGTCTCCTGGGTAAAAATGTTGCATACTGTGTTATTTGCATTTTCAACGAATGCTTAAGTCATTAAAAATTGTTTACGATCGAGGGGAAAAAAGCTCAGCCTTCTAATTAACCAACAATGCGACTAAAGCCCGACCAGTGAAAACTGTAAATCTAGCATTATACCTTCATCTTGATCTTCTTCAATATTTTCTGTTACTGCCCTCCCGTCCTGGGGAGGGTGCTCCTGAGTTGGCTTGCTGTTGTTGTCTTTGTGCTCTTCCTGTTCTGGATCATTATTAGAGCCCTCAGCTGTGCTCTGATGAGTCATTTTCTCAGCCTCACTGCTCTTCTTGAGGCTCTGTGAGTCCAAGCTGTCCATTGACTCGTTTCCATTCACACAGCCCACTTGTGATACTATGAGACCCTCTGTGTGCTTAGGCTGGGCCTCAGCATCTGAAGACTCGGACGTTTCAATCAAAGTCTGGATGACAGCCTGCTTGTCCTGGCTATCCCCATCTGCCTTGGGCTGAGAACTGTCACAAGGGCAGTGAAGCTCGGTGTGTTTCTCTGTGTTCTCGGACTCTGCCTCTTTGGCTGTTGGCTCCTCCTCCTTAGGTGTTGGCTCTTCTTGGGCTTCACTGGCATCTGGAATTTCAGAAGGAGCTGCAACGGGGGGCTCATTGGAGCTCTCCTCCTCTGTGGATGGGACATGGGGATGATGGCCGTTGGGCTGGGGACCCATGGTATCACAAGATGATTCCTCATCCTGGGTCAAACACGAGTCACTCGGCCCCGCGGCTTCCACTTCTGCCTCGGGCTCCTCCTCCTCTTCTTCTGTTCCTTTCTTGTAGTACCTCTTCTTACGGATGATGCCCCGCCCCCAAGATGGCCGCCGGCGAATCTTCCGCTTTATATGATCTGTGAGGAAGAGAGGAAAGCAGGAGAAAAATATTCAATAAAACAAGCAGGAAACATTCACTAAACTTCAGAATAATTAAGAGAAACTACAAAAATGGCCAGCGGTTCAGACAGTTGATTCCAGTTAACACTGAAATCACTCTTAACCTTTGAAAATAAAAAAAAGGCTGTTAAATTCTATGTCTCGCAGGATAAGAGGCAAAGCATACAAGAAAAGGAGACAAGGAAATGCATAAAAACACACTTGAAGATTAAATAGCCAAAAAAATCATAATATTTTAAGCATTCACTTGTAAACACATACTGTATATTTTCTCAAATTTTCCTGAAAAAGATACTGAGCACTAGAAAAACCCCATCCCTTCCTCACACAGTATCATAGGGTAGCTTGAAAGTTGCTCAAATTTAAATCTGGACATTTGGCCTTCTTCAAAGAGTAACAGTCAGTGGGTGACAAGGATTGCAGGGGAGAGGCAGACAGAGACAGCAGCCCTGCTACATCATGGATGTTGGACACTAATGACAACAGATGGTGCTTGGGGTTTTAAGAGGAAGGGGAAAAGCAAAGCCTGCTCTCTGAGAATGCAGTAAAAGTGTCACAGCAAGCAACCAAGAATGTTAAATGCAGTGAAACTTCAAGGCATTTGCCTTCATTTACTGCTCTTCTCAAGCAGCCACTGAGCTTCAGACAAGAGCAACAAAGTCAGACACAGAGTGAGAGTGTGAAACAAAAACCACACAGTGACCACCACAATTCAGTTTCCTAGGGAAACAAGCGTTTGAACTTGACGACGAGCAGCATTGCCATTACCTGTCAGTGAGCAAACGCTAACCCTTTGGGGTCTTGGCACAAAAAGGCCTTTACAGTTTAAAATCATCACTTGTGTCACATCAGATAGCTTTTGACACTGCATACCACCAGGATGGACTACCTCAAAAAGAAAAAAAGGAGATAACTTTAAAAAGGTCCCACTGTTGTAGGTATGTGTAAATGAGCTCAGCTCTGGATATGGACTCCAGATCACATGGACTAATTAAAATACATAAAGTCCTACCTATCATAATTCTGTCGAACCACTGGAATGGTCCAAGTCCTGCCAAGTTGAATCTTATGCAGGATCAATAACATACATCAGCCTGGCTCTTCAAGGACTAAGTGGTCTCTCCACTGTGTTTTTCAGAAGAGATCATGCTACAGTATACTCCCTATATGATTTGAGCAAAGCTTTTGCCTCAATACTACAAAAGGTCTCCATTGTATAATCTGTATCAGTACCACCTTCCCCGCAGCGATATGAATACAACTCTGAGTCACCTGTCATCTCTCCTGTCTCCCCCAATGCTTTTAACCAGGGCTCATTTTTCCACTCTAAAAGATGTGATTATGCACACTGTGCGTGCATCAGAGGAAGGTAGAAAATGAAACCCTATGTTAAGCACTTGTTCACAACAGAGAGGCGACAGCAAGGAAAACAGTTATACTATCTGAAAGTTATATCTCGTCTCCTGCAACAATGCAACACAAATGGGATAATTAGTCCACCAGTGCTTGCTGGTGGACTCAGGACACTCCTCTTCAGTAACAGTCTTCTCAGGTGATCCACCTAATGACCAGCCATGTATTTCCTGTCACCACAACCAGCACAACAAGGGAATAAGTGTCAACTAATGCTGTACAATTATTGTAACAAGCAGTAATTTACATCTGTTTATGCATTGGCTACATTTTGAGTATGTACTATATCAAGGACACAAACTACCAGTTCCAAACACCTTCAAAGATAGTATATGAACCAATTACGAACTACAAACAGTATCTAGTACAATCTTTACTGCAATCTACGGCTTGCCAGGGAACTATCAAATAATCCAACATTATAATTTTGCCTGGCCTTTTCCTAAACTCACAATGGCATGTGCTGAAGTGCTGCCTTGAAATTCTAGCTGCAGTCTCGTTTTGTAATACACCAAGTTTCAAGTGTTCAAGCATTGCTCCTGCTATGTATTTCATCACACTAGGGGACTATTGGATACCTTTCATACACAGAACTACCACTGAGCACAAATATCCACACAGACTGGTGTTTAGAACACTTAATAAATGATAGGAGAGGAGCTGGGCAGCATTCCCTGGAGAGGGAGCCACCAGAGCCGGAGGTTCAAAGAGACAATGAGACATCCTCGCTGCCAAGGCATAATGCAGTGATCGACAGCCTGTCAACCGGCCCATCATGCCCAGTTGAGGCTCTCTCAAGTGGGTACAGGGAGCTGTTGGCTAAGTGAGTTTTAATGTGGTATGCAACTTTAGTTTCTGGTTCCTCCTGATCTGATCTCCATGGAGGAGACAGCTGCAGGGTAAGCTAAGGTGCAAGCAAAGATCAGCAGTAGTCTTCAGGCATGACTGGCACATGGGATAGTTGCTCTGCTCTTAGTGGGAGACCACAGATGAAGAAAGACAGCAAGACTAAAGGAAACACAGCAGGCATCTCTGATTGTTGTGGATGCTGGCATCCCATCAATAATGCTCATTTGTTGTCTGAACATGCCCTACTCTCATCTTGACAGATTGCTCACTTTTGACCACCACTTTTTTTTTAGTTAACATAAGATTTCATTTCGAACTGTCACCTTGCAGGGTCCGGCTATTAGTCATAGCTTCGCTCTTTTCAAGTTCAGTACAGAATATATTGTTTTTTCTGTAAAGTTTTATATTTTTTCTGAATATATTATTCTTGTATCAAACCCCGCCAAGTAAAGGCCAACTTCAGCACAGTTACTCTGAAAGGAACATTATAAAGAAGAAGCATATACGCTAATTTTCTGCTGACCCCTATTTTCTCTTTTAACCCCCTCTGGATATTAGACACACATACCAAAACAAACAATCCACAACTCGATGAAAAAGGTCCCAATGGGGTCAGATATCACCATCGGAGCTATGAAGCGTGCTCCTAAGGGAGGAAGAGGTGAGACAGAATGGCGGCAAATGACTCGTCATAGTCACCTCTTAAATAATGCATGAAAACTGTTAGAGCATGAACAGCCAACCACAGAGCGGAGATATGCCGATGGGGGAGGGAAGGGGGAAGGGAAAGAGAAGCAGAGCACTTTGTATTAATTAAAAGTGCCTAACCCATACAAGATTCATGCAGAGGCAGAAATATTTCAAGTTGCCATCAGACGTACATGTCAGAACAGTGTGTGTGCACGTACATGTGCACATGCATGCACACGCGCACAATTACAGCTTTTGAAAAACCCCTAGGAGACGAGTATCCAAAGTGCAGTACCAGCAAGTATTTAATAAATAAATCAATCCAGTGACACTGATGGACAATTCAGAGGCATACTCTAGCAGTGCCTTTGGGTGGAACTGTGAATCAGTGCCTCTGATTCACTGATTTCTTTATTTAATAATTCCTAGTATTAAGTAATCAGCTCACAACTTACTGACAGAAAATCACAGAGAGAGGACAAAGGAAGGAAATGTTCTGTTGAACATGGATGAACAATAAAAAAAACTGACTGCTTTTATACTGTGTTCAATGTTAGAAGTTTTTCCGTCCACAGATGTACATGGCCAGACAGATCCACTGTCTCTGTAGCACCATCAAGTCAATAAGAGCCCCAAAGCCTTGTCGGTATAATCCAGAGACATTTCTATGTACAGTTTATAATAGGGCCATCCAAGGAAACTTAGCACCCCATGCCCATAGCACTATGCAATATGGTGTAGGCTATTTATTAGTCTACATGCACAAGCCCATAAAGACAAAAAGAGTATCCATCTCAGATAGGTTGGTATGATGGGTCTTTAGGCACAATGCCACACTACCATCATTGTGTACGCAAACTCACTATGTACTCATCACTCTCATCTGCTACTGTTTAAATTCTTAATCAGTTCACTTTGTATACATTATGCAAAAGGAAAAACATCTTGGACTGATTAACCTTCAAGTTCTACATCAGAGGAACATTTCCTCTTCTAAGGAAAAGCATGACATTTTGGGAAATGAGCCTTCTGCTTCCTTGCCAAGAATTAGATTAGAAGACTGACACCACTCTAATGTTTGCACTGTAAATATGAGGTTACAACCAAGCAACTAGTTAGCTTGGCAAAACTTACAAGCACCTCTGTAGATCCCTAATCAACATGTATCTCATTTGTTTGATCGGTACAAAGGCCAAAGTTTAAAAACAACAAGTCACAGGGGGGTTATGTGCTGAACCATTTCTCGGTCAGGAAATGTAACGTCCTGGGGTCTCCTCTGGTTGCTGGGCAACTGCTCCCAAACATTTTTCCCCGAAATGTCAAACAGGCCCAGAGCATACAGGAAAAATATCATCTTAAATCAAGGCCTCAACCTTTCCCATATCCCCATAAACAGACACTATATTTATATGAAATGTAATCATCTCATTGTGACCAGCTCCCATATCTATTGGCAAACACATTGTCCATTTACAAATTGTAAATCTGGCCTCCATTTCCTCAGTGGTGGCCCACATTTGAAAAACTGGCATTTGTCTGAAGCTACGATGCTGAAACTGAAAAAAAGACTTAATGAAGCCTCGACATTTACTGCACAGTTAGGGTTATATGTCCTAAATGATGATCCCAACACAATTCTGGATATGGATTATAACTCTAAATGATGTGAGGAACAATAAATGCAACTGCTTTGCAATTTTACAGTAATTCAATAATCAAATGTAGTCAATGGGAGAGTAATTCTCTGGACAACAACACCAGATGAGCACACGAAGGTCAAAGTGTAACTGTGAGGACAGACCATAGCCATGATTAAAGTATACTTTCTGATTTTCAACATAAAATCCACCTTTAGCAGTTCAGACAACGTTATTAGGTCATTCGTATTGGGAAAAAAATGAGCACTGTTATCATTTTCAAAGAAATGTGGAGAATGTAGATTTAGTGGTTAATAAGCTGCATTAATAACAATCTAGAAGGCTGCCATTCTACATACCTACTCCTATATGTTTGGGCAGTTTAATCTCAAACAAACTAACTTACTGTATCTGATGATGGATTTGTTAGTGATGCAATGATGCATTGCTGTTATTTTAATCACATTTTATGTTTCTCAAAAACTCCAAGCTACAAGGAATTCATGGACATGTATCAACATTTTCTCCTGGCACTGGTCTGGAGAGTCAGCTAGTCTGTCCCAATCAGTTCAAATTCACACAGACAGTCCTTCCCTAACCTGGACAGATGTCCTGTTGTTTACTAACCTACTTACCTCCTTATTGTGTAAGTGTGTGTATGTACCATATAAGTGTGTGTGCCTGTGTGTGTGCGTAGTGCCATAAAGTGTATGTGGCCATTGCAATGAACAACACTTTCTACCCCTCCAGATAATGCTTGCACTCTAATTCTCCTCTATCATTCACATTTAGGACACTGTGACAACATTCGGGTACACTCGTGCTTTGGAAGTGTCAGACAAAATAGGTGAAGATACAAATGTTTTTGGGTGTGTTCACATGTGTAATTTAATAACCAAAGGAGATCTGTGCGCATATTGGTAGTGCAATTGATTTCATATTCACATCAGTCGCAGAATGAGGGCTATAGATCTCAGAAAGGACTCACACTTGCAACAAGACTCCAAACTGAATAATATTAGACTTAAATTTGAGTGCGAATAAAAATGAGATATGGGGCGGCATGTGAGATGTGAGAGCTATTCTGTCAATATATGAATTCAATGTGATAATGGCTTTAAGCTGGTTCAAGGGTAACGGTAGAATAAAACTATAGCTTTGATAATGTTACATACTTTATTGTACCATAGCTGTTTAGCATTTAAATTCATGAATTACACTGTATACACACAAAAACAAGAATTTTCAATCATTTCTACTCAACTGGTTCATTAAAGATTGAACATATAATTGTGGTGCAACTTGAAGGATCAATGTGTAGGATGAGCTGAAAACCCCTCATCTCACACTCCCCTGTGGTGGTTGGTACAAACACACAAAGTGCAAAAGGCCCTCTCTCGAGCTAACGTGCCGTTTGTCCATTCATGGCTAATGTACGAACATGGTGGAGCTCATTCTAAGGGAACAAAAACACAACTATTCCTATTTTCAGGTGATTATACCCTAACAAAAACGTAATTATACATATCATATTCCATTTCCGCCAATATTCTCGTAAATCAAACACACTAAAACTTTAAAAATTAAAGTAAAAAATCAGAAGTAAATGATTAGAGAGATTTAACAAATGCAGATGCTTCCATGCAGGTGTACTACATCATGCAAACAAGCAATTACCACCCTAACAGGCTTTCTAACGTACAGTAAAATGCTGAGCAGGCCCTGGTCTCACCCTAATTAAACACCTATGAACGTTTCCAGCTCTTATCTGGAGATGATTGTACTGAAGTGTTTAGCAACTGCCCTCTCAAGTCACCGCAACCAATCAGCTTTGTGCGTGCTCATGCACACATACAGTATATAAGAGCAGTTACTCACAAGCAGACCCACTGTGTGCATGGTCACAAGCACAACCCAGCATCCAACTCTGTTTCTTGTCATCCAGGTTCATTGGAATCGACTGAAGTTGGGGCCTCAATCCCATAACATTAATGAAGTATTGATCCACCCTGCTCTCATCACCTGCAACTGATGGGGAGGAGCTTGGAAGTTAAGAGCTGTGTCACAATCGTAAAATAAACAAAATAACTTGGCTTTTGTTATAATTTTGACATAGATAGACTGGTGGGCTTTCTTTGGAAACAAGTTCAGTTGTTTTAAAGAGTTGAAATTGTTCTCATCCATCAAGTCTGTAGATTTTATAGTTCAGGCACAATTGTCCAAGTTATTTCATGTACTTATAGACATTTTCTAACATCTCTCACTTTCCTAAATCTTAAATTTGCACATTTGAAAAAGTACTAGTTTCCCTTTTTGTCTACTGGTGAAAGACTGCTTTCTCCACCTCTCCCTCTGATAAATGTGGAATTAATGGCATACTATATTAGCTTACATGAGAAGGCTGTACCGCTTGTCCTAATGACGTGCTTACTATGATATTAATAGCAGATAAAGAAAGTTTGATGATTATGATATTAATAACTGGCAGGCAGGTGACAGGCTGTACATTGACGGTACACAGGGGACTATGATATACTGTTTTATCACGTAATTGAACAAACTAAGTAGCAGTGTTTGAAATAGTGATTTAGTTTCTTCAAAGCTGAAGACCTTTAATTAAAAGTTACACTAAGAATCTTTCTGACTGCATTTCTTGTTGCAAGTCAAAAAGGGTTTGTGAACATGGCTCAATACCACAGTATTGACAGCAAAGCATCTTAATTCTGACACTGCTCTTGTTTTGCCATTCTAAGCATTAGCAATAAGAACGTATTCTTGAAAACTATATTTTTCCCCTCACTGCCGCCCCCCCAGAGGATTTCAGTCTTTTTTCTTCTTCTTCTATCTGAACCATTCCATTGAGCTGTAATTAACACAGCACAAAGGCTGTATATCCCCTGCCATGACTGTTGAACAAATTCCAATTCAATGGCTCCTGATGACTTAAACTAAATGAATAATCCAAATTGTGTCTGTAGTATTGTGCATATAAAAATAAAAAAACACAAGTCATGAGAAGAACCCCTTTAAAAGTTAATATAACAAAATGAGGGTCATGTATAAATAATGATTTCTTTTATATATATACGATGCCTTAGCTCTCTTGAACAGCTACATATAAAATTCTAAGCAGAGGTAAAGGTAAAATGAAGACTATTTATCAGTCTGGCATCAGGCCTTCTTTTCAGCTCAGGGGTAAAAGTCAGTTTATCGCACGTATCGACTTAGCTTTTACTTTAAGTGCAATAGCTTTATACATTCGGATCTGTGTCTGTTCCTTAGCATTGGCGTTTTTCTCTTCATATTTAATGCCTTTATTCTGCTTCTAAATATCACTCCACATTGAAAGATGTGACTGAGCAGCAGCATGTACTAAATTTGTTTTCGGAGTTTTAACTATGGCATTGAAAATGATTCATGAAAATGGATGAGAAGCAAACGGGAGAAAACATGGGAAGCAATGCAGGAGACAAAGAGCCAGAAAGGCTGTCATGGTGACACAGGGCCTCGGGGTCTGTAGGTCATGAAGGGAAGACAGCCGTTTGTCACCTGATGTGACACTTCATGCTGACACTTAATGAAATGTCCGGATCAATAAATGATCCCATCCTTGCTTCTTGAAATGAAGGAAATCAGTCACTTCCCTCAGTTGCCGTGTTGCTCCCTTCGCATTACCCTTCTTCCCTCCCTCTCTCCCTTCCCTCTCATATAAAGGCCTACACACCCACACCAAACTACATGGCTCAGAGGAATAGTTCGAAGTTAGAGCCAATAAACGATTAGCTTAGCCTAGCATAAGGAAGCAGGTAGGGGGGACTGTTAATTTGGCTCAGTCCAAAGGTAACATAAATCTGCCTCCAGCACCCCTAAAGCTCGCTAACAAGTCATATCTTGTTTGTTCTGTGCACAATCTGTAGATAAACAAGTGTACAAACAAGTTTTAACTTTACCTAAGTTACATGCTGAAACTATTTCTATTTCTGGGCTCCACAGGATGCCTGGCAATCTTGCAGTGACAACAAGAATCAATAGTAATAACACCAGGCAAAAACTTCCCAACAACCACAGAGGACCGATTCCATTTAGCCACAATTCTACTTAAAAAAACCTTGTGTTCACACGTGCACTGCGGCACGTCTCGTCATGTAAGACCAGAGTCAGCATTAACTTTGCATAACGGATGTCTAAGTTAAAAGCCTAAACAAAAACCATTAGGTAACATCAGTGTGTGTGAGCTATATAAATTTAGCCATTTACCAACAACAGCCCAACAATTCATGTGCCGATACAAATTTTTCTGATTTTGATACCTGAACTTTATGTATCTGCTGATACAGAGTACTCTTGTTCAGTAAAACGAATCATACAGGTGTACTGGACACCGGGGGGGCAGTAGTAGAGTCTCATTTCCAAGAAATAAATGATGGGGTATCAGATCCTTGGATAGACTTGTGTACTCACGGATACCAATTCCAGCGTTTTCAGCAGTATTGAAGCCATTCCCAAACCTGGTATCAGAACAACCCTAATTCCATATCTGCCATATCTAATACTCCAAGTTGGCCCTCAGTGTCATTGATTTAGAAGATACGAATCTCACCAGGATGGACAGCAGGTCACTGGGCGATTTGTATTGTCAAACCTTGTCATATTCAATGAAGGGCAGACCATGTCTTGACTGCATATCCATACTACTACAAAGAGGAAATGCAGTCACAAGGTGAAGGAATTGAAGACATAATTCAGTCAGAGCATCTATTTTTCACTGTCCTTCTCCTCTCTGCTGCTCAGTAAATGGCCAGTGGGATGACGGTGCCTGTGGTGCCCTCTTCTCACAAGACAGATATGCCCTAATGCACCAGCAGCTCCAAGTGCTGTTGAAGATGTCAGCCTACGCACAAGCGTACATACAAAGCGAGGTATGAAAGCCTTCTGGGGGAAAGGTCTGTCGCCCCCAGCAAAAACCTGCATACAGACAAGCTGTAAGGTGGAGCGATGAGGTAAAGATGTGCACCAGTTGGCTCATTTGACTGACGTACGAGATATCACACTCCTTGTGGGGGAGAGCCAACAGAGAATGGCAATGTCCAACAGCTAGCTACTGTATTAAATGAAACACTGAAGTTAAATACTGTGAACAAATGGTGACATCAGGGTAAGACCTTGATATTACAGTTAGTGCACAAGTCGGAGAACTAGATTTTCACCATAAAAAAAAAAAAAACTCTACTGCATCCTCTTTTCTTCCTGCTTCTGGGCCATCGGGATACATTGTGCCCTTCAATGAGAGCACCAGATATATTTCCATATGATAAGAATAGTACAGCACAAATTTCTAATTAACCCCTCTATTAAAGATTTGCGCCTTATTGCCTGCCAGCTCTGTGTCTAGTTGTGGCTCAATCTTTTCTTACATACTAACCTTGCAATAGCAGTATTAACAATCGATGCAACTTATGGAGCTTCGAAAATATATTAATTTAACCACTTAAACACCTTATTATATACCTGTGTAAATAAAAAGAAAATAATTGACATCCTTAAGGGGATCTAATTAGTTATATTATTACTGGATATATTGTTATTGCCATGTTTGCTTACACTCTGCTGACCAACTGACAAAAGCCATTATCTGGAGGCGTATCACATTCGCTGTGAAGGATAGCCATTGTATTTTGTTGGACCTCCTACACCTCCTAAATTGATTTGATTAGATACCAATTAGATACCCTGAGAGTCTGTTAAGGGATTCAGGTCGTCACAGCTGTATAATAATAGGACTCGGCAGAAAGAGATATTAAATTAAACACTGTTTACACAGGGATTCTTTGCTCTACATAGACACCTTGCTGGATACATCTTGAGATTCACTGACTTTTTTTATATGCTGTCCAATTAAATTAAAATTAGGTCTCACGTCCATCAGATCATTTCAGACACATACACGAAGTCACTGCAAATCACTAGACTGTGATTGGACTATGAGCAATTATTTGCTCAGACTAACAATTTTGTTCCACATCCTTCATGCCCCATATTTCAACATTCTGTTTCCTGATGATCATCTGCTCCTCACTGCCAACATTAAAACAAACATCTGCTTCCTTACACGATCAAGCTGTGCGCAGACCTCTGGAAAGTCGAATCACTTATCTTTTTAGGCACCTTTGCCGCTACAACATCCACTAATCTACTTATTTAAAGTGATATTTAAAAGTTGAGACACTGGGTTCCTGCTGTTATGAACAGCATCAATGAATGAAGCGGTGTTGTGACTGCAGATTACTGCTTCATATGATATACACTATTTGCCGTACTAAAGAGTTATCTGATGAAAATAAGAAATATTGTTCCTCCACCAACTGATTGCAACATTCTTACAGTGTCTAGATTAAGGCTAATCCTAACTAAAACTGCCAAATGGTGTAGTTGGCAACAGACTTTGAGGTCACTAGTGATTGCTCCTGGCTTTTGCTTTGGCTGGTCCAACAATTCCACTAGCAAACAATGATAAAAATAGAGCTCGACCTCAATTCATGTTTATTCTAAAACAAAAAAATGTTCTTATTGAGTACACTGTCTACCTGAAATAAAGTGAGTGTGCTATTTCAGGCAGGCAAATCAGGTGGCGCTGTGCTCTTGATCTGCTAAATATGTCAGCTGTGTACTTGTGTTACAATAATCAACTCAATGGTCTTTCTAGGGTGTCAAACAGCGTAGCTCATTCTTAACTGCCATCTGCGCTGCTGTTGCGTCCTACACATTCATACCCCTCCGCTACACCTGAGGGTTTTATAAAAAGGGAGGTTGTTATAGTTTCTACTCCTGCTTTGACTTTGTTCTGCAATAAAGAAAAATCTACCTTAGAAATGGGCACCATGTTAGCTGTAGCTAATTCACATATTGACATGTACACGAATTATACCTCAAGGTGGTCAAGCTGGTTGGACAATTGTATTTCACTGTTCAACAAGTGTTCGTAATAACATTTTTAAAAAAGACCTATACAAAAAGGACACAGCATATAAAGGTGGTTCTGAATAATCATTATCAGTAATATTGATAGCGGATTATGTGGATTCACATTCCTGTGTACAAACACTTTCTTCCCTTTGAAGTCAGTGGTTGTACTATTGGGAGATTGTTTTTACTGAGGCAAGGGATGCTCGTATATCCAGTCCACCCACACTCACCTTACAATTACATTTCAAAACTTTTTTCATAACTTCAAACCAGCTTCTCATGAATATAATTGTGTAGTGTAATACAGATCAGAGATTGGCGAATAGCATTTTTTCGCACATTCAAACCCCAATGTGAATTAACTTAAAGCAACATTCAAACAATAGCCTTCAGCAGTTGTATTATTCTGCAGTGACTTGGCAACAGTGAACAGACTCTGCTGCCCAGAAAGCTTATAATGTGATATAATCTAACACAAAAGTTCTGATTTCGTTTGTGAAGGCGACAACTTAATTTGTGTAAAGACCACCAGAGTGACAGTAATTCAACCATGTTAATCTTTGATTATGTAATTTGTGCTTGGACTGCATATGTAAGGGCCCCTGTAAGGTCCGCCCGCTGAAAAGGTCTGTATGACAAAGAGCCATTTACAGCCACTTGTCCCTGATTGGTATGATGGTGCCACAACAACAAAGAGCAGGACTGGCTCATAAAACAATTTAAAGCTCTTACTAAAATCCGTTATGTTAATGCTGCATGAACACAGGGCGATTAATAACTGACATGCCACTGATAAGATCATTTGACAAAAAGCAATGAACTATTCACACATCTGACTTAGACCCTGGAGAGCTGATGAGTTACATAACTGCACTTGGTCTTAATAAGTGGTTAGTGGGAAAGGGGCATCTATGTTGAGAGACAATGCATCTCATCCCTGGGTTTTAATGGAAATGTGGCAATTAGCCTGGATAAGTGCAATTCTACGAGCAATTTGATGTAATTAAAAACCCAGTCGGCTCACAGTCCTATTCTTCTGGTGGTCTGATGTGACTCGTGTCTCTTAATGTGGCCATCTCTTAAGGAGTCCCCAGAGTTGGGAGTCTAAATGGTTGACTTTGTGTTAAGGAAAGTTAATCTCCACCTCTGAACATTTAGACATGTGCTTAACTATCCTACTTTGGGAAAGAAAATGTTTAATTTATTAGTGCCAATAAACACCAAAACAACTCAATAGATTACACAAAAACCAATAACAAAAATTGATATCTTCTGTGGCAATACTGTGGGCAATATATTTTAAATCAGACCACCAGTAACTGAATCTTCAAAAACACTCTCTGCATTCAAATGCAAACTGTAATACATAAGCCGGCCGCATTTTTAAAAAGGTGGATCTTAATGAGAAACAGATAGCACTTCACTTTCCATCAAGCTAGGTTGAGTATTGCATGAAGTCCAAAAGATAATTTGGATCTCACCAACAAATCCATAAGTCATTTCAACTAATCAAGCACTAATGCATCATGTTTGTGCAATTGTTCCAGTCAATTACAACTTATCAGTAACAGGCCGAGAGAGGGAATGCACCCCATTAGGCCGCTTGGCGTTTACTAGCTTCTGATGTTTACTGAAATTGACTAATCGACTGCACTATGGTAAAAAACAATGAGAGTAAAAGCCCGGGAGGCCTTGTATAATTTTCTGTCTGTAGTACAGCCTAAATGTTGAGATGTTGGGCTGCTCTTAGTGTTGGAGAGAAACCCAGGAAATAAAAGAAGATCCTTTATCATCGAAAGCACAGAACCAGATTCACTTTAATTGGAATGGCAGGCCAGCCAATCCTTTGTGAAAATCCAAACCACCCATGGAAGACTCTGAATGTAATTTGTGATGGACAGATTTTTCCTAGAAAGAAAACACAATCTCAAAACAATGAATGTGTCATTTGAGGTGCAGCCATCTGATTAACCAGTCAATCAGCAGAAATTTCAGCGTGTAGACACGGCACGAAGGCTGCTAGGCTTTACAAAGCTTTGACATCAGGTGAAGAAATGACAGCATTAAAATAACCACCTACACATTGGCAGTATTTTACATGCCCACCCCTGGCATATCCTGGCATTGTCTGTGTAACACACGCCTAGCTACTAAAGAGGCAGTAACCATATATCATAATTGGGCATTGTTAGCATTCTAACTCTTTCTGTCTAGTATTCAAAAGCCTCCCTCTCTCCCTTCTCCCTTCCCATCACCTTTCAAACATCCTTAGGCATCACAGCTTGCAGTCATTGGGCATGCACAGAGGCAATGAGCAGCAAAGCTCAATCATTCCAGTGCAACTCTCCAGGCTCATTTGTTTCAGGCAGAAATGGAGGCTGTGTACAATAATATAGTGTATATGGTTATCTGCATTGCTCGGTGATAAAAAAACCAAAAAAACCAGGCATTAAAATCCTGTGAAGAGGATCACCACCCAACCTTGTCGATTGTGTACACTCAGCACGCAGCAGCAACAACTATACACAGAAATATGATGGGAGTGAAAAGACCCGCAGACACAGAATGAATCTTCGGAGACACTAACACTGATGTCAGCTCATCTGCACCCTAAAACAATAAATGGAAGCAAGAGGCATCATGGATGATTTTACATTCATTTTACGCTTGGTGCCACAATGATCCAAGAGGCATCTGTGCCCACAAAATGGCAGCTTAAGCTCAGCGCTTATTCGCTCAGGGCTTTGCATGCTTTGCATGGATTTTATTAGTGAGCGCCTCTGGGGTGTCAGAGTGTGCAACTCAAGATTGTCTTCGCCTGGTAGCCGAGAAGTAGCTTGGGGAGAATCAGTGTCCACTTCTAATAACTAATAATAAAGTCGCAATGTAGTTTCAGGCAAGATGTTTTGTTTTCTGGTGTTGACCATTAGTATGTCGCAATTCTATCCCTTAGGAAGCTCAAGATGTATTGCATTCACAGAACAAGATGTCATTCATCAAGTGGTCTGTACCAGCTGTTGCTCTGAAGGGGTTTTGGTACATGCAATGCTAACTGAAAAGTGCATTATAGGATGACTTATATTAAATAATACCTGAAAATAAATTATCTAATTTGAATAAAAGGAATCTATTAATGCAAAGACATACAGTACACCAGTACCATATGAGAGAACGACAGGCAGAACAGTAGCAAGTGAAAAAAAGAAAAACTTTCCTTTACCTCTCCTTGACTTTGAGGGTGTTTACAATATGGCTGGATCAAAAGAGGACCTTGTACAGTGACGCTGACTTAATTCTCAATTCACTGACAAGTAGCACTCGAAAAGCATAGCTTCAGAATTAGCGGCTAGGAGTATGTAGCTGCTGCAAGTACAACAATTACTCAGGAGATATTATGGACGTCAGCTAGCATGCAAAACGCATTGGCTTCCAGGTTAAACTCTCTTCAGTAAGTGTAGTAGTCGGTCACTCTAAACAGAAAAGGCACAGATGAGAAAAAAAATTAATAGACTCATCTTCAACAATGCTTTGTGTTTCTTAAATGAAAAAAACGCCATCCTATTAACCTACTTCCTCCTGCGCTGCAACTGTGACAGCATGTCACAAGCTGTGTGCCTGTTTTGTGCCCTTTTGTCCCGAGCAAAAAAATCCAGGCCATCCTTTTACGCAGTAACTACTTCAGCCTGAGGTAAAAGGAAGCAGGAGTGTTTATTATGATTTTAAATATCCCATCAAGGTCTTGTGATGGATTGACACTGGCAATGGGGAGAGGAGCTGTCTGTTTACCGTGATGTGAGACACAAGGCAGGGGGGAGGAGAGACACAGCAGTGTTCCGTCTACATGAATGCAGCCTGGTAGCTGTTGCCTTGGGCATGCTATTGAGTGACGCGGAGGACACATTATGCAGCGGCCGCATCGTTATTCTTTTCTTCCATAAACAGTTCAACAGTTGAATAAGGAATCTTGTCAACTGGCAGTGGAAAAACACTGGTAGACATGCCAAGTAAAATACAGGCCAAGAAAGGTTTTTTGCCAATCTGGAAAGTAGCACACCACTTGAGTGAATTACATTTCTGAAAAGCAAGAGAATGATCTGATATTGATATTTAGTGAAGCAATCAATTGCATATGCATTCTTACTGTCAAAGAAAAAGGACAGCTGATTTAACTTGCAAAAACAGCCATGAGTGAACGAGAAACACCGAGATATCTTAATTATGAATGAAAGGAAGACACTCCGTTTGAACTGGCTCCTTGTGGTGCAGCACTATGAATGAACCCTACAGTGTGGCACAGGTAATGGGCCCTGGTTTTTCAGTTCCTCCTGGGAGGGTTTGGCAGGAGAGAGAGAGGGGGTTGTTAGACAGAAGCGAGTTATAAGAGAGGGGGGAGCTGAGAAACCATGACAGAGCTATCCATGCAAGCTAATGGAAACCACATTCTTCTTCCTGTTTTCTTGTGCATTAACAGCTGCAAGGTCTCCTACCTTTGCAACCCTGATTGTCCTCGCAGCGACAGCAGGTGCCCCTGCCATCTAGATCTCAACAGCCAGGCTTATCCAGTGCTTTTAACACCTGATTCAGGAATATCCTTCGCTTTTAAAAAGCCTTTCGCGTAACTTTCTCCACAGTCCCAAACAGCGCACATCATCCCTGCCACCACTCCCCGTCATATCTGAATGTCACAGGCAATTCTCAGCTCTAGGCAAACGGAAGAGAGGGATGGAAGAGAGGGATGGAAGGAGAGGGGGAGAGGTGGCCCAGATAAAAGCCCCATAGAACTGCAGATACCAAAACAGCACCAGATAGGCCTCTCCCTGCAGGTAATGATCTTGGATAACTTTAACCTTCATGTGTCCTGACCTTCGACAGAGGAGGAAGGGAAAGCCAACAACCCCCTAAATGACCCGACGACTGCAGTGGGTGCAATTTCATGAAGTGTTTATTTCTCCGGTTTAGACACAGAAATTGGCATCTCCTCCACCAGATGCACCCTGCTTTCATTAGGAGGCTGTGTCATACCTCTAGACATGACTGACTCTGTGATCAATTAGCCTAATAGCTGCCTTGCTGAGGTGCTCCAGGTGAGAACTGGCTGCCGATGTCACAAATTAATCACCTGAGTTAGCCTAATTAATTAAGCCTCTGGTGGGGGCTGATAACGACTCTCCCAAGAGCATCTAAATTGGTGGTCCGCATCCCTGACATTTGGCTTGGTAGATAACGACTATAGCTAAAAGAAGCATATACAGGGCTAGTGCTGGCTTTCACCCTTAAAAAATAAGCAGAGGTCTTAATGGATTGTACAATTACTCAATTAGTTGATTCACATGTTAATATGCTCGTCTATTACTTTGCTGTTATACTATAGATGTGTGAATGAATAGTTTTGATTGGTAAGAAATTATATAGGTTTTATGTGCAATAAATTAACCAATACTGTAAGTAGACATTAATACATTTGTACTCATGTGATAAAATTAAATACCAAGGCAATAAACTATAGATTTGTGAATCTTTTGAAGTTCAATGTATGCTTACATTTTAACCCCTTAACCAAAAAAAATACATCTTTGAAAAACCACTGGATCATGTCTGATGTTGCGCTCTTCAATCAAAGCTCGCCCGACTGAATTAGTCTAAGAGGGATTAAACAATTACGTCTAAATATCTCCTCTGTGCTATATTACTATTTTCTCTTGGAGTAGCAGTACAGTTTTTATGGTGGCCAACAGAGGCCCTCATCTCTCAAGAAGGGACCATCTCCCTGGGAGAAGAAACGTTTTACCCACACAGCAGGGATTCCATTAGGAACACTCTCATGAGGGACAAGCACCACCTTGTGTTGGACAATTGTACTACATACACACACAAAAATGAATCTAAACTTTGGCTACAGCAAACAACCAGATCATTATGATTGTTGAGGCGTAACTACTTCAGTCAAAGAATTTGTCACGACACATACCAAACCTCTACACTCCTGTGTCTTCATCAGATTGTGTACACTCATGGTGACTGTCGAAGGCGCCTGTCTCATTCTCTTTATTTTGTCCAGGTGAAAGCCAGAGGGCATTTCTCAGATTACATGCAAAACCTGCTTAACTCTGATTCAGGTAACAGCCTCATTAGTCTGCCCCCTGCCCATATCTGGCCCTCTCGTCACCCTTAGGCACCTGCCGTTTGCCACAGGTGGGCATGTAATTGCTCTGTGGCATGGTCATGTTCGGAGTGGTTAGGAGAGAGCAGCCTCACTAATGAGGCTGCTCAGCGTGATGCTTCTCCACTGCAGAGAAATGTATGTGTATGCGTGTGTGTGCAGGTGTGTGGGACCACATACATCTGGTATACTGCTGTAGTACAACACAGCTGCTTCCTGCAGCGTCAGAGACGGAGAAAAAAAAACAAGGAAAGAAAAGAGAGCTAAAGTTTGAATCAAACAGAAAGGTAAAATTGTACTTGGAGAAACCGATTTATTTCTGCTTTTGTTAGAGCTCAGGGTGCAACTACATTGCTTTTTCAAAAATATGCACACACAATTAGTATGGGGATCTGATCGTGCACAAAAGCTGTGTACATGTACTTTACACGTGGTTAGCAAAACAGCAAATATAATTCAGTGGTAGCTGTCATTTTTCACCTTTTCACAAGCAAATTGGTTAGAAAGGGTATCTATCAATTTTACCACCATGTGGCCTGACAGTGGACTACTCTCAAATAACTTGGTATGGAGGATGTAAGTACAGTATGCATGATCGCTTTGTAGTTGTCATTATTCACCCTGTTTATGATATAAGCTGTGCGGTCTGAAGGACGGTTTGAATACTTACTAGTGGTGCATTGTTTGTAAGTGGCCTCGCCTTGAGTGCTGCTCCTGGCCTGCTCTTCGCCTGCAGTGTGCTGCTTTCTGGTTGCCACAGTACCCGGAGCTGCCGTCAGCGGAGCTGGCGTCTGGAGGTCTGCGGTGATCATGCAGGATCAGTTAACGACAACAAACAATGCTCTTTGTGTGTGTATGTGCAAATTGTGTGCATGTGTAAATGGGAAAACCCTTCTGAAATATACTGTTGGTAGGATAGTGTTTGTGGATGTGTGTATGAACACCAGGGACTAGGAAGGCACTTTGACAGACAATAAAACAAATGTGATCCGACAGGAAAGGATGACCAAGGGGTTGTGATATGGTGAGTAAGGTACAGCCGCATGTCAATCATCACAAATATAACTACTAGAGTAGTATTATTATGAATGGTGTTTGACTCCGAGAGCTCGAGTGTGACAGGAATGAAAAACAGAGGTGGAGTGTGGAGACATGCAAGCCCCTGAAAATGAGACATTTCAACTCTGACATCAATTGGTGTTTAAGTTTTTGGCCAAATCTATCACAGCTCCTTTCATCTCGTCACGGGGGAGAAAATCCCCACAGACGCACTGTGGGTTTTGCACACTGCTGCAATTGGACATCATGCCGTGCTGGGCTAATTGATAGCTTTATAGCTGGACCTTGACTGGAAGATGAAATATTTACACTGCTGTATTCCTCCTCTCAGGCAGTTGACTTCTGCTCCTGCAATATTCATTTAGCATCCTGTGCTGTTAGATGCTAAAAGAGGAAATCAAAAGCAACAGAGTGACTTGTGAAAATTGCTTCCTCTTTGATAAGTTTCCCGCATGACATGGAAGAGTCAGGCCTCTGCGGCTTAAGTCAGAAGTCAATAGGCCCTCGGGGGGTAGGGCTGTGCATACTGTAGATAATTTTTTTAAGAGAAAAATTGGGGCTTCTTATGCAGTACCCTCAGTACACTGGTGAGCTTTTTAATATTTCTACAAATTTTACAGGAAGACGACAGACCAGAAGTAATAATAATGTGTGAAAGTGTTTCCTCTCTTTGAATGGGTAAAGATAAAGTACATTGCATGGGGAGAGCACTGTGTAATTTGATGTATTTCGTATGGAGGAGAAGAGTTTTGTTTTCTCATGAGGTGCAAGGATGGAGATCCATTTATGGACAACCAATAAAATAATGGTTAGATCTTTTCCAACTCTGTAGTCTTGGCAAAATATCGTATAATTTACTGCAATTGTAATTTTTCCATTGTCATGTTAGTGCAGAGACCAGCAGTAACACTGCTAGTCCTTTTCCTTACCATATCCATCTGTTAAGCAGGTTTATGCAATATTTTGTGTATAACCTGCAGATGTGCTTGCACATACACAAACACATTTTGTTTTGGCAAGCACACAGCTGGACCTTGTTAAATGTAAGGAGTTTTGTTAATTAGCCTACTCTAGTATGGACATGTAGTATGGAAAAAATATTCATATGTGATTAAATGTCTGACCACTTACACAAGACAGTACTTAAAAGCGTAGGTATATAATTTCACTTCATCATATGTGTATGCTTCTATGAGCACCAAGCTAACTTAGATTTACACTAAATCCACTCAGCATCGCTTGGGGCTGTTTGGTGAGTGTACAGATGCAGAGTGCCGGGCAGACGGCTAGCACAGAAGGTACTGTCTGGAACACTGGAGCCTCGGGCATTGCTCTTTTCTGCGCCACATACTCTACATTAAAAACTGACTGCTCCATCAAGTATTACTGGGCTACCCTACAGATTGTTTTTTTCCCAAAAGCATGTTCCTGTTCTCCGAAATAATCAATCAGAGAAGTTCTACAAAATAAGAGAGGGGGTGAGAGGGGAGGCTGGGAACTACACAGCCAACACAGACTGAATAGGCCTCATTATTCAAGCGAGTGAGTATTCTTCCAAATATATACATTTGCTATACATTCAGATAAACAAGCGATGCTCGGTTCAGAGTTATTAGTCTGCTCTATCAATAATATCATGCAAACAACAATCCCTAGATGAAGAGGGCTGTGTAGTCAAAATAAGTATTTATCAAGTAGCATCAGTTAGTAGAGTTTATGATCTTGCAAAACTTTGTTTTTCATAAGAGGCTAATTAAGGATATGCTGTTCACACATGGTTAGAGAGAGAGATTCACATTTTATGGTGTCCCACTTTCCCTGCACAACAGTTTAGAGAGTTTACTTTTAGGTACAACAGCTAGTATGGCTTATTTAAATCAATAAAAAAACATTCCCTCCATTATGCTTTGTTTAAGTGATTTTCTTACCCCTCTTCTTGCGTGCCTCCTTGATCTCTTCACACATGCGGTCGAACTCGGGGTCCAGCTCGGAGGCAAATATAGCATGGGCTGTGTCCTTTAAACTGCATGCTCGGTGCCTGATCACCTTGTCTGAGAAAGAAGGAGACAGTGAAACATAACTCTAGAGTCACGACACAAAAATGTGGTATTCTATGAGAGCATGTGTTCAAGGGCATTTCCTTTCTTACACAGGATATAAACCAGTATCTCTGCCATGGTATTATAACACTTTTTAGATAATAGTCTCTTTCTCCTGTCGACAAGGCTCGTGTAGAAATGTAGTTTGCAGTTTTATGTTGCATGTTCTCGACATCCTATCGTGTGTAAGGCAAAGATTCGATAGCAAGCCCTGCCCATTTCGCTGTGTCTGTGAGAAAAGGGATTGTAGCATTTTCTCACAGTAAGAATAAAAGGATAGAGCTGGCTTTGGTGAGAAATGTTGGCAGGCAGAAATCAGACATGCATGAAGTCTTGATAACACCACTTTGTCCGTTTAAGACAAAGGTGGGTGCATACAGTACACACTGTACTGCTGTACAGTATACATGCAATCTGAAATATTTTTTAAATGCATACTCATTCACTCCTTCAACCTTTTTTAACTCTCATGCCTCTTTTCCTTGAGCTGTACCACAGCATCATTAAATCCTCCTTTTCCTCTGCTCCTGCATCCGCGGAGGAAAAAATAAACACTGAGCTGAAGAGGGAGGCTAAAAGCACAGCCACTGTAAACAGGCAGTCTCTCATTACAGCAGGCAGAGGGAGAACAGTTCAGGCAGAGAGTGGTAGAGGGGTCACAATCTGCCAGCTTCCTTTGTCTAATTGGAGGATGGCTGGCCTAATTGCGATGGAGGCAATTTGTGTGTATGTATGTGTATGTGCATGCACTTTTCTACTGACAGAGTACGTCTGAGTGTGTGTAAATGAAAGTGGGCAGAAATGCCTGTCAGTGGAAAAGGTGTCAAAGGCCAGTTGGGCTGACGAGAGCTCATCAGCACCCTTATGGGCCCCGCCTAACCTCCCCATCTAGAACAGACAAGAATGTACTGACATACAACGCTGTTGCTTATGCATTCCTTCATAGTCAAAGGGTTGTTATCGCCCTCAAGCAACAAAGAAGTCTCTACGACACAGAGACACATTGTGCAGCACCGAGATATCAGCCTTTTTAACATAACAAAGTAATTATTTAGCAAGGTGAGGAGGTAGAAGACAAGGAATCCAAAATGATTGTACATGGAGGACAGTAAGATAAAGATAGTATGAAGGACAAGGAGAAAGAGACCACTGACGGATAATGAGGCTTTTTCCCAACACTTTGTGAGCTAGTGTAGAACTTCCCCAGCAGCGTAATTGTGCAGGGTCTGGGCGATATTCCCTGGGCCAAACACTGGGTGAGCAGGCAAGAGGCTTCGTTAGTCTTCTTTATTAAACTGCCTAATTGCATTTTTCCCCTTTAGTGTATCATTTGTAGACCCTGCATTCCAACAAATGACCCAGACCCTCGCCTGCAAAGACAGAGATATGATTTATTCATTTGGGCTGGCAGAGAATTGCTTCCCATTAGTTTCAGGCAGCTATATCTGTGCCTTGCGAGGGAACCGGAGTCGCTAAACACACAAGGCGAGAATCAAAATGGTCACATCAATTGAATGGTCTGAAGGCCTACTGTATGTATCTTTCAGTTAACATCATGGCATGGCTGATGAGCATTTGATTTAGGTAGAAAGTCTTGTTCTTTGATGCAACAAGCTCTTTTCAGCTTTCTCCACCATTTTTCCATGTTATCTTTTGAATGCAAACACAAACATGTATCTCTCTTCACATGGTCCTTTGCCTGTTATGCAAGCATGCATCCCATTTAAACAATAAGTATAAATCCAATTTGTTTGTCAGCTATTGCAACATAGCTGACAAATAAATTGGATTTACGCCTGTGCACGTCTTTGTTTGTTTCTGTGTCGTTGTGTGTTTTTGTGTTTTCCAGCACTCATTATGAAGCCCATACTAGGCTTTGGAAAAGGTGCTGAGACGGGATGAAGTAAAAAATCAGTTCAAATTGCAAGACAAGACACAATTAAATTTTCATGCATATGCAGCCTTTTCCAGCTACGAAGCAAGAATTACACTGTGGAAATGCTATTTTCAGTTGGGGCTGTATGCACTTTACTTCATTTGAATTTCCAAGTTGAAGAAAAACATCTCGAGGTTCTGTAATTTTACTGCCTGGAAGCCCTCGTCGTAAGTCATTAAGTGTTAAATCTAATTACTTTTTCTTCACACAATGACAGCCAAATGGAATACAACAATAACTACAGAAGCACATGGTCATATTTATTTGGATAGCCCAATGCTGTCTAATTATTAAGGGACTGCCATATGCCATTACAAAAACTAAAGAGTTTCATAGGGAATTTACAAGTGTGACAGCTTATCTGTGGATATTCATCAGCAGCTCTAAGGATACTCTTAAAATTGAGTTTGGGATTAAAAGGAATTATTGACATTTGGGTGAATTTACTTATTTGACCTAGTCCTGGATGTCTCTATGTATTAATAGAGAGAGAGTTCTGTTATTTTTAGTGTTGGGATAAATTGAGTGAGACCACGGATTGGTGACTACAGACACAGAGAGGTTATTGCATCAGATCCAAAGTGGTGCATTTCTAAATTAATTTATTTTAGAGGCAATCGAGCAGGGGAAAATTACTAAATATCTGATCTGATAATCAGTCCATCCCTAATTTAGTCTATTTTAGCACAAAAAAATGTCAGCTGTTTTGAATTTAATCTTTTATTTTTTACTCGTGGCAGATTGCGTTTAAGTAAAAATAGGCACATGTCTGATGGAGTGCAAGCATATGAGCTGTGCCCACATGAATTTCCATGTACATATAGCATGTGCATTTACGCACAGTACCCTACATGTATGTGAATGTATGTATTCATGAGCATGCCTGCAGAATTTTCCTCCTCACCTCCAGGATCCTTGTCAGGATTGTATTCTAAAGCGTTACTGCTGATGAGGTCGATGTCCACCAGGAAGTCCTTCACTGTCAGGTACTGAAGGGTATCAATCTTGGTCATGACAGTGGACAGGTCCATAGGCTGCCGAATAACCTCCAGGTAGTCTGACACCTAACACACACAGGAAAAAAGTATATTTTAACAAAGGCTTAAATCGGCAAAACTAAGGTTGAGACCCCCAGGGTGCGACTCAATTTCTCCATACTTCTTCAATGTCAACTGGCTTGCTGAAGATGTTGAAACGTTTGTCAGTGGCCAGGCGCTTGGTCACGTCCCTGAGAAAGAGCCTGAGTTCCCGTAGTGTGTTATCTTCCTGTTCAGCCAGGCGGCGCTGTTCCTCTGCTGACAGGACTCTTGGGCCTGGAGCCTCTGCCACCAGCAATACCTCTTTACACCTCTCTGTCGAAAGACAAGCAAGAAAAAGTTGGAAGCAGAAACAGAGAAATAGTTTGAAATAAAGCTCCAACACCAAGAGAGATCCAGAGATAAAATAAATAATCTTTGTGCGTTTACTTACAGCAGCAAAACACAAAGACAGCTTCGAGCAAAATGACTATACCAACAATGCAAATATAAAATATAAACAAATCAGCTCCACGTTGGCTGGAAGCTACAATAGAGTCTCATCTCAAACCTGATCCTTGACCATTTCCTTTGAACAGTGTTGCAAATACAGACCAAAAAATACTTTCCTCAGGAAAAGAAAAGAAAAGCATGTTTTAAGATTCTTGTAGCTGAAGAAAAGCTACTCAAGTGTGGAGACAACAGGGAATTCCCACATTCACAATTTCTGCACAATCAAGGTAATCGATAAATTACCGTTATTCGTGAGTCAAACAAATGTGATTGTAATGAAAGCTAGGTTAACTAAATTTACAGAAATACATGGGACTAGATAACAAACCTCACTTTTTTTCAACTGTTGGTACTTGACAGATAATTTTAAAAAGCAGAAATTTGCTGCGGAGAAGTCAATTTTAAGTCTGACATTCAGTGCAAGTCCCACACACCGTTCACCTCACTTGCATTTTCAAGAATTAATTTTAATAATAACGCCTCACTACAAAGACCTTCATCAGGTTATCTTTCAGATATTCAAAAAACATTCACTCAGGATCCGACAGTAAGTGCACCTCCAAGCCCACACTCTTTACCACAGGGGTTTCACTTGAGACCATCGGTAAATTACTGTTGGATTGAGACAACGCCAAAATTACTTTCACTACCTTCGTGCTGAAATGCCCATATCAAATAAAAAATAACACTCTCAGGGTGTTTTCACAAAGACCAAGAGAACAAATCATACATTGTTGCATCAGTTCTGATCCAGTTCCTGTTCATATTGACTTTTAACAGCCAAATCAAGAGGAGTACACTTGATAGTCATACAGACTGACAGGCAGCTTAATGATTGGAAAGTTTTGGCAAAATGTTATCCTGCATAATTCAAATCAAACTCCACAGCAGCTTAAGCATCACTTTAATGCTTCTGATGTGTAATGGCGTCCTTTAATCTTTGTTGTAAGAAATAGCCCCCAAAGAAATAACTGATAATAAGCATTAGCAGTATTACTAGAGCGCAATTAGACCCCATGTTAAGAATAATGACTAACAGGTAGAGACAGCATGAAAAAGAGGCATCTTGTATTGTAATGATTCAGGGTTTATTATTGTTGGATCGCCGTCAGTGCATGGAGTAGGATATAGCACAGCAGTTTTATCAGCTTTCGACCACTTATCAGGGAAAATGTGCTACCATAAAATTATCTTACATAAACATGCGACTTATAGGCGACAGATCGATTATGAGATCACTCAACAGTTCACGATCAGCAGATGGATTCATGAGTAATTAAGTTTTCCATATCAGGCTAAAATCTCACATCTTTTATGAAAAATCATGTCGTTGGTTCCTTTGCTTTCACACCACAAACAAACCGCACCAGAGTCTGCTTGGAAACAACCAAGACCCACCTCGTCAAGCAGTCTTGGACCGGTTTGTTTGGTCTGCACCAGAGTTCGTTTGGCAGCTTATCACACCAGCTCAAACCAAACTAAACAGGAAAACAGGTGTCTGTTCTGACCGAACCAAACAAATTGAGTGTGAAGGGGCCATGCATTGGACTCCCACCTATTTTGAATGCCAATTTCTTAATAATTTATTTTACATAAATATTTGAATAGAAAATCCTTACAGTATTTCAAAAGCTTTTTGTTGGATTTAAGTGCTTATTAAAATTCAGCTTATTTTAAAATAGCTTCCATGTGTTGTGAACCACCTGTTGGCATCTTTTTAATTTTCACAACAGAAAGATAATTTCCTTCATCATTCTTGTCTCCACTTTTTCCATCATGTTCTCTGCCCTTTTGTTTTAACAAAAAAAAAAAACTTTAAATGGAGCCACAAGAGTGAAATGTGCCCAGAAAGATTGCACAATCTGCAACTGAGGACTTTATTTTTATTTTTTTATTCCTCTGCCAAAATAAACACTGTTGGATATTTGACAGACATTTACTCCAGCGATTGTATCGTTTATCACAATCTTGTTCCATCTTGGTATACAATTTAAATCCCTTTGGACACTTTGGTCTGTCATATCACATTTCTTTACAGCACTCTAAAAGGTGCACGCATCAACTGTGCATGCCACACACGTTCTCCAGCCATGGCGACCTTCTTCGCAAAAAATCCAGGGAAAACCCTTAGCTACGCTCCTTTCCAAACACAGGTTTTGTAATACACTAAGGAACAGCCTCTGGCCAACGACAGAGTGAAGAAGCAAGGCAAGCTGATATCCACTGCTCCCATCCCAAGGCACCAGTTCGCGCCCAAGGCATCTGCCGACATCGTTAGGAAGGTTCCACAGCCCCTCGGACGCTTCACTCACTAGCAGCAATCCAAACCCTGATTCTAATTATGGCTAATAGCGGCCGGGCCCTCTCACTGCAACTCCTCTCGCTGCTTTTCTGCCCATCACTCTGCTGGAAGCCAGACTGCCGTCTTAGTCATGCAGGGACCCCTGAAGAGCACCGGGCGAGTAAAGCCGGGAACCCCTGCCTTGTATCAATGAGGAAACTGTGGATGAACGCTGGGCACCATTTCCATTTGAAAGCCTGGGTGGACAGTTCTCTCATATTGAACCGGAACAGAGGGCTAGGGGAGCACTAAGGACTGGGGCAATGGCAGTTGTAGGGGTGGATGGGGTTGTGGGGGTGGCTCATTTTAAATGTGGGTGAGGGATAGAGATGTCCAGGAAAACGGTCTTCACACTGGGCAAATTTTACTCTTGTGTGTGAAAAGCCCTCAATATCTTGCTTCTGCATATTTCTATTCTCAATCTCAAGTGAAATTAAACAGATTCTGATCATGTCAAGAAAATTAACTCCGCTGTGCGACTGTGAATTCGGAACACACTCGAGAGGATCTCTCGAACGTACCAATCAGAAAACATCTGCTCCTCTACCTTTCAACGGATCCAAAAGGGACTGTGGGAAAGGTTGAGAACAAAGCTAGATAAGAAAGAAGCACATGTAGACAACACTGCCCTCTAGGACTGACAGTAGGCATGAGTCACAACTGTCTCATCCAGCATGTGTTTCCATAAGTGAGTACAGTTAGTACCTGTATTCCTGAGGCGTGGCAGAGCTCGGGCCGCTTGGACCAGCAGGAGGTCAGAAAAGAAGATCCTCCTGTCCTCTTCTCCTGGAGGGCACAGCGTCACTACCTCCCCATAGGTCCTCTGGAACATACTTTTCACCTGTATTTAAACAATCAAGGAGTTATTAAGAGTATATTGCTATGCCTTACAATTAAATTCCTTTTGTAATAAAAACAGTTAAAAGTATAGAACAACAAATAAAAGGCCATGGTACCTAGCTAGATGTTACTAAGAACTGAAGCAGCAGAAATATAGAAATACAGCCTACTATGATCAAACTATGGTGGATAAAAGTAGATTTATGTTTCAGGTTCTGTCCTTTATTCTTAAGTTGTGTTCATTGGGCAGTACACGAAATCTACTTCTTTAGGTTCTTAATTTTATTTCCCTGAAAAATTAATCAAATTTCGAGAATACTATTTTATTTCATACACCCACTATATCCAACTGATTACTCCAATTTGTGCTTGTCTCAAAGTGTGTAGCTAGAGTGCCTGCTTTCATCAGCCACCACATTGAGCTAAAGCACGACTGAGCACAGCAGAAACTAAGCATACCACTTAGATGTTCAGGATTTAATGAACAGATGAAATTTTTTTTATGTCCACATTAGTCGCAACAGTAGTCAAAAGAAAATGTGCCTTCAGTCATTTCTACTGGAGGCCAGATGATGCCTGATCAAACTGAAACAGCATCCAAACTTTGTGAGGCTGCAACTAATGATTATTTTCAGTCAGTTAATCTGTTGACTATTTTCTTGATTAATTAATCTGTTAGGTCCATAAAATGTCCACGACACAAAGATAGCCAGTTGACTGTCATAGAGGAGTAAAGACAACAGAAAATATTTACGTTCAAGAAGCCAGAGTTAATAATCTTTACCTTTTTAATCTTAAAAGAATCACTGACCTATCAATCAATTATTATAATAGTTGAACAGTAATTTAATAGTTGACAACTCAACAATTATTTACTGCAGCTGTACTTAACAGAGCTGCAAGAATACTGTTACACTTCCTGAATCATCTCATCAGTACTTTGACAACACGCCCCTCACCAATGCAGCCCTCCACAATGCTCACTGTAACAATTTTTGTAACTACATTTGTCTAGTACGTTTAACGCATCAGTAATGTTTGTAAAATACAGTACTGACAGAAAAACACATGAGCATATTTTCAGCTACCTTAATTTCTGATATGCATCTATACTGGAGGCTACAGGGGGTCTTCCAAGATCCCAGGCCACTTCTGTAATGGAGCTCAAGGCTACTCCCAATGGGAACCCCTGTTGCTGACTAAGCACCTACTTTCCACTTTATATCTCCCCCCATCTGTCTTTCACATCGATCCTTTCCCTTACCCATGGCATGTTTGTTCTCCCTTTCTCTCTGCATTGCCTTCTGTTCCCTTACTTATCCTCTCTCTCTGGATATTTGCGCTCTCTCCTCAGAAGAAGGGCAAGAAAAGATGGAATGGAGTAAAAATGAGGAAGACAGTAGGGGAGCCAAGTGTATATGTAGCACACAGCAGGTAATGATTCTCAGTATTTTTCATCATGATAAAGGCAGCGAAGGGTTTTGACACAGAGAGGGGTGGCAGAAATGTGTGGAGAGATGAATAATTAAAAAGAGGAAGGGGGGTATAGAGGAGAGAGCTCAATGTACAAAGAAAATTGAGGATGTTTGGCTGCGTAGAGCAACTATTAAACAAAACTGGACAACTGCTCTACTAGCATGATCAATAATTAATTGCAGAAACTGACTTAAAAGCAAACTAAAAACATTTCTGTGAGACATGCCTGACTGTGCGCCATTAAATCTGTCTCAATTTTCTTGAGAAAAAAAATAAATCACTACTGCGGATATAAAATGAGATGGCAGTAAAACACAGCTTGAGTGAATAACTCTTCATATAATCCGTATAAAAACAGCTATTTCTGAGCGCCTTCCTGAATCACAATTGTCTAAAGGTGGGACTTTAATCTTCTCAGAAACAAGAAGTGCTGTAGAGATAAACAAAGTCCATTCCTCCACAATCACATCTAAACAATAATGTACACACTGAAGTCCAGATGGTTACAACTGAGTGAGGGTAAACCGGAGTGTGAGACTGACAGGCCGACTGGTGCAATGTCAGTAATGCAGATGCTATACTGGACTGCCGTGTTGAAAGGGGAGCTGAGCCTGAAGGCATAGCTCACGATTTACCGGTCGAGCCAAGCTCCAACCCTCAGCTGTGGTCACGAGCTTTATGTAGTGACCCAAAGAATGAGGTCATGGATATAAGCGGACAAAAAGGAGCTCCGAGTAGAAACGCAGCTCCTTTGGTTTGAAAGGAGTAGGCTGAAGTAGTTTGGGCATCTGATTCGATTGCCTCTATGCTGCATCCCTGTGGAGGTGTTCCCACACGTCCAACAGGGAGGAGGAACATAGGGCACGCTTGAGGGTTGACATCCCATCTGGTCAGGGAATGCCTCAGGATTCCCCAAAAATGAGCTGGAGGAAGTGGCTAGGGAAAAAGATGGATAGACTACCTTTACTCCTCTTCTTCTTCTCTCTTCTTAAGGTATTACAAGAAGATTGACAACATGGTTACAGTAGAGTTCAGCTAGAGTGCACTGCTGTAACTTCACCAGCCAACAGATTCTGTCAGCTAGTGTGGCCAAGTCGTGTTTTTCAAATTTGCACTATAATTCAGAACATATAACTCGCATTTATAATGCATAGTATGCATAATAAATATAGGACATCTTTAAGCTGTTATAGAACTGCAGATTAAATTGCTGCACAGAATCATGAGGGGTTTTTATTTTAAATCTCAGAGATATGTAATTTTCAGTCTAGTAGGGCTGCAACTAATAATTATTTTCATAATTGACTGATCAGCGAATTACTGTCACGATTAATCATTTAGTCTATAAAATGCCAAAACATCCTGACGAATCATCACAATTTCCAACAGTCCAACGTGAAGTCTTTAAATTGCCTAACCAACAGTCCAAAACCAAAAAGACTCTTCATTTACTATGAAAGATGACAAAGAAAAGCAGCAATCCTTGAATTTCAGAAGCTGGGAGGAGCAAATATTTGACATTTTTGCTTGGAAAAATAACTGAAAACACTAATAGATCATCAAAATAGTTGGTGATTATTTTTTCAGTTGACTGATGCATCTAAAGTCAGGTCCAAAAGATGAATCTGTGCAGCATGCATTCACTTTCAGCATGAAGTTCATGCCTTTTCAGTGCACTTGGAAGACCTCAAAACAAACATTCCAAAAGTGTTACAGCGCTAAACCTAAGAAGATGGATAGGACACCGTGTCACTCTCTAACTGCAGTTTCTGCACCCTTACAATCACATGTTCTAGCAATTTCCATCGGTCCTCCACCAAGAAGGAAGTCAATCTAAGCAGAGTGAACGGCTGTTAAGGGAAGGAGGGAGACTATGTAGTTGGACCCAAGCCTGTAGTGTCAGTTTTGGCTGGGGAGGGATGCTGTACGTTCCCTGCTGAGGTTTGGAGCTGAGACAGCAGCTGTCACTGTGTTGTCTGTGCCAGAAAGTGAAACAACACTCCCAGAGATAGCCAAATCACTTAAAGCACCATAGAGAGAAACCATTGACTGCAGCATGTTGGTGCCGAAAAATTAAAACCGAAACTCATCAAACCTCACTGAAAAAAGCTACTGGGACACTTGAGACAAGAGATAAGCAGTATGATTTGATAAAAACAAAACAATCCTACCAAATAGGTCCAATTATTAAAACAGAACAAAACAGTTTAATATATAAACAGCCCAAGCAAAATTCCATTCATTCAGCACATAGTCTGCAAATCATACTCCCTCTTGAAAACCTGGGGCACTGTTTCAGTGGGACCAACTACTAGTTATTTTTTCCCTTACAGACTTCCACACGGAGCTACTAGTAACACCTGCATCGCATAGAAAATCCCTAACAGGGGCAGTTTCTTGGATGAATGTCCGTCTTTGTTATATGAACACGTTTCCTGGTTGCAACTTAGTTATTTTTATTGTTTTTTTTACTAGTTAGGTTAATCTCAGTATAGTAATGAAAATAAATGGGCATTACTTGAAGCCTGCTTGAGATAAATAAACCATCACAGTTATGTTATTGTTGTATATAGTAGAACTGAAAGTATAGATTTATTAAACAGTCTGTTTGGTACATTCATGTGGTCACAGGAAGCAGAAATGACTAAATGCTTTTTAAACAGCAGCCTTATTAAAACTATTGAACTAATGCTTGTCTGAAGTATCCAGCAGAACCAGATGTAGCTACAGGTTCAACACAATCCAAATAAATCCACACTTAAGAAATCAGCCTTATTGGATTTCCATAAATGACAATGTCGACTATGAAAGTAGTCAATGTAAGGAGCGTTTTCTCAAGAGTAAAACTGGGTAGCAGTCCAGCACAAGTGTAATAATGTTTTTCTTTTTGTCAACTATTTACACCAAGCATTTATCAGTCCAAGTGCTGGAACGAGACAGACAAAGGCACAGTGTGTGGTATAGACATAATGATTTGCATTTAAATATAGCTTGGAAAATGAGCAAAACGGGGTGTTTTAACTCCAAAAAAGTTACGAAAAGAACTGATTAACAAGTGCAATGATGCAATTTCTCTACAAACTAGCAACACTCTAGTGGGTAAGAACACACAGAAGTAGGCCAGAATAGCCTAAGGACAGTCTTGATGCCCTCATGCTGGCTCCATGTTGACTTGAGCACACCATTAGTCCCATCATGTGCTTCCCAATTTTCCAGGCTGCAAGGCTATGTGTTCAATGACCAAAGAAAAGGTAATTTGACAAAAGAAATAAGAAAAGTAATTGCCTGGTTTCAGCCAGTCATTTAGTATGTAATGAATAGCAATCTACCATTTGACACAGAGACTGAATGGTCGGCGGGGTGTGATTACTTCCATTTTCATAATCTCTTAACACAGCATGTGAATCAACAAACATTGTGGAGTTAAGTCAAGTAAAAAGAATTGCAGGCAGGGAACTATCAATCACACAACATAAAGAAAACAAAAGTATAGTGTGGGAAAAAAAATAGAAAGACAAGTGAAAAATACCAAAGAGGAAAAAAAAATTAACAAAGAAAGAGAGAACTAGAAAAGGTTAAAAAGAGCTTAGGCCTCAATGAGAGCAAGAGCCCAGGTTCCCTAATGAGTCCATGACAGAGAAAGAAGCATCCAAAGAGCATGTCTCTGTGGAGCATGGCCAGGGCTAAGGCTTTACCAAAACAGCAGCCACACACAGAGTCAGAAACAAATAAATCCACACAGTCTGCACAAGCACATTGATATGGTGTGCATGTGTCCTGGGGTGAAGACATGGGGCTGCCAACCCCCGGACCTAATTAAAGCCCTTCTGTTGCCTGACTAGAGAGGACCCTCCTCCTTATTTATCTAAATCTCTTTTTCCCCCTTCCAATTTTCTCTATTTCCCCTTACCCTGACACAATCGCTCCCTTACAGCCTAACCCACGACGGGTGGTCTGACTCTGCTTTGGCTTTCTGAAATAGAATTATAAATCTAAGAGGAAGGATGAAGGAGCAGGGGTAGGGAGAAAAGTGGGCAGTGGGATAAATGACAAGAAAAGGGAGATGGAGTCATAGTGGTAGATAAAAACTCTGTGGGAGCATACGGCCTTGACTGTGCCACCATGTGTGTGTCTGCACTAGCGTTTCCAAGTGTAAGAGAAAGAAAGAAGCCCTTTGAATCATGCTTTAACCTCCAATACTGTATTAAAAAGACGTCAGGTTAACACTCGCCTCTCTCACATAATGGAAGTATATCGACAGCAATTTGTAACCACTTAAAAACATGGGCCAGACCTGCAGGTAAATCTGAATATGTTGGCTCAGGTGTGTGTACACCGTGTTCTCACCTCGTCTGACAGCTGTGAGTAGTGAGTCTCGGCAGTAGCAAGGATAAGGACCGGGCTGAATGAGGGTACATCCTGCAGCAAGGTAAGGAAGGTGCTCTTCACAGTGTCACTCACTGTCTCCCACCACTCTGACACATGGGGCATGAATACCACACTGGGCACGCTGCGGCGTGCCTCACGGAAAACCTACAACCACACAGACAGATCATGCACATATTGTAGTAAAACTTGTTAATCTGAATAAATAAAAAAGTTACGGTACAAATCATTAAACTTTAAAGCCAGTAGGTTGCTTATTCTCTCCAAATTTCAACCATCTGTGCAACAGATGGCCTTGTGTGTGATTGTCTGCATTTACTTAGGCAGCGGTGTCTGTGTTACCTGAGCACAGGACTCCTCTGGCGTCTTAGCGCTGACGGAGTAGAGAGTGGGCAAATCTAGGCGGTGCACTGGCAGCTTGTCCAGGTGGTGCAGCAAAGCAGGGGCCAAGTGGGAGCTCTGTCCTGAGCCCGGGGCCCCGGCCAGGAGCAGACGAGGCCGGTATGCTGTGGGCTGTTTGAGAGCAGAGCTAGAGACAGAAGGGAGTTCATAGTTAGCACAGTACTGAACCCCTTATGATCACTGACCAGCAGCTGTACACTCATTAAAACAGGACTGTCACAGCAGAAGCCCCATTATCTTCAGTTTTTATTCATTTTCTTCAATAAGCTAATGTTGATACTTAAAGCCATAGTTGACTCAACAACCCTGCAAGTGCTTTACTATGAATCCCTTTTTATTGCTAAGTGCAGTAGCAGGCCTTCATTGTGAATCTACCGCAGTACATGCTGACAATACCAGCATATACCAGACATATTAGCACACTCTTCAATTTAAATAATCATCAATCATCATCAAGGACAAAATTAAGTACATTACATCTCTGACCCAGCGGGATAAATGAGCACAATCAGAGCACAATAAAGAACAAGTCAGGCTCTTTAGAAAATGAACTCCTAGCAACAAGAGAAAAAGCAACTCCAAGCTCAAGTGATGACGTTTAACAGAAAAAAAGAATGATTCACACACAAGTGAAGTGGTTACTGAGAGTCTGAGAAGCTTGTTACAGTCTGGGCGAACCTCTAACTTCCACCGTATTATGAAGAACTTTTCTTGTGTGTATGTCAAATAGATACACAGAGGGCAAAGTGCCTGCAGCATATTTTGTTAAACTAGAAGTTTAAAAACAGCTTAAAAAGGTTCAATAATTTGATCCAGTTAATTAAAATGCTGTGAGTCATCCCTTCACCTTTCTCCATTTTTTAAACGAAAGTAGCGATTGCAATTCTGATTTCAGAACTGTTTTATCACCTTCCCTTTTAATTTTAATCCTCTCCTTTAATCTAACTCGTTTGACTCCACAACTGAGAGCCACTATATGTTGCTCATAGCCCTTATCATACAGTCTGACTTCTGTGGAAAACATTGTGATATATCTTAATTAAGTCGCTCTCTACGTCTAGGATGATACTGTTATTCCAAGGCCTACTGGATCTATATTAACCCCAAATTAGATGACTCTATGATGATAAGAAACACCCTGGAGAACAGAGGTGGTCATTCTGTAGCCAGTATTCAGCATCAGCTGCATGTTTGAAAATAATACAATTATGTTCAGTGTATGCTTTCTGTGGACTCACGAGGAGAAATGAAGGAAGGGTCTGTGCGTTGTGGAAGAGGAGAGCTGACTCTTTGGGGATGCAGCAGGCTGGACTTCATAGATGGAAGCAGAGCCTTCCTCATTGTCATCGTCGCTGTAGAAGTCCTCTTCGAGCAGTTGATTGTCACCGCCTAGCACAGAGAGAAACACTTCTTATACAGCCATACAACTGGTGGCATATGCACTTAAAAGTTTATTTCTACAAAGTTTAATCCTCAAAGCAGCCCTTTCACTGACACAAATGCAGCCATTTCCACTAAAAAATTAGGGGAAAAAAGAAAGCTAGCTTATTAGGTGTGATCTAATGGGCGTCTAAAGCATTTCAGCACCCTTGGAAAGTCATGGTCAAGTGCTGCTTTGTGGCTAATCTGCTATAAACACTCTCTTGTTGACTGGATGGGATGTGAGCTTTTGAAGTGCAAGCAGGATGACTGGTTATCCAATCTCTGTGCTATCACCTCTGCATTCTCAGGAGTAGTGTTTCACCACAGACTATGTTCAGTTGGGTGATACAAAGCACTTTAGTAATAAGGTGGGAAACAAAGAGCCATCAGGGAAAGCACACTAACAAGTGAGACAGGTGGCAATGGAGAAGAGCACAGGAGTCAAGGTGGGAGAAGCCACAATCCAGCACTGGGAAAGTGAAACAAAGGGTGCAGCTGAAACCATGGGCGCCGGGTCCCAAATCCCTACCATGTGTGTTTTCCCTGTCAGTACACTGAGCGTGGGGGAAGACTCGGAGCAGAGCTTTCAGCACCAAGGAGAAAGAGCTGGCCAGCAGGGGCCTGAGGGTGGGGGACAGGGCTCGGCCCGGGGGAGCCAGAGCCCTCTGGGAGGCTGGGACGATTGTCCTCATGGCCTTGCTGAAGTCGCCAGGCCCCAGGACAATCGAGGTGACATCCAGCTTCAGTTTAACACTGCTGCCGTAGATCTGGGGGTAGCGGCGGCGCAATGCCACCAAGGCTGCCTCTGTGCAAAGTGCTTTGATGTCAGCACCGCAGTAGCCTGGAAGAAAGTCAGATACGCAAAGGTTACTTATACATTTTGTTTTCAAGTGGAACAGTGAGCATGAATGTCAGAGGATTTAATCAAAAGAATTTTTCTAAATGATTTTGTTCATACCATCTGGTGCCATACGGTTATATACAATGGTCATTCTTACCGACACATTTTTCTGCAAGTTCATCTACAAATGGCTCAGCCAATTTGGGATTCCATTCCCGTGTGTGAATCTCCAAGATGTGCTTTCTGGCCTGAACAGAGGATTTGGGGAGGACAAAGGGAAGGAGACACAAAAGACAAACAGAAAGAACAAAGTTAAAAGATGAAGAAGCACAAGCCCCATGTAGCCTTATAAGAACATTTTTTTTTTAAATGCTGGCAAGGTAGCAGGTTGAGCTGCCGCAGTGGCTGCCACTACTTACAAACAATGTAAAGGAATTTTGATTTAACTTATCAGGACAGGTTAAAAGAAACACAATACAACAAAGAAACCAAGGAAATCACATCACATATAACATTATTAAAACATCTTACTCAACTCTATCTAGAAGTGACAACAGCAAGAGAAAGATCAAAATGGAATCAAGCAATTGTTTGAGTGAGCTCAACTTAAGGGCTTGCTGACACTTAAGCACAATGCGCCCGTCATATTGTTGCATCGTCTCCACAGGACTCTGCTTTGATAAGCAGACATCAAGAGCAAAGTGGTCCTTGTCGCGAAACAAGGGCAACGGTTTTCACCATCTTTCATCACATCTCTCTTTCTATTCAAAACACACAACGGGGCCAGATTTCATACAGGTTTCTAGCAGCTTGGGCAATAACCAGGAGGGAGCTGAACTTGAATGTGTAGAGGGGATTGCTGTTTGCACTGGAGCAAGGTTTTTAATCAGTCGGAGCCCACCACTGGTGAGTTTAGCCGGCAATGGCCTGCAGATAAGGCTTTGATTACCAATGATCCTACTGTGCGGACAAACGATGCAGGGCGACCCGTCCAGACAAGCTCGATGGGGAGGAGTCACCTACAACGATCTGTTTATTTGACTCACTGTCACCAACAACATAGCACACATGTCACAGTGTTATGTGCGTGGGAGGAAAAAAACAAGTCACCCCAAGTGCAAGATTAAAGCAATCAGATCTACATAACAACAAATTCAACCAAAAATGATTTTTAATTTTCAGAAACCTAATGAGCATCTGCTTTGTCGCTTACTCGTTGGATCAAAACATCCAATAGGAGGAAATAACAATCGAGGAGACTTTTAATAGCCATGGAGCTGCATGCACTAATGTTATTGCAGGACTCTTATAAGTAAAACAACACAAATTACTTCTGCAGTTCATTGAGTCTCCTGCTGTGTGTGCATGTGGGTGTTGCACTGTATGTACAATAAGTGATCCTTTCTATTATCTCACAGTTGGACATGAGACACAGATTCTGTGGTGCAACAGAATTGAAGGTAAAATGCTCCAACAATGAAAAACACACCTACCGAAAATCCACGTGCAGTGAAAACAAGATTTTTTATACTGTGGCCATGAACATGTGTCCACTGTATCCAATTATGGTGTTTTACCTTCTTGTCTGGCAGGTTGAACAGAAACTCCCGGTCAAAGCGTCCAGGCCTCCTGAGTGCCGGGTCGATAGAGTCAAGTCTGTTTGTAGCACCAATGACCACTATCTCCCCACGACTGTCCAAGCCGTCCATCAAGGCCAGCAGAGTGGACACAATAGAACTGGACAGAGGGAAGGAGGAGGTGGAAAAAAATGATAAACACTATTAAGTACTAAATTGTATCTAATCTTACAACCCAGAATTACAACAAATACTGCCTGACTTCAGTGCAAGATAGTTATACAAGAACATAATTTAAACTGACTGTACATACTGAACACTATTGCAAACACATACTGCATGAGTTAAACACACATGTACACACTAATATACATGCTGACATTTAGAGCCCAAATACTTTTTGAGATTGAAACAACATTGACAAGGCTTATGAGTCAGTGCTGGCCAAATAAACAAAGCCTTATTTGAGCAAATAGCACAGAGACCTAGTCTATCAAACTTGCATATTGAACAAAACAGTGTGGGGCAAAATATATCACTTGTTCTATTTCCATGTTGACTAGAGCTCAATGCATCTATTTACACAGCATGGCAGAAAGATGAGAGCATCTATAAACTCAAACATATGCACATCAATAAGGTTTGGACCAGAATTGCAATTTTACATTTCAGTTGCAAATATTCCATTGTCTACAAGGCAACCATTTCCACAGGAATCAACTGCAAGCTGTGTTCACATAATAGGATACTAGGAAGTGGTCAAAATCAGAAGGGAAGTTGATATGACTTCTATTTACATTTCTATAGCTGCTCAATGCCAAATGAAAAAATAAAAAATGGATCCAATTTGAAGCACCCAAATCCATATCCAGCCAATTTCATCCAAAATCAAAGCTGCAGTGCCAGCTCTTTTGAACCTGTAGTTCTGGAAGACATGCCCCACCTATTGGCAAGGTCAGGGAAATCAGTTATAGATTAGACTTGCAGATGCAGTCATGCCCATGTGTGCCAGAGTAGAAGCAGCTGCAATTTTCACACTTTCAGCACTGTACGTCACATATAAGAGGGACAATTGTGGGTTTTTTGGGTTTTTTTTAATAGTAACCAATTTTGTGTGGGTTTAAGAGTAAGATGGACAACAAATGTGTGGGTTAGAGTTGGTCAGCGTCTGAGTGACTACTAAGCCAATTCCACGAGGTGCTAAACAATTCTGTGATTTCCACTTTGATTACTATGGACATCGGCACAAAACAGCAAAACAAACAAACAACTATTGAAGGTGTTCAAAGCCAAACTGACAGCAAGTGCAATTTGACACTGGAACACAGCCACACTGTCTTTGAAATGATGGTTACAACTACATTAGCCTTACCTGTGTATCTGATCTTGCCTGCTGGAGCGAACAGGAGCCAAACCATCGATCTCATCAAAGAAAATAATGGATGGCCTCATCAGATAAGCCTGATTGAATACAAACACAAGACGAAAAACAAAATATTATGTTCACTGGATCAAAATACATTTAAGCTGACTGGGTTCAGTGTACTTTAATGCCAGAACTTAATTTTCTCAAAAGAGTGAAAAGCAATACAAAAGTATTGACTTACAATAGCTAGCATGCACAGAGCTGTAAATAGTCTACCTGCAGAAGATGGCCAGTTTTCTGTTTACATTGTGACATCAATTAAGGTGAAATGACTGAAGCTGTGGTTACAAGGACGTTGTTCAAAAACAATCATCAGTCAACCTCGCTGGTGTGCTACTAGGGTGTCTCACCTGGTCAAAGAGCAGGCGTAGCTGGCGTTCTGATTCACCGACCCACTTGCTAAGGCAGTCAGCTCCCTTCCTCATGAAGAAGGAAACCTTCCTGTCTCCGTGGCTACACTCATTGGCAAGTGCCCTTGCTACCAAAGTCTTTCCTGTCCCTGGAGGTCCATAGAACAAACACCCTCTAAAAAGGAAGGGAGAGGACATGGAAGCTGTTTATTTGATAATAAGCCACACAAACACATATCCATTACCTTGTATCTATGTACCAGATATCAAAATGTCTTCATGAAAGTGAACAGTCTGATCGGATTAGACTGTTCTTCCATCATACATGTCATAAAATACAACAAAATTCAGAACAAAATAAAGTGACCTTCTTGAACAAACTGTCCCATGTTAGCTCTTCTCACCTGGGAGGCTGAATCTTAAACCTCTCAAAGATCTCAGGGTAAAGCAATGGGAACACTACCATCTCCTTCAGTGACTGAATGTGTGTACTGAGGCCACCCACACTGTCAAATCTCACCTGGGGAGAAAAAACACATTTTTAACATTCGACTCTGAAAACTGAAGAATTCAGAAAGCTCTTCAGCACTATGCCTCTTTGTATAGCTACAAACTTAACTGATAAATATAGTAAAGCTTTCCAAAGAGTTATTACTTTTTACCTACAGCGTGAACTTCCAAGTTTGTAAACTAAAACTGTTGCTTAACAGCTTTTTGGTGTTTATTAATGTTCCTACTCACTGAGCTATCAAGGTTCATTGGATCCACATCCGCCAAGCTGGCACCCACTTTCACCCGATCACGAAGCACCCCACTAGCCAGGTCTTCTGCAGTCAAGTTCATGGGCAAACATCTGGAAATAAATAGGACAGATGTAAGTGAGCAGTTAGTTACACTTAATTACACACTGTAGCGTTTTGACAAAGTTTAAACCAGTAAAAGGTTAAGACAATATCAAACCTCACAAAGGGAATGCATGTTGCATTCAGAATACACATGACCCCTGGTTATTTTTACAACACAAAGGAATTTTTAATTAATTGCTAGGCAGCGAAGTAAAACAGACAACTTAAATAAACTTGGCCACATCATCAGTTCAATTTTTAGAGGTTATATTAGGGCGAATGAACGTGGACTTAACAGTGCAATAGCCAGGGTAGGATGACAAAGTGGAGCTCTTTCCTTGCTGGCGTGAGATGCCATACTGATTTGTGTGACTCATTATAAAAGGGACGTAAGGGGCCAGACTTCCTGAAAGTGGGTAAATGAAAGCCATATCAATGGTTGACAGAACTGGTTGGTATGTGGAGGTGAGTGAAAAAAGATATAATCTCATAACAACAAAATCACCGCAACATCAATACAGCTCAATGCTGACTGCTACAGCCCTCATACAAATGTTTTACATTTGATAGTTCCTTAAAAAAAAGAAAGACTATAAAAGGAAAATATTTCATACAAACCAAAAGTAAAACAGAGGAAGATGAAAGAAAGGTAGAAGAAAGAAAGCAGCAGCAGTCACCTGTTCCTCGCCCGGGTCATGCTCTTGCTTTTCCTCCGCTCAAACCGCTCTTCATCAGAAGACGAAGTGGTGTCACTGCTGTGAATGGCGTGTTTCTTCACTCTGGAGAAGTGTGAAAATCTAGTTTTAGAGCCACACCATTACTCAGACATATTCCTTAATCAGCAGAGATCAGTGGAAGTGAAATCAACTTTTTATAACCACAGCTCCGACTTCATGAGTCATCGTGGTGGGAAAGCTGCTTAAGAGTCACACATCGTAATATAATGTTTGGCATCAATATTGACTGGGATTTTTCACAAATTAGGACCAACCTTATATGGCTTCTTCTTGCTGGGGATCTGTGGGTGTCAAAAAGTGAGGGGTTGCTCTGTTTTCTGTTCACAGGCTCTGAGAAAAAACACACAAAGGGACTGGTTGTCACACATCAAGCCTCAAATAAAGTTTCTCATGTGATTGAAACAGAAAGAATATTATTAGACAATGTGCCTGACACAGTTTGACAAAATGTAAATACAAAGGTTTGATTCAAAAAAGACAAACGGCAAATACCAATAGGTGGTGCTTCATATCTCTGCACCGTCTTTCGCTGCCTCAGGTTGTACGGCCTGTCATTTTCCTCTCCTGCCTCTTCCACTTCATCCCCTTCATCATCTTCATCATCATCCTCCGCATCCTCCTCTTCTTCCTCACCATGAGAATCTGAAAGTCAAAAGTGTTGTGTTCAACCTTCAGTTAAGCATAGTACGCTATACAAGTGTCAGATTTTGACGTTTTAATTAAAACAGTTAAAGATGAGGTGGTTCTCTCTCCACAGAGTCATAAGTAGAACATTGTGAGGAAACTTACCTTCTGTGCCTTCCTCTTCTTCTTCCTCCTGCTCAGCTTTGCTCATGACTTTGTGGTGTGCAGGCATGCTGAAAGTGCTCCTGCGCATGGATTTCCTGCGCTTCACCCGGGAATACATGTCCATGTTTTCCTAGAATCAGAATCATCACAATCATTGAGCCCGTTTACATGACCACATTAATCAGACAACTGGGAATAATCAGGTTATGATAATAATCTCATATGACGTGTTTACATGCACTTTAGTAATGCAATACTGAAAACAGGTTTACATGATTCAGTCAATTAGTTAGATTTCTTTCCAAGTACATGATGTAAAATTTTGTTTTTTCCCTTGCTGGATGCGATTTGATGATCGGTTTATTAGTGTGCATGTAAACAGCTCATTGTGGGCAATGTAAAACCGGAGGCAAATTCTTTGTATGTATACACATAGTTGATGTTATCCTAGAAAAACAGGGCCTTTACACTATCACTTATATTCACATTAGATTATGAGGCAGTGGAACTGTACTTTTCTAACTCTGGGTTGTGTGTGACAGCAGCGCCACGCTTACCTCCTCTGTGTCTCCGGTCCACATGCGAAGTCGCTCCACCTCACGGTTCTGCCTGATGCTGCTGATGTTGTCCATCTCCTGAAGGACAGCCTCAGCAGTGCTGCACACATACACAGAACACAAAAATGACAAATTTATACAAGCTTAACATGGGCAAACTAACTATCTCGTGTGGTCTGTCCTCTTTCAGATCACCATGGTGGAGAGGAGTGTGGCTTGGTGACACCTTGGCCTGCTCAGACGTCCTGGATCAACACTCTTCACATTTATCCTATCATATACTTCAATCAGATATTTTGTCATTTTTATCTGTGTACTCCGTGATTGTGTCGGTCTGTTCTGTACACGTTACATATATTGCATGTCTGTCTATCCTGGGAGAGGTATCCCTCATATGTGGCTCTTCCTGAAGTTTCTTTGCTGTTTTTTTTCTATTAGATGTGCTAAGAAAGGTGTCAGTAGTGTGACTGGGAGCTACCTGTTGACCAGCTGGTCAAACAGCAGGCTCTGATTGAGGTGTTCGAATTGGCTCTTCTTCACTCGGCAGCTCCTCTTCAGTTCCACATGGCCATTCATATGAGAGTGATCTCCCCCTCCGCTCTCATCATTCCGGTGACTCATATGGGCTGCAGCATCAACAAGAATATAATTAGGAAACATTCCTTTAATTTCATGTATTTATATTCAATGTAAGGCTTTTACAAAGAGACAAAATGAGAAGAAATGCATTACCATGTCCATTTTGCATTATGCGAGAGGACAACCTAGAAATTAAACAACAAAGCGAAATAAACAACAAATCTGCACAGGGGACAATAATTAATCACCCATAATAATGTTTGAGAGCTCACATATACATAGTTATACATAGTTAACAATATATAGCATAAGATGAACGAGATCTGATTCAACAACAGATAGCCATCTAGGCCAAGTAATGTGCTCCATCATTGTGCTACACAATATTATGCACCATTTCTGGCATTCAAAGATGAGTGAGTGAAACCGACGCCAGCAGCACTGACCTGGTGCGGTAGGTGGGAATGCCCCAGCTGACCCTCTGGCCCTTAGTCTGAGGGGACGGGGAGGTATCACTGGAGCTGGGCTCGGAGGCCGTCTGCCGGCGTGTCCGCTTGGAAGGGGGAGCCAACCGCGGGCTGCTGGGACAGCTCACATCACTACTGGGCTCCTTCTGTTGAGCAAACAAACATCAAGAGAGGAAGACGGAGAGAACGCAAGGATGACAAACAATCAGAACAAGCGAGCAATGGAAAAAGAGAACGTGACAGCTTTTCACGACTATTTGCATAAAATATTCACCCCATCAATCATTGCATGAAGCCAGAATATTAAGCAAATAACATTCAAGCATGACCAAACTGCTCAAGTAAATATAAAATCATGACAACATGAAAGACTTAAAGGACAGATGAGCTCCAAAGGGCAAAACCAGAATAGTATTCTGGGATTCTGACGAGACAGACAAGATACCTTGTTCCCATCTCCTCAATGTAGTTTCTGAATCACAACCAAGCACCAACCAGACATATGCCCTTGATGCTCACGCCCTTCACAGCTAAACTTCCCTGCTGATATGAGCGTGTATCTCACTGTTGTCATAGGCAACTGTCTGCAATGCCTGCAGAGGGGTTTGTCTGACTGGCTGGACAAATTGATGCAGACAGACTGAAAAGTGCGAGATGTACCAGCAGCGAACAAATGCACAGCTGTGGCCTGAGGGGTACACCTTGAAATCAATCCTCATTTAACTAATTTTGCAAACATTATCACAAAAGGATTAGTCTTTGCAACAGGTTTTTGAAAACATGGCCTACACACAGCAAACCAGCGACATGATTGGGAGTGTAGCGTGCACAAACAGTATGAATTCTCGGAAACAACACTGTTAAAGTGTAAGGTTTGTCACTGTAAAGCCTTTAAATCACACTTCGCATTATCATGTGTCAGTTAGCCTGGCTTTGCGATCCACGGGTTTGGACGGAAGCCACGAAGGACTTCAATTTCTTGAACCACAATTCAACAAAGTATAAACCCTCGCCAAACAGCCCATTAAACCTCAAGAATGTGGTAATGACTATCAATAAATCACCAGAATCGGTGAATTATATTATTCGTCAGTGTTAAAGTCTGTAATAATCGTAAATTTTGCGGAAACGGACCCTCTTGCCTTGCATAATCTCAGTGTTTACATTTTGAGACAAAGGCTGTCAGACAGCTTGTAGGTCAGACGACCACAGTACAAACTAAGGCTATTCATTTGGGGCACACTCCGAAAAAGCAGGAAAATATCATCCTATATAACGTTATATCTGTCTATTTAAAACGCTTATTGTATAAACATGCTAAATATGGGTCTTTGGGGCATTAACACGAGAAAGTTCACCGAGTTCAGACTTGCTAAATACGGGACTTGAGCCAGCCAACTGTTTTGAACCTGGGACTCCCTTCCCCCACTGTAAGCTAGCTGTCGGGCTAGCTGTAACCTACAAACGCTAGCTTAACTAAAGCTTTCTCTCTCTATTGGAGAAAATAATTAAGCCGACACTTGCAGGGCGGCGATGGGAAGTAATGCCAATATCCCGATGTAAAACTCCCAGTTGTCTTTATTTGGAAAAGCTAATTTGTGGAGACAATGGTGAAACAAGTGAGCCGGGTAAAATTGCCAAACACAAAGGGAACTCAAGTTGGAGCTAGCCAGGAGTTAACATCGCTAGCTTGTAATTTGACAGCTGAGCAACACGTTCAGCGCGAACGACACGCGTACGACCCGGTGCATTCAAGGCTTTTATTGTGTGTCTGTGTGACTGAGCGGATGTCAAGTCCGATACCGCTCGTACTTTGCCGTAAATAAAACATTATGTGGAGCACCTTGAGGCCACGGCTACAGCTACCTAGCCAACTAGCAGAGCCACCTAGCTCGCCGGCAAAGAAAGGAAACCGGCTTACATGTTCCTCAGAGTTTCGCTCGTTTCTCGACGACGACCGGGTCCTGGAGGAGATGAAGGGGCCGCTCCCCGTCCGTGAGCTTTTCCTTGTGTTCACCATGTTTTTTTTCCTTTTGTCTGCCCTTACTGAATCTCCCTAGCCGGCTCCAAACACTGCCTCAGTGAGCGCAGCATCGAGGCGCCATTTCTCTCTCTCTCTCCCTCTCTCTCTCCCTCTCCCTGTCTATCTCTCTCTCCCTCCCTCTCCCTCTCTCAAGTGGATGTGGGTCTGTTTGGCAGGTGCATACATTTTTGCTGACTGGACTACTACCACAAAGAACTACTGGCCTAGTTATTATGCAGATACCGTGTAAATATCACAATATGATCAATATAAATAACTGCCTTGTGTTGTTGGGTTATACAGTTTATAGCAGGGATTGTTTGCAGTGAATACAGACTTCAATAAAGTTAAATAAAGTCACAGGTATTACTGAAGTGCATAGCCCACCTGTAAGCCCCTTAATAAGGAATATTAAAGGCATGAAGTTGGAAAAAAATGAAAAGATGTGTTTCTGAGTACACAGCGTACCCTTCTGGGAGTACCACGTTTTTGAGACTTAAAAGCTTTTATTTTTATTTCTTCAGTGGAGAAGAATGGAATAAACTATAAAAGTTGATTGCGGTGGGACACTGGTATCAAGTGCTTTACAAAATTAACCATTACATATTGCAATCACTCGCACTTCTGCACAATTTTGAGAAAGCATAACGTTCTCCCAACAGTGTAGACCAGAACAGTGCAAACAGTAACAAAAGTCACACTGATTATTACCTCAGAGAGTTTTCTTGAATGCTAACTCAGACACTGATAAACATTGTTGACCATCAAACTTTTGCATTCTTTATTATACCTTTAATACATGTAGTCTAGGTCACTGAAATACTGATGATCATTCTCCATTTCTTTTCTCAGTATTGCTCCTCTTCTTGCTCTCAGTGGCATTTGGTACTCACATCTCAGAAATATGTTATAATAAATACATGAAATATAATATTTGTCACTCAGTCCCAAGTCCCAATATAATCTTTGTTGTGGGGCAATAACAGTGGAATGTTGTTTTATCCTACCAGATTTCCTATGAAGTAAAAGTGGCATTAAACAAAACTGTAGTTTGCCAGGAACTCCCTGTGAACCTTTTCCAGAACCCCTATGACACCACTTGACCCCAGTTTGAAGACCACTGCTGAAACCCGACCTGTGTGCGTGAGTCTGTGCATATCTTGCTTATACTATTTCTGGCTTGACTAAAGATGCAACTGAGCTAGCAGTCTGTTTCAGCTTTTTGGTAGCCATATTTTCAAAAACGCATAATCCAAATTATTTTCATTTCATCTTGAATTAAACATAATTTTTTGTGCGCATGGAGTTGCTGAAGGCATTATCCAAATGTAAGGGGGAAAAAATGGGGTATCCCCAACAGAGAAAGTGACAACACAAGATTAAAACTTTCCTCAAATTTAATACATAAACATTTTCTGATTCTGAAAAAGTTTGTTCGTCAGTGTTTTTTTTTTAATTGCAGCAATTCACATCATTGAGAAAACACATCCATTTTTAATTAAGATATTTTAAATATGTATGTGAATATATATCTCAAATCTATGGCCAAACAACAGATTTGTTGGGCCTTTAAATGGTTTTGAGAAGACAAATCATCTATTGCTTGTGTACATAAGAGACCGGAGAGACTTTGCCTTAAACAAGAATCTTTATGGTTTTCATTTACATTGCAAGTTATAAATCCTCAAAGTAACTCAACCACATAATAATGCAATTATCAATCCATGCAAGTATTAATTAGCTCTCAGTATACAGTATTTTCATTCATTTGTGGTTGGAGTATCTGCCCCATGTGGTCAATAGGTAGCATAGCAACATCTGGATAAGCAGCAACATCCCTACTGGAAAACCTTTACATCCTTAAAACCTGTCTCCATGGGAAAGGTAAGGATGACTTGTGGTGCAACACATCTCATAAGTTTAAAAATCCATAAAAGATATTATCTCATGTCAGGTGTCCAGTTATTTTTTGTGTGTGGAAACATGTGTACAGATGTTTATAGAAATAGTAGAGTGTTTAGGAATTATATTACTATACGAGGATGATAATATTTCAGATGCTGTCATTGTAATCTCATGAACCACTGATGCACCATATGTTTCAATGAGAAGGTCACAATAAAGTGCTTAAGGGTAGTGATCAGTCATTTTGGAGCAATTATAGAGCGTCAATTTATGGTCAAAGGGACTTTATCTCTTGACCGGGGAAACCCCTCAAGGCCGAAATCTGGTATTAGACACACTCACTTGGACTAAGGCCAGGTCAAAGGTGACACAATGAATGGTGGTTAATGGACCTGAACTATGTGATGTATATGTGAAAGAAACAAGGTTGTTTTTGTTCTGGTGTGGACAGCTTTTTTTGTTGTTGTTGTTGTTCCACTCTTTCATTGTTAATGTTTAGGCTATTTATGGTTCACTACATGTTGTAAAGTAGATGATAGATAGATAGATAGATAGATAGATGGATGGATAGATAGATGGATGGATGAAGACATCGTGTTATCCCTGTGTGTATCAGGGGTGTTTCCTGTGCCATTTAATCCTGTATCTTCTTCAGTTTCAATCCTGAGGATGTGCTGAGCTCAGCGTCACACACAGCCTCATTACGACAAGACGAGTCGATTTACGGCGCCGTGACGTCACGCGCATTGCTCAGCAGAAGACAGACGTTGCCTGAAACTTACGGCTGCAGATGTGTGGCCCGGGATTAACCGCTAAAACACGAACTGGTAAATCAGTATTTTGACCTTAACCTTATTACGGGCATGTGAATGTACATCTGCTGTGTGTGTGTGTGTGTATATATGTATGTATACTCCATGTTAATATAACGTACACAGGCCCTATGCTGTTGGCTGTATGCGCGTGCATGGCTCTCTGACGCCCACTTATGTAATTAACGGTAACGTTAAGGGCTGCTCAGTTGGTTATCGATAAGGTAATAGAGCTTTAGACACCATTTTTACCGCTTAATAAGCCGACAGTGTACAAATGCGATACCAGTGAGTACGTTTACATGAAAAAAAAAGACGTTGAGCTAATTAAGGTTACGTCTACATGTAGGCTACAGTACCAAACTTGCCTGTGCAGGTGAAACGCCCATTGTGACGGTTGTTTTTTTCCGACTTGTGTGTCGTTTTCTCTTAGATGGAAAACACAAAACGTCATGAAAGAGATTGACACTGTGGGAGGGGAGAAAAATGAAAACTGGTAAGTCAAAAATAAATGACTGCGAGTGATATTACCTCTTAAAATACCTCAAAATGTAAACTGAACAGTTGACTGTATACGCTAGCTTAAAGCTAACACTGCTACAGCTAAGACGCAGTGCACTGTACCTGAATTTAAGACTTCCTGTATCACCTATGGTCCCGTGGTTGAGAATAAGCAAAACAACTCCTGTGTGACGTATCTGTTGATTAGGTTGGACAGGATGGGTCAAACCTAAACGCTTAAAGAGGTCACATTATGCTAAATCTCAGGTTCGTACTTTTATTTGGGGGTCCTATTTTAATAGGTTTACATACTTTAATATTCAAAAAACACATTATTTTTCTCATACGGTGCGATGCTGCGGCATCCCTTTTCACACTCTGTCTTGAACGCTCCGTTTTAGCTACAGAGTGAGACATCTCGCCTCTGTTCAATCTTTGGTGAGAGTTGCACATGCCCATTACCTAAGGGGCAGGATGTAGCCAATCAGAGGCAGGAGTAGGGCAGGTTATGCAGAACAAGGTAGTGTGATCTAAAATAACGCTGCTACAGCAGAAGCAGCTTTATGTCTGCTGACTGACTGGAGTGTATATATTTTATAATAAATATATGTTTATATAAGGCCTGTTACATAGTTGCGCACTTAAGTTACGGAAGTAAAGGCTCTACTCCAAACCAGGCGTTTCAGGAGCAGCGTTTTCTGTGGGAGAGAGTAACTCCCTCTGGCTTTTTCACTTTGCAGACCTTTTACATGCACAAAAACGCTACATAACACAACAAAGGAAACGCAAAAACCCAAAAAGCATAATATGACCTCTTTAATGTAATTTTGGAGGGGGGAGAACTCATTTCTCAGTGTTTCTGTACAATATAACCCTTGACTGCAGGCTGAATTCAATTAACATATAATAATGACTGAATTGCTCACATGTCTCCTTTTATAATGGATCGTCAGTGAAGAAAATGAAGAGGAGGCTCCAATGAGGCGTAGTTTCTCGGTAGAAGACCTCCTCGATGAGGTGGAGAAGATCTGTTACGATGCCTCGGGGACGTCAAAGGTCAGACACGACTTCGGCTCACTGACTTCTTCAGGGCCACGTCTCTGTAAATGTGCATTTTGCTGCTGACACAGGAAAACTTCAAAATGTCAACAGACATTTTTTGAGATTGTTGACAGTACATTCGAATATGTATAGCACCCACAAATTGTAACAATGTAATATATTAAAAACATACAAACGATAGGGCTTGGCAGAGCAATCTACAGTGACATTGCCATTATTTGAGCTCACTATACAAGATAATACTATTCACAATGCTACTATACTACACATGTAACACTACACATATGAGGATAATTGTGTCTCAGGCTCATCTGGCTCATTTTTGTGTCCCTTATTCTAGGTGGAGATGGTGGTGAGGCTATGGAAGGATGGCTTTACTGTAAACGACCAGGAGTTTCGCAGTTACACCGTACCAGAGAATCAAGACTTCCTGGATGCCATCAAAAGGGGGTGAGTGACAGGTGTATTAGCTATGATTTTAAAACCTTAAAGCAAAAAACGACTGTAATATCTTAAGCTCTGATCAGGAAGTGGATTGACACCGTAGACTTCTGATTTCAGGCTTTGATAAGCTCACCTACCGTATCAAGCAGTTAAAGATGGAGGACGGTGATATGTGCGGTAGTCGGATATTGCAACACATATTATTTCCCGGCCGATGAAAAGCAAATGGCCAAGCTGTGTTTTTATTATTGCTTTATTTATTATTGTGGTATTACACTTGATCATTAGATGTTTCTGTTGCCTCTGGGTTGTATTGAATATGTGACCATAACAAACAACTGTAACCTGTATCAGTGACTCATACTATTTCTGAAGTTAATAAAAAAGATTAGATAACAACCTCTCATTTTATTACATCCCTGTTATGTAAGAGGTGTGCATATGATGCAGGTTTAATGGACCTGAGTTTGAAACTTGTTTGATATGAGACCATTGTCACAGACTTAGGAATCTGTTTCATATTTTCCTGTTTAATCTATTAATAATTTGGTCTTTTAAATATCAGAAAATAGTAAAAAAAAAAAAAAAAAATGCTCCGTCTTTTGGAAAGCTTGTGTTTTTGAGTTTTTTTGTGAAAAGTGATTTAAACAATGAATCGATTATCATAATCAAACAAATCAAAGTAGTTGTTGCATAATTCATTTCGTTTTGATAAACTAACTGATCAATCTGCTCTTCTCAGGTTAGGACATTACTGATACTGTTCCAAGTAACTGCAGTGTAGTCCCACAGGCATTCCTGCCTAGCTACAGAGAACTACATGACATAAATACCAAACAATTTTCAGTTTCAGTTCTCTCTGAACACTCACTTTTTCTCCGGTTGTGCAATCTCTACCTCTCACTCTGCCTCTCCCTCTTTTGCTTGCTGTCTTTCTCTTTCTTTGTCTGCCTCTTATCTGTAACGCTACTATTATGTTGTTTAAAAGCAAACTCAGGTAGGAGAACAATCGCTAAGTCAGATGATGCATGTCGACTCATTCAGATGGATGACAGACAAGAGTAACTGTTTTTGTCAAACAGAAAAAAAGATTTCTCAAGGTTGGGTTTTGCTGGTGGATGTTTCAGATCTCCAATTTTCAGATCTCACTTAAGCTCAAAATGATGGTCCCCTTTTTCTTTAAAGAAATAAAAATATGTCATATAATACATCATATGTTGTGACACATTCACCTTTGCTAAAAAACATTTACCATATACCAATTTGATAATAGTTCAATCAATCTCTCAGCCGTACATACAGTGATTATACAGAGCTAAACCCTATGTAACTCAAATGTAACATAATGTCTGACCATGCTTCGACTGAACAGTCAAACCTCTTCAGTGGCCAAAGGGAAATGAGCTGTAAAGATATCCCTCCAACCAGGCGACACAAGATAAATAAAGCATAATGTTCGTTAGTGCTCATTTGTCATATTGATTGATCCGACTAGACGCCAGGCCTGATCTTTAATTTGTCTCAGGGAGCTTCCGGCAGAGTGGGAGAGCCGAGCAGAAGAGGAGGAGCTGGAGATCAGTGTGGAGGATCTAACAGAGGAAAACTATGTCCCCAAGAAAAAGGCCTTTCATCCCTTCAGTGGCCGAGGTTACCGACTGGGCAGGTAAGAGATCGTTGTTGTTGTAGTAAGCAGTTATATTTAGAGTACAATACACATGTTGATTTATGATTTTTGCTTTTAAATAATTATTTTGCATATAAACATCTAACAATTGTCATAAATAATCAATAACATACCTCTTGAGTTTGCGTTATCGTTTTCAAGTAGTCCTTCTCAAGTTGCAGGTTACTATACCACTTTAGACCACTAGGTGTCCTTCTAAATCCAGGTATCAAAAACCCCACAAGCAAATCTGACCAAGCAGACAGTCTGACGAGAGCCTCAACATGTTCCAAACATCACTGCATGAATACTAAACTCTCCACGAGAGTCCAAAAGAATATTTCGTCTACTACACCTCATGGTAGTGAATAAGAGAAATGCATAATGTATTTGCTGTGTGTACTTTTAACTGGCTCTTAATCTGTTTATTTATTCCTGTCCACCCCCAGTGTTGCACCCAGAGTAGTGGCCAGGTCACCATCTGTGCACGAGGATGGAGAATCTCTCCCTATTCCCATGGTAACACTAGACCACACCCTTCCTGTTACCTCCCTGCAGATCTGGTTGGCTGACGGCAGGAGATTGGTGCAGAGGTTTAACCTATCGCATCGGTGTGTATCGCAATGTCAAGGCCTAAACACATCTCTCTCCACATCTGAGCTTGATGTATATATTATCTACATATTCAAGACAGACTAGCTCTGACTCTACCCCTGCAAGTGCACTGTCTGTAAATCCCCTAATCTCAAGCATCGCAGGGAAGAAGTAGTTCAAGGGCTGACAAAAGATTTTTGTTTGTACTTGCTCGGGATGTGGCGGGGGGGGTTTGTTCGAGGATTACGTAATGCTTTGTTCTAGTCTGCTGGAGTTGAAGGCACGGTGCATGTTATATCCCCTGCCACAGTGCACGGGGCTGCAGAAAACATAATCTGAGATGTAGCAACGGAGTGGATCTATAAAATCCCCAGAGAGGGATTGCGTAACTCAGATGCAGCATTTATATAACAGAGTGTGTAGCTTAAGGATAGAGAGGACTGAGCCCCTCTAACCTTCAGCTAGTGTGTGAGGAGTAGGGCTGCCATAGGATCGCTCGTATAGGCCGGGTCGTGATTAATAATTGATCATCTTGCTTGTATAGTGCCTCTGAGAGAAATCATGTGTCACAAGAGAGAGTAGAGTATTTTCCCGGTAATGCTTTGCGTCTGGAAGGGGGAAAAGTTCTAACTCTTTCTTTGTTATGTCTTTTAATCTGATTCTAAATTCGGCCTCTAATTCTTTCCCAGGATCATGGACATTCAAGATTTCGTGGCACGCTCTCAGAGGAGCTGCCCACCTTTCGTCCTGACGACATCGCTTCCTTTCCGGGAGCTCAACGACAAAGAATTAAGTTTGGAAGAGGCAGATTTGGCTAACGCTGTCATCGTACAGAGACCCCTGAGCACACAGGCTCCGTTTGGACACTCCTGACTAAAAGGGCCCCATACAGTAACCCACAGCCACTTATCTCTTTCACTCTCACTAAGCCACGACCCTGATTGCCGTCTCAAGGCTTCCTATAGCTTAAAATGTTTCTTTATCTGGCTGCTTTTGTTGATTGTTACTCCCCTACAGCTAATTAAAGGGGCACTATGTGGTTTTGGAGAAGAAATTCAATGAGGTAATAATACAAACACAGAAATATTTATATTTTTCCGTAAGTGAATAAACAAACTGTTCTCAGAGGCAAATAAGGTCCCCAGAACAATGTTTAAAAACAATTAAGTAAAACAAGTATGAGTTAGTGTTCGTAGTTTAAGGTCTGTTTGTTTATTCAGTCGTGATAAAGAGAGTTGTTTGTTTAGTTTGTTGTGGCATAAAGAAAATCTTCCCCAAAACTACGTAATGCACCTTTAATCTCTCTGTGGTATAATCTAATGGAGATGTTATCAGTTAGTCATCTCCGTCATCACAGGTGCTCCTGAGGTGCTGTTGTCAATGCTTACTTTGTCTTTCTCCTCTGGAGGACAGTGTTTACCTGCCAACAGATCTCCCTAAATCCCCAAACTCCGGAAAAAAACTGTCAAGGCAAACCAAATTCGTCGCCTGTGCAGATGGTCAACCATGTGTGTCCATCTGTTGGTCCACCACATCTAATCCTCCCTCCTTCCTTCCATCTCTCACACACACACACCACCAGCACCACCTACCAACTCTCCAAAGTCTTCCCGAAATGTGATCACCAGGTTTTCTGCACTATTTACAGCAAAATAAGCGTTTGCATCTTAAAGTTTACAATTATACTAAATTACGTTTTGTTTGCACATTTATGGTTTAAAGGTGCAATATGTAAGAATTGGCCACCTCCTGAATATGTGCTAAAAGCATATCTGTTTAACTGCTAACTGCTGCAAACTGTAGCTGCCGTTAACTAGCGGTCCAGACTGGGAGCTCGGAGTTGTATTATGAGAAAGGACGGGCTGGAGCTAGCTGGTTAGCATGCTAACTTCAGTAGATATCTCTTCCACACAATACATAGATGTCATCAACATGACATTAAAAGTCTTATTTATTCACATTCTGTCGATATTTTAGATTTATTTTAAACAAATTCTTACATGTTGCACATTTAAAAAAGAAAGAGTTTTTTGACAGTTTGTTATTTATGTTGCCATTTTATTTTGTTTCTGGGTGACGGATTTATTGTACAATGTGTTGTTTATTTGACTGCATCCTTAAAAGACATATCACAAATCAAGGTACAATAAAAATCCTCAAAATTGTGCATATTTTTATGATCTCTTCTTTGACATATAACAAAAGCTAGTAGAATATTTTCAAGGCCAATCTGAAATGCTTAATGGCTTTGAGAATTCAAATTCATATCAACACTGCCCAGGTGTGAAGACCGCTGACAGGAATCTTCTATAATTAAGGCATCCATCGGCTTCCAGTGACTGTAATTATCATGGTGATTGTGGCGCGACACCGAGGAGCAAATGATTTCACGTTGTAATGCAACATCTGTGCTGTCATTACAAGTTTAATGGGGATTTAGATTAAGGAGGCGGGGAGGGGCTACTGATGTCAGAGAAGACAGAATTGAAGGACTGATGAGTTCACAGTGTTGATACAAAGTCAACTACTAAAAAAACAGCACAAAAGTGCTTAAAAATCTCATTCAGATGGGATTAAGTGAAGTTCATTGCCTCTTTCTTCTTGAATGAGGCATCTTGTGTGTCTCGTCATGTGTAACATGCATGTGCGGTTACATGAGTGTGTGCTTGCTTCTCCATCTCCAAGCTTTTTGCCTGGCCCCGGGAAGAAGGCGAACACCATTATCCATCTTCAATATTTAAAGCAATGGGAGGGAGGGGTGTGCGGAAGAGGGGAGGCTATGTATTTGCTCGTGGCTGAAGGAAGAAGAGATGACAGCCTCAGGCTGGTCAAGGTCAGGGGAGCAGCAGAAATGTCTTCAATCCTCTCTAAAGAATAACCTTTCTTAGAGGCCGTGTTGCACATTTTGGGAGTTTTACCTGAATGTGCAGGCTGATATGCACCACTTGGTTGGCAGCCAGAGGGGGTCTGGCTAAAGAGTAAAAGAGAGCACATTTCCTTTGTGCTACATATTTAATAAGGCTAAGCATGCAGGGAATTACTTTCCCTTTAACTCCCACATTTCCTTTCAGAATGACCCTTTTACTCTCGCAGCAGCCAGCCTTTCATTTTGCACATTCCTCTTCACGCATTATCGGAAACATACCCATTCTAATGCGGGTCATATGCCTGACTCTTCTGCAGTGGTTTCCTTTTTTATTGACAGTAATGTGGTTTTGGTAGAGGGGTTTGCATGCTTGGAATTTATGGAGAGGTTCGGGTTCATCAACTAAGGTCTCCATGACATGTTTGTTGTCATGCTCTGAGGAGAGGCTTACTGTGGAGGGTAAACATCTTGAACTGAAGGAGCTGCTTATGAAAGTAAGATGTGAGTAAAAAGGAAAGGCACTCAATATGTCTGAAACCCAATGCTGGATAAGGGCCGATAAAAATAACATTATAATTACATGTAGGACTGTATCTCAGAACCAACCATGCAGACATTTTACTATTTATATATGCTAACTTACCATACTTACCATTTGTAAAGTGCACAATAACAAATTAGACTGACTTGGAATGAATTATGAGGTTTCATTTGAAGGACAGTCCATCGATTTTACACATCAGGCTCAGTTTCAGTGCCTGCTTATCAGATGTAGGCGATAACGTCTTCTGTGGCTCTGGATGAATCTTCTGAAAGTTTGAAAAAATACCTCAGACTGGGCTACAAAGTGAAGGTTCGTACAAAAAGCCCGCATATGGTCTAGTATATTCAAGAAATCTTTTGATTTAGCAGCTTGGTGATATAGGGAGTGCTTGCAAGGTTAGTCGGTAAACTACTGTAGCTGGCTAGCTGACCTTTAACAAGCTTTATAGCCAGGAAATGCTAACACTAGCTCCCTATCGACCCATACTTGTACATTTTCCTAGTTCTGAGGATTGCACACATTTAATTTAATAAAGATTTCATTGAAGAACAACAAAAAACTAGCTTGGTTGCTAACAGGACAGTAGTACCATCAAGTCTTTGAGCAGAAGTTTATAGAGGAGGTTAAAATAAAATAAGGCCAGCACTGTCGAGATGTGTTACTGTTGGTTTACAGTTCTAATTTCTGGACTAGAGTTCACCAAAGTTGTGAAAAAAAGGGAATGTAACGTCAGAAAGTCGTACGGGGAGTGTTTGCAATTAGGAATACGTTTCCCAATTAGCATACACTCCCCATACCACGTTTTCCTACGTAACTTCTATTCCGCGCGCTGTCTGCAAGACAAATGTGTGCTATCTGGGCTGTAACGGACTTATTTTGCTGCAAAATTGAATTGCTTTTTCATTGTGTGTGTGTGAGACCAGGCTTCAATGAAAAACACCTTCCTGTTGCATTATGGGAAATGTAGGCTCCGGTGTTTTGCGGTTCTAAAAAGTCGGGATATCTTGGCCTGTGCTGCTTCAATTTCAACCGTTCCTTTTTAAATCTGTTGTCTTGTGAGTCCCTCATCTTTAAGAAAGTGCGATAATAAATCACTGGAGTGCCCCTTTAAATCAGCCCAGGGCGCACACATATTTGTAAAATCACATGACAAACTTGTCAAACAAAAAGTAGGCTACCATTGAGTACAACAATGTCAAAACTATGCTGCAATGGTACTGAGGTGTAGCTAGACCATAATGATGATGATGATGATGATGATGATGCAGTGTGGGAAATATGTGATTGTTGAGCTCTTGTCACGCAAACCATCATTTCCTCCACCTCGTTCCACAGAAGCTCGCAGGTAATTTACTGGAATCGAAATGAAACCAAACTGCATTCAAGACATTCCTGACCGGCACCACACCGCTTCCTGAGAATGACACTCACCTGCATGATGCGGGCTAATGGGTGCAGGGAGCACAAGCATGCACTAATGACATGTTTATGCGAGGTAGGTCACTTTTTGTAAACACGCTTGTCACGAAGCATGGATGATTTATACAGCCTAGTGCATGTGACACCAAACACAATGGCTTAACACTTGTGCCAAGAAAGGATGCCAATCTTATCTGGGGCCTGTCGAGTGTGGATCATGATAAGATTGTTGTCATTATTAACACAAACACACAATATAAGCTTTATAATTACAGCAACAACAGTGTTTTTGCCGAAAGCCCTCATTGTTGTGCGCTCCCATCCTAAACACACACACAGTCCTGGTGTCAAACCATCGCCTGCCATAATCTCCTCACAGATGCGCACACGCACACGCGCGCGCGCGCGCGCGCACACACACACACACACACACACACACACACACAAGCCAAACCGCGTGTCATGCACCGCCGCGGCCGCCGCGGGGCGCAGCTCCGTCACTGCAGGCTGAAAACAAGTGAGAGTGGAGACGCGCAGACCATCTCCATCCTCCGCAGTCTCCTTCTCATCCTGGCCGTCTGACTGACTGACTGACCGACTGGCTGACTGGCAGATCACCGCGCAGACCGAACTAACTAACTCACTGCAGCGCTGACAGCACTGCTGCTTTTCCACCAACACGGGGTAAGATTGAAATTGTGTTTTCTCCTTCAATTTGTTGTTTAAGGTTCCTATCAGGTGTGCAGAGCGCCTGATTATGGATGCACTTACAGTAATAGTAAGATGAGAGCAAGGCAGCAGCGCACTCCTGCACGGGACATCGTCGCATTTTGCGCCCCGGTTGGCTCTGTTGTCCCAGCTGTGCCAGCTGTCAGACACAGCACATGATGAAAACACTGAATGACATTTTACTTAAAGTGGGATATGCATTTGAAAAGGGAGGTTAAGGTGGAGTGTGAGCATATGTGTGTGTTGTGTATCCATCTGTATCCATCTATGCTCTTGTGCATTGTCCCATCTATGTGCAGTCTCTGAGTTGAAATATGTGTGTGCATTCTTGTTCTTGTATGTTGCAGTACATGCTTTTCATTGAGAGTGTGTGTATTTTTGTGTGTGTGTTTTTGTATATGTGTGTGTGGCACCGCCTGTCTGACTTTGCCCTTCCCTTCCTGGCCTCATTCCAGAGCACAACAGCATGTGAATGGCGGCAGAAAGCGGCAGAGTTGTCACAGAGGAGCAGGAGGAGCTCCCAGCCTCCGGAGCTGTCACTCACGTGCACCACACACACACCCGGAGTCAGAGCCACATCCAGTTTCAGCCTCTGACACACACCACCCAGTGGCAGGCTCCTCGCACACTCGCTCACACGAGGAGTCACAGTCACACTCACTTCAACACACCCGCGCACACACAGTCGCAGAAGTACGGCTGCCGCCTCACACACAGCCTCTCAGCCATGGCCAAGGGAGAGAGGGGAGCTCAGGGCCCTGCAGGGAAGCTCATCAAGCCCACCGAACCGCTCTTCCCCAAAACACCTCAGCAGGTAAGATCACCTGTTTTTGTTGCTTCTTTTCTATCACTTGTAACCGTTAGGAGTCTAAATCACAATGTTGTGATCCATCTTGGGACCCCTAAATCTGAGTGAAACTCTCAGCCTCATCTGGTGTGTTTGCAGCTCAGCTCAGAGCTGTGAGTGAGTTCACATGATTGGATGAAGAGGAGGAAAAAAGATGGAAAGTGTGATCTCTTTAGTGGCTTATCTGTTTCTGATTAATCAGCGGCATTGTTTTCCTGTGAACTAGTAATCCTCCAGATAGCAGATAACGCCTGGAAGTTGATTGTTTTCATTGGAGAAAGGTTGTTTCCATTGATGGGATGAACCGCTCCATGATTGCTTTCTTTTGTCTGATATCACCGGACTTTGGTGATGAAGACCGTTGTCATCACAGCCATAATAGGAAGCAAGACAGTGGATGGAGAGTAGGAAAGGATGGCGTACTCAGGTTTTGCAAAGATCCTTTGTGTTTTATCTTGTTATTTAGCATTATGAGAACTACATGGGTGAAGGTGATAAGCCTTTGTAGTAAGCAAGCCGAAATGAAAGACAGAGAACCAAGTACTTACGAGGAGTATTGTCTCTCTATTGAGGTAGATACCATTTTATGCAGACACTGTTTCAGATACTGACATATTGAATACCTTTGCAGTTAGTCACTCATTTTTGTTTTGTTACAATGGCTCAAGGTGCCAATGAAACAACGTTACATCACCGATCTAACCAGTTTTCCAACTGTCTCCTCTCTGCCAAACGTCCGTCTAATGTGCAGTTTCTGTTGTTTAATGTGACTCAAATGACTTGGACTTGACACCTGAGAATGAGTTGTTACTACAGATATATCATTGTTAGTTTCCCAGAAGAAGGCAGAATGTTATGAATGTAAACACTAAATGTGATTTAAAACCAAATTAGTTAATGCGCTGAACCTGAGGAAACCTTAGATTCTCACTTCTACTTATAGCTGTTTAGACACTTACAGTCAAATTTGTTTTGTTTTTACATTTTTGTTGCGTTTCCATTCACGTTTTTTATGTTCATTTTAAATGTACGCATAAAACATGTTCCCAAAAGAACTTTACGCTGAGCTGAAAAGGGAAAGGTTGGTGTATCAATAAAAACAAAATGCAACAACGTGCGATGGAAACTCAAATGTATTAATGATCCACTACTTGGCCGAAAACTAAAAAAGACCCTGATCAAAGTGCAAATGGAAACTTAGTGAATTAAGTGAATTAAATACATAGATCATGTGACCTAAACGTCCACTGAAGAGATAAAAACACTGTTTTTGTTCATCTCAATGTGCCTACCTTCAAATATTCCCGCAATAGTGGATGCAAATACCCATTAATATGCATTTTTACTTTACTATATACGTTATGTTTCCATTGTGCATGTTTTCTTGAGACTACAGAAAATAAATCTCATGTGAGTTTTAATCCCCAAAACAATGTACGCCAGGAGGACTCCTGATGTGTTATTTATGTTCCTTTAAGTTTAACTAGAAAACTAGAAATTTTAAGTTGACTTAACTTTAAATTGATAAAACTCATGCTTACATTATATTTACATTTAAAAAGATTAATGTAAGTCCACTACATTTGGTTATAGGTATGATCAAGTCAAATAAGGGTGCCTTAGTGGGGCATAATAGATGAAAGCGGTTTCTCCCTTTGTGAGTGAGAACACATGTAGGTCAGTGTCAATAAAAGTCCACACGAAGAGCCACACCAATCCATCACAAAAGTACATAGCTGTCACTCTTCCACTAATCCATCTGCAGATTTCTGGACTGATTCCCTGCGAGTTTAACCTGCTTCACCGGAGTTGACGATTTAAAGGCCCCATGACAACACTGACATGATCGACCTTTCATACTCATAATCCATAATCTGAGACGACGACAAAAGCTTCTGTTTTCAACTCTGTAACTAGACCCTGTGACCCTGATACCCAGAACTGTCAGAAAATCCTTCAGCGAATAAACATTCAAACTGCCTTTTGAATCCATTTCAGCAGCAGCTTAACATTTAACATGCAAACATTCAGTATTTTATTTGGAGAATATAGCTTAGCTGGCGTGAGATGTTTCTCCCCCCATCCTCCTTTCTTTGCACTAGAATTATCCTCCATCCTGATTTAACTCACTCGCGGTGCAGTTCAGGCCTTTTAAATTGTTTTCCCTCTAACGGTTAAGGATTCATTAACTCCCACAGATTAGTCTTATCTGTCCTCGTCCCTCGTTTGTCTGAACTTTGCAGATGCTCCCTTTACTCCGAGCTACTTTTCTGTATACACGTGGGAGTCTGAATCGGTGCTGTTTGTGCATCCAGACAACAGTAGACGGGATATCCTGTTTATCCTCTTTGATGATAAGAAACTCAGTAATGAAGGATTGAGTTTGGAGGGAAAGAATAAGAGAGGGAGGGAGAGAGAGGAGTGCTGCGAGTATTTTTGCACATCATCAGTTAAGCAGCATTCTCTCCAGGCACCAAAGAGTTTAATTTTTCTCTCCAATTAGGGGTAATTGCAGTGAGAGTGGAAGAAGAGAGAGTTTTGAAGTTGGAACCGCCGCGCAGCCTTTACTTACCTCTGACCCGCTTGTCTTGCGATTGAATAATTACACCCCTCCCTCCCGGTAATTGTCGTTCTCGAAGCCCTCCGTGTTTTGATGGGGCGAAAAACGGAGGAAGAGAAAACGTGAGTCGGATAATAACAGTGTGTCGGTCGTGGCTGTGGTTCCTTTGGTGATTTCCTTCTTTCATAAAGCTCTGAGGGGAGCAGCTGTGGGCCAAGCCTGGGCCACTGGATGTGGAGTGACAGCGTTTTGTGTGTGTGTATGTGTGTGTGTGTATGTCTGAATCCAAAGGTTATACAGAAGGGAGGAACAGGCAAAGGTTGATCCGTGTGCACAGCCTCGGAGACAGTCGTAAATATCGGGCTCCCTAGACTGTGGTGTCTCGTCTTATTCATGTGTGAAGATGAAAGTTTGCCCTTCCTGCACACACACACACACACACACACAAACACACACACACGTGCCCGATGGTTACAGCAGAGTAAAGATGACTCGGTGGGTTCCTCAGGCTCCACCGTGTGCCTCAGTGTCTGCACAGATAAACCACAACCCAAATAGCTGGTAGGGTCTCCTTCTGATCCCCTATTTTACACCCACACTTGCACATATTTAAACCATGAACATCTTTCTTGTGTGCAGAAGCAACTTGTCATTTAGGGAGACGGAGTTACAGGAAGATTGATGATTTAAGCCGTTAGTTGCAGGAGATGACTTATGCGTTTGTAAGGGAGTGAAACTCTTACGCATCTTCTGCTTACGTCACAGCAAATGCAGTGCTATGTAGTGACAACTATACCTTTCTTTAAATTCAACTGAATCACTCAATCGGCACGACACGTAGATGAGGGAGGAATGTTATTTTAGGAGGGCCTGAAATAGAAAAGATTGAGACAATGAATGACTACAGGATTCACTATTTATGAGTCATAAATCTGTCCTCATGGCCTAATTTATTAGAGAGCGGCACACCTTGCTTCTCGTTGGAGTGTCTGGGAAGCAGTCTTATAAAGCTGAGGCAGGAATGTGCACAGGCCCTTGATAAATAGATTGCCCTAAGATAAACAGCTGCAGTTGTTCATGGGAAGAAACTAAAATGTAAAAAGGAAGTTTAGTTAGTTGGATTTTGGACTTGTCAACGCAGTTACACGGAGTCTATTGGTTGTCTTTAGTGGTGATTGATGTAACATAGAGTGAAGTTACAGTTTATCATGTGAAGATTGACTCATTCATGCTCATTGGTTAACAAAATGATACATTCTTTATATAAACTCCTGATCTCCTGTTCCAGGATGTTGACTTTAACCGTAGTTAAAGTTTATTCTTTGACAAATTATGTCTGTTGGTCATATTCTTAAATGTGTGAAAACATTTGTGGGTATGTGACTCAAATTGTTGTTAAAAGTACCCAAAAGTCCCACTTTGGTACTGAGTGTGTTACAGTATTACTTTGGTAAAAGTCCCATACGGATAGTACTTGAGTAAACGTCTTAAGTATCAAAAGTACAAGTAAAAGTAAAAAAAACAAAAACAAACATATATTTTCATGTATGTATATACTGTACAGCATTTTTCTGATGATCAGAGTCAGTTTTTGTTTTTAATAAGTAAAATAAAAATAAAATAGGTTAATTTAAAATTGGGCTGTTTTGGCTCTGATGCAGTAAGTACTGTATTTTCCGTAAGAACAAGCATGTCAAAACTGTAGGCTACTTAAAGGAGCACTATGTTGTTTGGTCCCCAGAACACTGTTTGCAGCAAGAAAGGTGGCAGGGTCCGCCAAATATAAACAGAGTAAAACAGTATGGAAGTGTGTTGTCCTCTAAGTTCAGTTTGTTTATTCAGTCATGAAAACAAACACGTTTTTATTTAGTTTGTTTAAGCATAAAAAAACTGTCACTTAAGATCTTACATAGTGCACCTTTAAGTGCAGTATTTGAGTATACACAACCATTTTGGAAGTGATTACCTCATGGTTATTTCAAACTTCAACAATAAGCAGTGACATTGTGTGTTTTGTGTCAGCAGTGCCTTCATTTCCCATTTGAAATGAGAGTCTTCATCAGATTGCTTGCAGTAGAGAAAAGTTAATTTGCTCATTAGCAGCCTGACCTTCAAGGTCATCATTATCTTATTAAGTTTTTTTTTCCCTCCCTTGTCACCTCTGTCTTCACAGACCGAGCTGGGCCACAAGTTGACGTTATGCAGCAAGCTGTGTTTCGCCATCGGCGGAGCACCCAAGGAGGTGGCTGCCAGCGCCACGGCCTTCTTCCTGCAGATCTACCTGCTCGACATCGCTCAGGTAATGTGTTTAATGACGAAGATAATGAGAATTGTCTGCGGCTCCTATAAATGAATGAACAAGTTGGTAAGATTTGTGCCAGCATGTGTTTTTAACTCCAGTCTGTCCTTGCTCTGCTCCGCAGATCAACGCCTTCCAGGCCTCCATGGTGCTGTTCATCGGTAAAGCCTGGGGTGCAGTGACCGACCCGGTTGTTGGTTTCTTCATTACAAAGAGCAGATGGACCAAGATTGGCAGACTCATGCCCTGGTGAGCTCCAGAACCCCAGAACTTCTCCATCATTGTTATTTCTCTTACCCACTCCTTTATTTGTGCCATTTTTTAAATTCCTTTACCTTTTATTCCCACATTGTTCCATTTACGTTTTTTCATTGGCAAAAGTAGGGACAAAACATCAGATTGCACACAGATATTGACAAGACAGTATTTTAGTGAAGGACTATTATAGCCTTGAAGACAATTCACTAATAAGCAGATTCATTTAACATCAGATTAAGTCAGAATTAGCATTGTTCGAATATAGTGTAGCCTTTAAGACCGGACATTTAATCAGAATACTGGACAATATTTAGTCTCATATTCTGATTTTGGCATGTTGCTCTCTCTACTCTAAGTTATCCAACAATCCAGTGAAAATGGGAAACATGTTGTTTATCTAAGCTGCTAAAGTCGAGTGAAATGACCCCCTCTCCGTAGTTAACAACCGCTAAAGTGCTGCTGTTGACGGACAGATACTCTTGCGTAAAGGGCTGTAATTTGTCGACAGATTATGAAACTTGTTTTGGTTTGCTCCCACTCTCTCAGACATAATTATGGCCGCCTCATCACGCTAATGTTTGTGCAAAATCTAAGCAACAACAAGCCGTGCGCTCCACTTTTCCGACAGTTTTGAAATTATTCCTGGGGCCCGAGCCTCTCACCTGAGGATTGAGCTGAATGAGCAGGCAGCGAGCTTTAATTACACCGATCCCGACGCTCCCTCTTGATGAGCCTCGCACAGCGTGTGCTTCGAGGGCGTGGGCTGGGTTTGTTGCCTTTTGATGCCAGACAACAACAGAGAAGGAAGTTCATCTGCATTCTTTTATTAATCATATGCCACGGTGCTGCCCGTTGACATATTATTTAATTTATGTAACAACTCCTTTGGCCATCATCCAGCTTTCTTTGTCGGCAAGAGGTTGCTCGGTACGATTTGACTTTGTGGCTCTTTAATTGTGGATTACACAAAGTTAATGCCACCGTTTCCTTAAGTCGCCATTTTCAAAGATGATTTCATAAGCGGATATGCGTGTGTGTGCGGTATGTGTCTTTTGAACACACTAGCGTGACACTTACTATAATTACACATGCAGGTTTTAATGCCTACTGCATTATAAACCATAGATTACACACAAGCTGACAGAGCTGGAGGGGGACCAAGTCCACTGTGGCCAGCCAGCCGCGCTCAATACCAGACAGATGCTGATGGCTGTTAAATCAGCTTTGATTACCCCGGGGAAGCTGTAGGTGTGTGTGTGTGTGTGTGTGTGATGCTCTTACCCCTGTGTATGTGTCCGTGGGAACACTTAGTGTGGTATATATGCGTGGGTTTTGTAAATGTGTGTTCATCACCATTTGTGATGAGATCGCAAGACACTCCCTCAGTTTCGGCCCTGTTTGGAAAGTCCCCCCACTGTCGAGCAGGAAGCGTTTTACCCCCACCCTACCCCCCACCCCACTGGCTGTCACATCCACAGCCAGACGTGAAGTGATTTGTATCTTTGCTATGAGGATGAGGTCATTTGGCCCAAAACGCCCACATGGGTGCTGCCCTGTTTATTATTTTTTAGATTGTAGTGATGCATGATCCCTCTGACAAGATGAACCTTGAGAAATATTTTTTTTTCCCTGAAAGACTGACTGATGGTCTATCAGTGGTGGAAGAGGTTCTCATTTAGTAGCATCATTCAGTAGGCTATATTGCATTATCAGATTGCTGATAAGTGCATCATTACATAAATAGCATTTTAATATTAAAGCTGGCGTAGTTTGGTCTCGTGGTTCCCAAACGAGGGGTCAGGCCCCCTCTGAAGGATCACAAGATAAATCTGGGGGGTCCTGAGATGATTAATGGGGTAAGAAATAAGAAACGTTATGCTGTACGAGTATGGTTCAGAGAAGAAGTCACTTTGTGTAATGACCAACCACTTGTAGACATCTGAGACCTGATGTGACTCAAGTCATTTGGTCCAAGTCCCAAGTCACTCGTTCTTGGGCAATTCAAGTTTAGAATGACAATGATTTGAATTTGTATCATAATTGTTAATATTTAGTGAAACATTTTTTATTAAACAAATAACTCTATAAAAGCTTATTTATTTCATCATTTTCTCTCAATCAAGAAAATATCCCCCCATCACTCCTAAACAGTGAAATACTGGCAGCCATACTTAAAAACCTTAAAACACTAAACTGAACACAGACAAGTCATTCGAGTCATCACGTCTCAAGTCAAGTCAAGTCACGAGTCATTTGTTTTCTGTCAAGTTGCAAGTCCTCAACACAGTGACTCGAGTCCTCTTCAATGTTTACGAGATCATCATATGTTAACAGCTGTGGAGCATGAGGTGTACTAACAAAGTACTGCATTTCCCTCTGAAAAGTAATGGAGTATAGGGTATAAAGTAACAGTACTCAAGTATCAAAATTTCACTTAGTACTTGAGTAAATGCACTTAGATACGTTCTACCTCTGCTATATATGAACACTGCTAAGCCCATAATCAACCAAGAAAGCACACTCTCACCCATCAGACCCCTTCTAAATCCCCTCTGCTCCGCCGCTCGTCATCTAATTAACATGCCGCGAGTGTCCCGAACAAGTCGGAGAGGAGAGAAAAGTACGTGCCAGCCTCCTATCAACCTGCTCCGGCTTAATTAAGACTGTGCAAATTACTGGGACAGGTGTGGATGCGTATTCATGCGTGCCTGATGTGTGAGAAAATATGCGAGTGTGTTTGCACACGAGCCTTTGTTGCCTCTCCCTGAGCACAGTCATCTTGCAGGAACATTCTAACTGTCCCATTCACCGACCGCCGGGGCCCTTTCATCGCCCCCATGACCAAGCGGTCAATACTGCAGCACCAGCGTTGTCAGCCGCCTTTGTTAAAGCAAACAATCAGGAGGAGAGTGAGGTGGAGCGGGCTGGACGATGCTAGAAATGACCATTCCCGGCCTCTCTCTATCTCTTTCTCCCACTTTCTCTTGTTTATATTTCCCCAGTGTAGAGCAGGCCAGAGGTCAGAGCGCCTGCGGGTTTTGTCACAGTCACCAAAATTCCCCTTTGGTCCCTTTTTCTACCTGCAGACGTGCTGCTGTTACAGCTGCTCCAGGCTCCAGCAGCATGACAAACAAACTCCACTTGCTCCTCAGAGAAAAGCAGGGTGGAGGACATGTGGATGAATCATAGTGTTGATCATCCATAATCTGGCCCTTATTCTGAAACGCACAGCTGTTCACTTTAGCCATAATGACACGTACCAGTTGTTTACTTATGCATTATACATAGCCCGCACACTGTATCACTCCAAGTTCTGAGAAAAGCACAACGCAGCAGAATTCCTTCATGCTGCGTTTGCTTGAGTGTGTGTTGCATATTCATGTGTTTGTGTGAGTGTGTGTGCAGATCTTTAAATGCTAGGTTTGATATACTGTGGTATTTCCCCGCTCGCCCGTCCCTCCTAGGACAGATTCCTATCATACTTAGCAACAACATAATCATTTAGCAGTCAGCACGGCTCACTGTAATCTGCCAGAAATATGGCCTGATTTTAACACCGCACTGCTATGAAAATTACATAACACCCAACCCGCTGTCGAACCTGCTCTGACAGCTTATGATGGCTGCCTGGAGATAGCTCAGAACCAGGGTGTAAACATGATATTTCATCTTTTTGGCTCTCACCCGACATGTGTCCGTGTTCTCTAGGATGGTGGGTTGCACTCCGTTCCTGGTGGTCTCCTACTTCTACCTCTGGTTTGTTCCTCCTTTCATCAGCGGGAGATTCATCTGGTACCTAGGCTTCTACTGCCTCTACCAAACCCTCATCACTGTAAGTACTCTTTTCCGAAGTGCATTTGATGTTTTAAGAAATCTAAAATGTCGACGCGCGCCTCAGGCGACCCAGCGGGAGACTTCACACGCAGTACAAGAGAGACGTCAAGTGGGAAAGAGGAGATAAAAGCTCTGATTGATGCAGATGACATGTTGCGTAACATATAGATGGAAAATGCAGCAAAACATCGCAAAAGAACAAAGTTCTAAGTGGAGATGATCACAGTCGTCTCACGCCAGACTCCGACAGCCTGGAGTAGGATTTACACTTTGATTTGCGACGTGCAGCAGATTAGAGCCCAGAGCTCTTCGATACCTCGCCTCAAAGGGGAAGTAAACTTATTTAGGTTGCCTTTTGTTATTATGGTCCAGACCATTCATCTCTCTCCCTCGCCGCTCTGCTCTGGGGTAACCCATATAACATGTGCTACAGAGCGCGTAGACCGCTGCGGCCACTCTGCGGCGAGCTGTAATGGCATGTCATTCTAACTACTTGATAAGTATACGGTCCGTCCTGCCAGGAACCTCTCGCTGGGTAAATGCTGGTTACCACTTTTAGCCTTCCTTCATTGTCTCTGGACGTGTGTTTGTGTGAAGTGAGCTGGGAACGGCCAGCTGTTACCATTCAGAGGGTCACAGTCTGTAAACAGAGGTTAGGATGCAGTATGTCATCTGTTTATGTAATCAACTAATAGTGGGTTTCTATGGGATTTATCAGCTCTCACTCTCATCTATAGTGCACCGCTAAGCAGGTTCAATTTCTATAAATGTTTGCATCCAGCCCCGTAATTGACATGCTGTATGGAACCAGTGGCTGAAAAAAATCCCTTCACGGCCACGTTTATTTTCGTCGCGGCTGTGCACGCTCGCTTGGCCACAGTGCTGACTGGGCCCTTGTGTAAATTACAAAGTGAAGCAGGTCCTCGGTTTGCTCGCCTATTCTCTGGGAGAGGTGGTGAGGAAGGAGAAAACAGGGAGCTGAGGTTGGAAAGTGCAGAGACTGCTTTTGGTATATATATATATATATATGTACAGTGTTGCATTTTCACGGGAACGTGTACGTAGATAAAAGACATCTAAAGATATCTTGGGTGTTCCCATTTGATTGTGGGTCAGATGTTGTATGCTGACAATACTCAACAATAGTTGAAAGCCATGCAAGTGGCTCTGTGAGCCCGTACAAGGTCCAGTGTGGAGGATTTAGTAGCATTTAGCAGTGAGGTTGCTGTTTGCATCCCCACTGATCACCCCCTCAAAATGTGTAAGGCCTTCTCTAGAGCCGGTGTTTGGTTTGTCCGTTCAGGGCTGCTGTAGAAACATGGTAGTGCAACATGGTGGACAGCCAAGGATAGATAGCAAAGAGCAGCAGATGTCGGTTACTCTTACGCTCTCCACCTATGTTTTTCGGAGCGACCCTCGAAATCTGTCTATATTCTACAAATTACACTTTTGCATCATGTGGGAATCATGTTTGTACAAAATTTCATGGCAGTCTAACAGTCGAAGCACAGCTAAGAAAAAACTCAAAATCATTATCTTTCTCCACCTTATGAGACTTTTGTTTGCTGCTGCCATGTCAGACTTGCCCTGACTGTATCTTTCTGCTTCATTGCAGTGCTTCCACGTGCCTTATTCTGCTCTCACCATGTTCCTGAGCACGGACCAGAGGGAGAGAGACTCAGCCACTGCCTACAGTAAGGTCTTTTAATGTGCAAAAAGCAGAAATTGATGCCCCGCAAAGCTGAATCCATCTTTTTTTCTTCAGATTTCAGTTCTTTGCAACAGTATTAATTAAGAATGTGTGAATGACTTTGTAGCATTGGAACTGATAGCTGGATCCTTCTTCGTGTGATTCCAGGAATGACTATGGAGGTGCTGGGGACACTTGTTGGCGCCGCCATCCAGGGCCAGATCGTGGCCAGCGCTCACACTCTGAAGCACTGCCCGCCTCACAACATGACTGCCGGTTACCTTGGCAACAGCAGCGGGGCAGAGATCGTCAAGAGCCTGGTGCGCTCCCAGGAATACCTGTCACACTCGGTAAGTGTCACCGAGCCAAAACCAGGAGCCCAGGTGTGCTCAAAGTAGGCCGCAGAGTTGGTTCGAAAATAACTTGGACTGTCATCAGCGTTCTCGATGAACTTTGGAGCCGCGGTGTGTGCACAGGGCGGTTGACTTTTGCTAAATATCCGAGGGCTGAAAAAAGCAGCGCTGAATGAAAAGGAGGATTGTTCGAAATTGGGTCCATATTTACAGACTGTCTGCATGTTCTGACATCCAAAATGGCTTCGTGTTTTAACCCATGGGATTGAAAGGAGACGCCACTGTTTGATATCTGAACCCGACATCCTGAGCCTGCTCCCCTCTCACGACCACAAAGAGGGGGTTCCTCCCTCACATCAGGCTCCAAACTGTGGCCCCCACATTGAGGGGGTCTCAACAGTCTGTAAGTCATTAGGACCTATTTATATCTCACCCAGACCATTTGAAGGCACCCCAGATTCAATGTGCTGGAAATATTAGTCTTTTACTTCAAGGTGGCTGCAGCTTAGCTTCAAGTCAGAGGGAAAGAAACACGATAGGAGACATTCACATCAACATTTTAGTTTGCTGAGCCGTGAATAAACGCAACTGCTGCCGTGAATCCATCATGGGACTTTTTGTGAAGATGAAACAAGCCAGAGTGCAAAATGTCCTGCGTTTGGATTTTGGTCGCACCGCAGCTATTTGGGCTTCAAATGGTTCCTTTTCCATTGGATTTTGGGTGAACCCTATCGGGGCAACCCACTCACAGCAGCAAAACCCTCTACAGCCACCCGCTAAATTCCTTTGTGGTCGCTGGTAAGGGTGGCACACCGTCTGGGCAAACCAGGTCTGCCCTCGGAAACAGGGAGTGTTTGATGTGCATAAATAATAATGGGCCGCTGGGCTGAACCGCATGGAAAAATAGCAAACAAACAGAGGTTGTTTGAGGCAGAGCAGTTCCTGTCGGGGTGCAATATTAAATGGTTAAGGGCTGTATTTTGGGATGCAGATCAACTTGAGGTTTCTTCCTGTTTATGCTTACAGTGAAATGTGCATGGCAGAGTTGAGTACTGTCCACCACTGAGCAAAAACTAACACCCACTGTGAAAAATGTGTTTTGCAAAAGGGACGTATAGCATGTTAAAGTGGAGCACTTAAATTTTTTAGGCGTTTGCGAACATTATGAATTAAAGATTGAGGAATGGCTCAGAATAGACTTGATTGTGCGTGCAGTGTAAGAAGAGATGGACTGATGTAGGCTACTTGTTTGTTCTTTTTTCTCTCTTGCAGAAGGAGGTGTACATGATCGCTGCCGGTGTGATCGGAGGAGTGTTTCTCGTATGCACCGTGGTGATGTTCTTGGGAGTCAAAGAGAGAGAGGGTGAGTTTTTGTCTGGTGAGTCTGAGAACCTTTGCTGATATTGATTGACAACAAATGATTTATCAAAACAATGAACTGATGATTTAAAATGTAAAGCAACACGCGCCATTTTTGAGTAGTTAAGGATGTGTGGAGGGTGTTGATGTCACGTGTATCAAAAGATGACCCAAATGCTGAATTCAGAGGCTGGCGGGGAAGGCACAAGTGTACACAGAAAAAGGGCGGGAAAAAAGACAAAGAGAGGAAGTGGAAATGACACCCATGAGCATATATTTACCAAAATAAAACAGGAAACAACTAAATCACAACCTGAACCAAGACAGTTGAACAATTAACATTGATGTGTCGATATGACTGGAAATCACTGGTCAGGTTCCAAACCCATTTATTTTTGTTCAAAATGCTCTGAACATTTAAAAATAAGGTGCGAAAACGGGATCAGAACCAGGTCAAGCCCCAAAGACTTGCCCCATCAAAACAGTTGTAATGACTTCTGTGGTTCCAGGTTTCAGATGTTTGAAAAAAATAACCTTGACGATGTCATTGTGGTTGTCTCAGATTGGGCTTCATACTAACAATTTTCAGAAAGCCTGCATTACAAACTAGAGGTGTCTTTTTTGACCATTCTTGTAAAAAATATGTCTCTTGGAAGTTGACCAACTTTTTTAAAGGGCAATACTGAAACACTTTTGACACCCTTTGAATCATTTATCAAGCAGTGTGCCAAAATGTGCTTGTCTCAGCCACTTAAATGCGACAGTTTGTTTTGTTTTCCCCCATTTTATAGCAAAATAAATGTCATCATTTTTTGTTTTGGTTTGGGTTAGATTAAACAAGCAACAGTTTTACTACTTTCCAACATTTTATAGGCTTGGTGTAGCAATGAAGGAAATAGCATCCCATTAGTTGCAGCCCTAATTGGCTATTCCACATTTGGGAACACATTTATGGAGTGAAACCAGTTGTGGTTGGGAATGAAATTAATACCCTTTGAGCTAGTGGTCTAAGATGCATACTACATAACTGCAACGTAGCTCTGTTTTGACCATTGCAACCTAGCTATCAGATAAAGTCAAAAAGCCAAAGAAGTCATCTTGAATTTACTTCAACTGAATCCAGTGCAACCTTAGCCTCGGTGTTTTCTGTAGCTGGGTAAGACCTAGGTGTGCATCTACTGCAATGCAGGGGCAGTTCCAGGATCGCCAGTGAGCAAATCCATCGCCTTTCTCTTACTGCATGTTATTCGATACGCTGCATACTCATATTCTTATTCCACGTATTACTGTTTCAGATCCGTACGCCCCAAGGACGGAGAAGCAGATCCCATTCTATCAGGGCTTCATCCTGGTGATGAGACACGGGCCATACCTCACTCTAACGGCTGCATTCCTCTTCATCACTGTCGCCATTCAGGTAAATGCAAATGTATTTATGAAGCACTTCTCAGACATGACACCCAGCGTTACAGTAAACTGAAGCCTGGATCCTGACAGTGCGGAAGAATTGGCTGGCGCTCAATGTTGATTTGATCAATGTAGAAGAGCACTTACTGAAAGCTCGTGGTTTGGAGCATGTTTGAAGTCCCAGGACTCCCGAGAGTGATACCAGCGCTGCAGAGTCTCGCTGTTTGTCTGTCACATGTAGGCCGAGGCCTCAGCTTTGACACCTCGGGTTTAGGCTGTTCGAATTATTGCAGACTTTCCAACTTTTTGCATCGGCTCTATCACTGTGTATTTTCGCCCCTCTCATCTCAGAGGAGGTGTCAGTTGTCATCCGTGTGAGGCCGGAGTGGGAATAAATCACTGCGAAACACCGTCAGCAGCTTCTCCAGTCACTTCATTTGGCACTCAGCGCAGCAAGCTGAGTGCCGAGCGACAGTGCTGAGTAGACAAGACGAGGCCGACTGTCTGAATGTTTGATCTCTGATTTCTGCAGCTGATACAGAGCAACTTCGTCCTCTTCTGCACTTACGCCGCCGACCTGAGGGATCACTTCCAGAACATTGTGCTGACCATCCTGGTGAGTAATGCTTTCATCACATCCCAAAGATATAGACATGTAGCTGCTCTGTATCATCTCACTTCTGAATCTGCATTCTTAATTTTTTCAAATGCGGCACTATTTTTATCACAGCTCTTTTCCCCTGTGACACCATTAAACCTTTATTTGAACCACAGCAGCCGTTTTAGATGAATTCCAGATTTTTACGTCATGAATTTTTCATTTTCAGAGGACACTTGCCTTATTGCACGTCTTCCCACTTGCATTTTTTAAATTTAATTTCCAGCCGAATCACATTCAAAACATTCTCTTCCCATATGCATCACACATTTTCCCATTGCCCATGTTTACCCAGCTTTCGGCAGTGATAAGCATCCCATTATGGCAGTGGTTTCTGCAGAGGTTTGGGAAGAAGACGGCGGCTTTTTGCGGTATCACAGTGAGTATACTGTTTTTATTTTGGTTTGCCAGAGCAGCTTTTAACACACACTGATACGCTTTGATGTTTGTGCCATCTTGTGGGCAAAGTCGGGAATGCAGCATCCCCGTCTGGATAACAGAAGCACACTTGAAAAATGTTGTTTTTTAAGAGTTTTAAGATTTTTTTTATGGCTCTTTCCCTCGATCTAGTGGATCATGCCCTTCACCATGATGCTGGTCTTCATCCCCAACGTTGTGGTGGCCTACGTCGTGGCCGTCTCCTCTGGGCTCAGTGTGGCTGCCTCACTCCTGCTGCCGTGGTAAGACTACAGAGTTTGTCAAATAACACTTCACCCATTCAAGAGGACCATCACATCTTGAGCTTTGTCACTTTTCAGTTGTCACAATTTCCACATATTTACAATAGAAAAGGAGAAAACAAACACAAGCAATGCATAAGAACCAAGTAGGGTTTACACTTCTTGGTCCTTATCCAGATCCAGATATAGCTACCTCATTATTTGCAGGGAAGGTAATTATATCCTCCCCTTTTTCTGGAAACATGTAGGATTTCCACACCACCGAATCATTTATTAAAAATGGTTTAAATCAGGGCTGCTCAAAGTAAGCTTGCCACAAGGTTCACTTTGGCCCACCATTGTGAGTTAAAATGCTCTTTGAATATGAAGGATCTCTAATTATTCTTATTATTTTTTCATAATCAAGTCAGCCAATTGAGGAAACTTTGAATCCTAGTGCTATTTTGCGTCTTAATAATACAATAAGTATTTATATTGAAGACTATTGCAGCCGGTTAAAGATTAAAGATAAAAAAAGAATATTTCTTAAATGTAAAACATTCTCATGATAAGTTATAATTATCAGATGAAAAAGCCAAAATGGAGATAAAAGTCATATTTCGAAGATAAAAAGTTATAATAAAAAGTTTAAATCATGAGCTAAAGTCAAAATTACAAGATAAAAAAATGAATTATAAGATATAAACTCATAATTATGACATTAAAAAAGTCAAAATTGAGCTAAAAGTCATGATTATGAGATCTCTCAATCATAACTTACAATGCAAACTTTTCTTTTTTTTAACAAGTCTAAGTTTTCATCAATTTCTCTTCTTAAACTGGCGGAAAATGGGCTTCCATACGTTTGCTTTTGACTCACGGCCTGCCATTAAGTTTCAGTTTTGGCTCTCCAAGGGAAAAAGTCTGGGCTCCCCTGGTTAACATACTTGAGCTAAGCCTTAAAAGTGGCTGCATCCATTATGAGGTCGCATGAATCAAAAGTTTCTTCTTCTTCTCTGGCGCTTCACTTTCCTCTAGCGGTTCAGAAACAGGCGAGCTAGGTAGACTGGAGTCCTGCTGTATGTCTGTCTGCGCAGCGGTTGTGCTGCTCATGTTAGTTCCCTTTGATTTGATATCAAAGTGGTATTAGTCAAACCACAATAGTGCGCCAAGATGTCGTTAGTGGTGCCAGTGTGTCCGTTCGCTTGGGTCACGTCCCAGTCATGAAAGTGAGGTCATCTTCATGAATTAGAGGCGGCGTCTGCTATAAATCTCCTATACCATCACAGAGCTAATACAACGCCAGAGATAAAGCAGACTTCTTCTGCATGTGCCAGTCGTTTCTATGGCCCGGCCCCGCTCTTCACTCATCTCCTGTCCCCTCCCTCGAACCCCAAATTACAGGGGCCTCCCACGGGGGCCATGTTTAGTTTGGAAGGGGCCAATTGTTTATCCTGTCTGGCACCGCCCGCTGCTCATCATCTAATCGTGTTATTAGCTCTGTAATTTCAGCCCACCGGTTTATCAGAGCGCTATAAGTAGACCTACATCATCAGCTGCTAGCATCTTGAGTGGTTGTATAAGATGATTAAAGTAAGAACATGAGGGAGGTCTTAGGGACACATCAGCTTAAAATTTTGTCATGAGTGACGTTGAGTATTAAAGACAAAGGGCACGTGCTCACAAAATCCGGCAAAAAAAAAAACCCTCTTCAACTCTGCATGTTTGTGTGTGCAATTCAGGTCTATGCTGCCAGATGTGGTGGACGACTTCAGATTGGCCAACCCCTACTCCAAAGGCCATGAAGCCATCTTCTACTCCTTCTACGTGTTTTTCACCAAGTTTGCCGCTGGTATCTCCCTGGGAGTGTCCACCCTGTGTCTGGAGTAAGTCTGCATCACTATCACACATGCACCATTAACTTACACACTCTATAATGTCTCGCGGCTGCACTCAGCGCGCCATGATACCTCGTAAAAATGCATTAACCTCAGATCTGATTTATGGTTCGTCATGTGAGAGGTGTCGAGTTTGCTCTTTTGCAGCCCTGCAGCGTCAGGCTTGATGTCGATCTTCTGTAACCCGTGTTAAAATAAGATGCATGTTTGTGTCTGTGTAGATTTGCAGGGTATGACACCGGCGCCTGCAAGCAGCCCGCTCCTGTAGTGTACACCCTGAAGCTGCTGATTGGTGCCGCCCCGGTGGCCTTCATTGTCACAGGGTTGATGATCCTACTGCTCTATCCCATCAGCGAAGATGTACGGCTCAGGAATAAAGTCTGCCTGGATGAGCTACGGTGAGTGGAAATCATAAATGTGCACCTAAGAAAAACAACCATTAACAATTCCACCAATGTTACACATTTAGTTCAGTTAATTAGCCATGAGGAGTACTGTACCTGAACCCTGATGACATCATCAAGGTTACTTTTTTAACCCCGATGATGTCATGAACGTTATTTTTCCTTTAGAAAATTGACCTGGGTTTGACACTTTAATTTTTTTAACATAAAGAGTGTGTTACGAATCTGTTTCAAAAAAGTTAAAACTTAGAAGGCAGTAAGGGTCAAATAAAAGGCTCAGTTGAGTTGCATTATGGGCATTGTAGGATCCTAGTACATTCCTCCTATTAACTATCTGAACCGTGGGACAAACTGTCCAAAGTCAGCATTAGCCTTTGCCAGAGAGGCTATAAATACTGTTATTTAAAATACTATTTATAAGTGGTGGAAGAAGTTTTCAGATGATTTAGTTACCTAAAGGCAGCATTATGTTAAGATATAACATCACAACTAAAAGTCAAGTATAGCACATCATGATGAGCAAAACATACTCAAAGGACCAACAATTTGTGACAAGTGGTGTTTTAATTAACTAATAAAATAATTAACAATTAGTGCTCCGAGCTCCCAGTCGAGACCACTAGCTGCACGGCTAACTGACTGCTACAGTTAGCAGTAGTTAGCGGTTACTACTTACTGCTACTACTTGCCACTTCTTACATATTGCACCTGTAACTTTGTAGATTATCCCTCATCAGTGTTATTATATTATTGGATCACTATTACTGAAACATTAACATGTAAGAAGCACTTGGTATCGTATTTCGTTAAAGTACTTGAGTAAGTGTACTTAGTTACTTTCCACCACTGCTATTAATGTAACACATTATTGATTTTGCTGTCTCCCACAGGAAACAAAGCATCGGCTCCAGAACGATGGAGGATCTGAGTAACGTGTGATGTCCGGACCTTGAATGAAGTGAACTGTTGAAGCCACGTGTTCCAGCGACGCAGCTGGAAATGTTGTTCATTAGTGTATATTACACTGAGAAAAAAAAGTTAAACTGTTTTAATGTAAACATTTTTGTTTCATTTTCACATGTACTGTACAGTCATCTTGGATATATAGATATATAATAAGACTACCTAATTTATATAAATGAATGTATATCATTATTTGCTGTGTTTAGCTCTACAACGCTGTTATTTATTTATGATATGTGATTACTGAGGGCTGAAGAGATGAAATGAATAAATGTTGTAGAGGCTGTTTTGGTAGATCGTATAATGTGTGTTGTGTTTCTTTGCTGAAGTAAAAAAAATAATCAGTAACGCACAAAGGAGAGCACAACAGTTATGCAAATTTAATATTTAAAGAGCTACCAAAGGATCTATTTTATCGATATACACTTTTTACACTTCTTTGGTCTTCTTTAGAGCTCTGTGTAGCAGTGACAGGAAAGTTTCTGTTGGGTGTTGCCCCCTCCAGTGGTCAGTTGTGTTCATAACATTGCGACTCCAGAAGAAAAAGTGCTTCAACTGTGTCTCATCAACATTTTAGATATTCCCAGAGGGGCTGAGTAAAAAGGTTCAATCATACGTGGAACATGTGAGTCAGGGTTATTTAGCACAAAAGTGCAATTTCAGAAATTTAATGGGTAAAATCTGAATTTCATTCAGTAATACAGAAAGAAAACAAAACATTTACATCCTGCAAAAGCTTCTATTCTTCTCTTCATGTATCAGGACATCAGGGCGATTGAAAACATGTCTTAAACACACCTAAAACATACTCAAAGCTGTTTGTACAGTGTCATGGTACTGCAACTGGTGTCCTGCTTTAATAAAGATTTAGACCTCAACAACTGCACTGCATTTTGTCGACAGAAAACTTGGCTCTGTGCTCAAACTTTATTTTCATTTCAAAGCAGCAACATGTAAACATCGCATCTGAATCTGAAGCCCTTTTTAAAATATGTTTAAGTACAAAAATAAATATGACATATAACTCTGGGTGTCTGCATGAGTGAGGTTCTGCGTGTTCATGCCACATCCTTGCATTCTTGGATCCAGTCGGATTAAGTTAAGTTATATAAGTTACTACTGCATGAGTCCATAAATTGAGGAGTGTGTTCAGAGTCACTGTGTGGAAGCCTCTGTAGTTGTGTTGGAGTTTTGGAAGGGGGCCGGACTGGACGGGCAGGAGGTCTCCGGACTCCCGGGAGCCCGCAGATTACTTTTCCGCTTCCCGTTCCGCACTGTAAGTTCCTCTTTGGGTTTGAATGTCAGAGGCACGAAGCCATCTGGATCTGCCACAAGAACAACCCATAAGGGACCTGGAAAACCAACACAAGATTAAGTGTTAAACAACTACTGCAAAATGTAGTTTGTGACAGCTATGACCTGCTGCCGTGTCTCTGTTCAGGGACAGTCACCTCTGCTGCAGCAACAAAACACTATACCTATTAAATGGACTTAAGCTGCTTTTGTTTTAAAGCCTGTAATCTGACCTAGGCTTTTAATCACTTCCAATTATAGCTTATGCACGTTAACCCAAGAACAATGCTAGAATGCGCCGTCTAAGGTTGTACAATAAAATGTGAGGCTCTTTATTTATTCAAATCCTTCCAAAGAGGAATACGAGGAGTTTCCTCCTTCGTTCCTTCATTTTCATTCATTGTTAACCTCACAGGCAACGCAACGCTGAAGGCTTTAGGAAGGAAGCTGAGATACCTCTTCTAACAATTCTGAGATTTAAATCGACACCAAACTGAAACTTAAGCCTTGAAAGTGATGTAGAAGAATGGAGGAAATATTTTAACTACAAACTTAACAGGCTTCACGTACCATACATCATCTCCACAATAGTTAGGTTGAAGAGGTCTTGGAGGGCACGCAGACACAGCTTTCCATCGCACAGCAGCACAGGCCGCCGCTCGTCGATGAACACATTCTCTGATAGCTGCTTCTGCAAATGCACGAAGAAGGACGACATAAAGAGAAACAGTCGAGCTAAAAGCAATTATGGAGTTAGTTAAAATCCTGATCTGATACCTGATACTTGGATTGGTATGTTTGTAAACACATTAAACAATTCGAGGGATTACGGTCGCCTTATCCTTCGAGGGAAAATTGCAGCTGATTAAGGTGTTTAAGCCCCTGACTGTAAGAAATAAAAATAAAAAGACTTTCTCTTCTCTGGCTAGGGGTTATTATCTTTGCACAGTCATTTACAAAAACACAGAAAAAATATAGTGAGTAGACTGTACCTGACATGTGACATTGACATAGGGGGGTTCACAGGCATTGGGGTAGACAGTCAGGGCCTTCTTGCCATTCTGTGTATAATCTCTGATTTCGCTCAGGCACTGCTGTACATCTGCAAAGCGTGTAAAAAGCCGCTCCATGTTGTGAACGAGCTGCTCCAGTGCACGCTCCCTGGCGAGGCCCGATGTCTTATCAGGCATGGGAAGTGTCGGCTCCGTGTGGAGTTTGTCGGACGGCTCGAGGCGAGGAGAACTGGCCCGGCTGGAGTCCCTGCTGGTCTGGCCGGCCACCGCCAGGCTGGACATGCGGTTGATGTGGTCCATGTCGAAATTCTCCACCGTGATTGAGGAGGCACTGGATGGGGCTCGGTCAGAGAAGTCCACAGAGCTGGTGACGGGGCTGGGCTCGCTGCTCTTCACCTCCTCCACCAGCCTGCGCCTGTTGCTTGGTGAACGAATTACTCCCCCTCCAGGCAAAATCAAGTCCTTTATCCCCGGACGCTCCCTGTCGTCCCTAGATAGGTGCTCCGAGTGCCTCCTAATCCCTGCACAGAAATTAGAGGTGGACTCGTGGTTGTGAGCAGAGGGGGATGGTGTGATGGGAGTCTCTCCATCGTAGATCAACTCTTTGGCTAAGAGACGGAGGATATATTTATCTGTGTTGGAAGACGGAAGGAAGGCAGGGTCATTGGACTTCTGCCTGCCCACCATCAACAGCAGCATCTTGTCATTGAGGAAGCACACTCCTTTGGGCCTGTCGTTTGTCTGCAGAGAGATCTGCTGAATGTTCGGCATGGCAGAGGCTGTGATGCAGTACACAAGCACCATGTTGCAGGTGTTGGAGGCCACCGCCACTGTGGAGCCACGCGGGTCAAAAGCCACAATGTCTGGTACCAAAACCCCCGGGATGCTGATTTTGCGGATGGTAGTGACTTTACGCTCATAGGTGACCAGGATGAGGTGTGAGGAGTCCTGGCCAGAGCCTGTCATTGTGTCTCGACGACGCAGGTGAATAAGGGGGCTGGGGTCAGAGCGACGGTGCCTGGCCAAGAGGTGGGTGAGGTCTAGAGGGCCCGAGCTGGGGATGAAGGATCTCTCTGATAAAGATCTCCTTCGTGACTCCACATGGCTGTCTTCTTCTGACATGAGCACATGCGCGCCCTGGACCTGCGGGGACTCACCCTCTGCCGTCATGTCGAATGCTATGCCGGCATTTAACCCACAGAGTTTATCCAGAGGCAGCTCTGTAGCCACCGCTACCTGAGCCTCCCCTGTGGGCTCGATGGCACAGATGTAGCCTCCCACATCAAAGATGGGGCAGAAGGAGCAGGCCACCAGACTCTTCTGGATGTCATTCCAGATATAAGAGTGAAGGGCACTGCCAATAGCCACCACCAGGCGTGTGCCATCTTTAGTCCAGCATGCACAGTGGATAAGTCCACTACCTTTGATGTCTGCTTTGGTTCTCCTGTTGTCCACCCTGACAGAAAACAGCACAGAAGTGTCCCTCTTGGTCAGCACAGCCAGAATGTCCAGTTTGGGATGCCACACGCAGCCTTGGGAGAGCAAGGGGAAAGGCTCGCTCATCTCACAGGTCTGACTGCACAGCAGCTTGTTCTGCTCGAGAGCACTGAGCTGCAGCTGCCACACCGTAACGTGTTTCTTGTGCTGGACCGCCAGCAAGGCAGGGGAGTCCGAGCAGCAGAGCGGGCCCCAGAAGAGCCCGAAGACGTGCTCAAACTGGCCGATGACGTTGGTGTCCCCAAACTTCACCTCGCCATTGAGGAAGAAGAAAGCCGTCAAGCAGACCTGCTTGCCGTCCGTCCATGCTATCCCGTGCACAGGGTGGATGGCTTGGTGTAGAGTGTTGAGACCCGTCCTAAGGAGCTTTGCCTTACCAAGATCCATCCTGGCAGGTGTGAAGAAGCTTTTTCAAAGAGAAAAAGAAAGGGGAAAAAAAGACTCAGAAAGTCAACATTGGTAACAGAGACTTGTATCTGGTCTAAATGGATCCAGCACACTAGTAGCTATTGCTACCTATGCAGATTAAGAATAGGAAAAGCCTCTCCCGTGTCTCCTTCCAAGTACATGCCTTAATCCCTTCTGCCTGAGCTGAGGCAGTGGTGACGAACTCTTATATCTGCTTATGCCTGAATGACCTTAACAGCACACAGGTCCTGTTAGGGCCCCAGGGCTTAACAATACTATGTGTTGAGTGGGAGTGTCTCATCACAGCTTTTACTGGGGAAACTGTCATGATCACTTTGGCTGTCTCCTTATCAGGTAGAGGTGTTATTTCTCAGCAAATGTTACATGTCAAAAAGAGTAAGACAAAAAAAAAATTATAATAAAAATTAACATTGGATGCACAGGCAGTTTTATCACAATTGATAACTTTAATAGAAGAAAAGCACATTAAATTGAAAAGTAAATACAGATGTAGAAACTGTACGGAGATGTTAAAGAAAATGCTGAGGCGTGTTTGTATCATGTTTAAAATGAGAGGGTGAAAAACTTGTTGAGGCACGTTTTCAACTTCATCCTCAAAATGAATCATCACATGTAGCTTATTTGATGCTATATGATGCAAGCTAGCTAACAATTAACGTAAAGAGCCACACAAACGTGTCATTTGTGTCTTCACGTACCTTATAAAACCACAAGCATCTCCTGTGTCACCCCTGCGACACACTTAAAAGGAGTTTCCCGTGTAATAGTCCGCGTTTTGTGCGGCGAAATGTGTCTCCAACATTCATTTCTCTTCGACCCGGAAGCAAAACTAACGGACGTTTTCAGTGCATCATGGGATATGTAGTTGAATTTAAAATAGTCTTGTCCTTTGCTTGCCCGCAAGATGGCGCTGCGTGTGTTTGACACCCAACGGCACTTTTAAAGAACTAAAACATACAAATACTTACTATGTTTAAGAAATAAAGCTGACATAAAAAATATAAAATGGTCGGTATAGTCGCTTAAGAGCTAGCACACCCGCCGCGAGACGAGAAGTCTTTGACGAGGCTGCAGACGACGTGCGTGCCGTAGTTGTAGATCTCGACGCCGTCTCGCCACAAGCCAGAGAATATCTTGGCTGTGTCTCACTGTCTGGCTGTGGCTGCTGCTCGGTGGTGCTCCGTGAATGCATGGTTCTCACCGACACAGCCCGACTTACAGCTGCAAAACGGGTAACACTGGCTGTCGACACGGCTTTTTAGGCTTTATGGTCCAGAGCTGATCCTTGAAGTAGCACAACCATGGGCGTGGAAGTCGAGACAATATCTCCCGGTGACGGTGAGTAGATTTTATCCGCTTGTGTGTGCCCTGATGCGGGGGAGGAGGTGGTGGCGGCGGCGGCGGCGGGGTCGGGGCTCGGTAGTTCCCCGGAATGCCTTTGAAATCTTGTTGAATATCAACATAACGTGCTTTAAATGTAGAGTTTAATCGTATAGCATGTGAGGTTATTAACTCAGTAGAAAGCAAGCAACTATTAATAGTTTTCGGCATATTATTTTTGGGGCTAAAGACCAGTTTTTATTATTTTTAACCGTGTTATTCACCATCACTTGACTCCCGCACTGCATCTTTCTAGAAGCCACCACAGTTAACTGCTTTAAATATGGGTTAAGGTTGATAAATTGCATCTGCAAGTCTCTTTAAATGATGTATTTGTTCTTCAGGTAGACATACAAGGCTCCTAAAAGGGGTTGTTTCTCTCAGTCTCACGTACTACTAATGTAATTAACTCAGAGGTATGTGATAGCCCCCTTTACCCCCTGGAGAAATCAGCCTCCAGGGCCAAAAGTTTTAGCATGACTATGAGATTTAACAGACGCATATTAACTTCCAAGTGTGTCTGCAGGCACAAGAAAAGGTACAGCATTCCTAGCCAGATGTAAACCCAGCCATTGTTAATCTACAAGATTAGCCTGGCAGCCTCTGAGGTGCACAAACACACATAATAACACTTTGTTTTTCTCCCTCTCTCTTGTTAACAGGAAGAACATTTCCAAAGAAGGGCCAGACATGTGTTGTTCATTACATAGGTAACCGACTCCTTCTCTTGCTTTTTTTTTTTTGTGAGATCCAGCCGTCTTTCCTGTCTCCTTGCTGAAGGGAGGAAATGTGTCCCTGTGTATGTGTGTGTGTGTGTGTTTGACAATATATCTGGAGCACAATACAGCTCAGTTTTCAGCTCTCACACTGTCTTTGCCAGACATGTATGCACCTGCGTGTCGCATACAGTCTCAAACGTAGGGAGGAGCTGCCACCACGCCCGCAAAAAAATGATTTTGCTTTTTATTTTTTTGTCTTGTCTTTGTCAGTGCCACTTTAGAAACCGTTGAAACCTGCACCGTGCACGTTAGTACGCTCATGTACACACACGCTTTTTGTTTTTCCTGTTATTCTCCCAGTCAGATTGCCCAATTTTTTGAGGCGGGGCCGGTAAGACGCTGAGACGTTTTGGGAAATAAATTTGGGTTATTCAGTGCCCCGGGGTGTGCAGTCCAGACAACTAGGTCAGACAGAAAGTAAACAAAGCCTAGTTCACATGTCATCAGTCTGTCTGAGCTGAGTATCACAGCTTTATTACTACATAGTTATCAAAGTTATTGCACGCACTGTGGCGTCGGTATCATAGTGAGCAGGTTGAATTCAAGTGTGTGAGCATTGTCGTACTGTATGTGCGTGTGCGTGCACGTATTACTGTGGGGATTTCCTTTTCCCATCATTCAGAATCAGTTCACATGGTTGTCGTAACCTGTCACGATATTGATCCCTCGGCTTACTCGCAGTCAGCGTTTAGTTTCATGTAAGAATGTCTTGCTTTGTTTGACTTGCGTGTGTGTGATAATAGAGAGAAAGACACCGGCCGAATCGTGTTAACAAACACTGTGTTGTTCCACTTTTTTGGGGGCAGTGGGGAAAAGAAATCTAACCAGATTTCCCTTCGGGTGCCTGATCTCTGCAGAGATCAGCCACTGCGGTAATGAATTATGTTATAATTGGAAATGATACCTCCTCAGTGTGTGGAAGCTGCTCATCCTAGTCTGGAGTCTTGCATAGTGAGGATTTTAGTTCTGACCTGCTCTTTGCAATTTGATTAGCAAATTAGCCAATAATGAGTATTAGTTTCCATCAGCACTGTGGGATTATACTTATTTTGGATGCAATCCTTGTTTTTCTGCCTTTTATTTCCTGTGCTCCATTGTCACAATCCCGTCATTAACGTCTGTTTTCTGTTGCGGTTTTCCATCTCTGAAAGGAACAATAAGATCTGTTAACACCTAGGTATGGGTGACCTCTGTCATTGTTTAGAGCGAACTCTTGTACTTTTTAAAAGAGCAAATATTTAGCTTGCTCTCCTTTCTGCTTTTCCTTTGCGGCTCACAGGAATTAGCCGTAAGCTCCTGGTGTTTTGGCAGCGATGGCACGCAAATGCGGAGCTGAGCCAAAGCAAGGACCTTGCACAAAGTATAAATATGTTATTGTCTCAGTGGGAGAAATGTGTTCGCTGTGGGTTGATATAAAATAATCTGCTGGTATTTAAAGGTAGGGCTGTACACTGTATGAAAATGAGACCTTGGTGTTGGACACAAGCCAGGAGGTTAGACAAAGAATGTGGTTTTGTAACTTGACTCACTGTGATACTGTACAGCCTCAGCTGAAACAAGCCACACACCACATGATGATGCTTGAAAGAGGTATTTCTCGTTTTATTTTGTTTTCATCTTACCTGTAGTTCTGTTTATGCGTCTACATTGTTTTGGTGTGAGGTTATGGAGACGCTGAGATGTCTTCCTTGTCTTGAATATAAAAGTGACTTTAAAGACACCTTTAAGTGTTTATGAAACAGTCTTGTGATTCCTCTGATGATTATAAACGACCTGTGACAGCAAACGAGACCATCAGCGAACAGACTCCTTTTTTTGATATAGTTATTATTAATGCCTGCGCTCGGGTCCATATAAATTATATCACATACAAAACCACATATAAATACATTACTGGCACGCGCTAGCAAAGATTTTAACAACAGCAGGCGCTGGTGTCGTACCGCTTTTTGTCAAAAGGGGTCGCTAGAATCAACAAAAATTAAAAGTCCCTCGTAGTCACTTCAGGGAACTTAATGGGACTCGACTTGTGGTGCTCAGAGTGCTTAAAACATACATTTGAAAACCTCAAGAGCAATATCTCTCAAGATTTTCAAACATAAAGACTATTTTTTTTCTGCCGTGTCACTGTGCTAAGGAAACCATGAGTCTACTCAAGAGGCCTCTGACTTTAAACATTAATGGTGTGACATTGACATGAGTAGATGCACTCTTCCTTCTTCACCGTGATACAGTTGGCAGGTGTAGTTAAGCAGAAAGACAAAAGTTCCTTAATGAAATATTTATAAAATAATATTTGGGTGAACTGTCGCTTTGACATAGTGTAATGTAACGAGTAAACAGGCAGAAAGTAATCCTAGAGTCAAAATGAGCTGATTTTCTATTTTGGTAATTCTCTAATCCGTTACTTGGTAAAGTCAGTCAGCTTGGGTTAGTTATCCAGGAATCTGTGTGAAAGCTAAGTAGTAAAGTCAGAGGCTAACCCACATTTGTTTTATTTAAAAGCTTTAATACAAGATTAGTTCCTCGATCTGATAAAGAGATAGCGCTAGTAATAGAGGTTAGCTGTAGATTTGGAACATAAGCCTGGCCAAGTCATCCAGCTGGCTGTTAACAAAGAGCCACAGGCTGCACCCTCCATCGCAGCAGCATGCGCTGGTGTTAGTTTTTCCGGATAGCACGGAGAAGATAAACAGTAAGGGTGCATAATGGGATTTTGAAACCACTCTATTTCCAGTATTTAATATTCGGGAGCTTCATTCTCCCAGAAAACTCTCTGACAATCTCTCACTGCCGTCCTCACTTTCACCTCTGGGATTTTAAACATGCAGACACACACATGCCGGAGCAAATAGACACACAGATCTGCAAATGACCCCCCCCCCCCCAACCTCCTCTGACTCTGGTGAGAGTTGTGGTTGCCCAAATTAGCAGAGTGCTCATTGCCAACAGGCAGCTAAGGGCTCTCTGGCTTTCATGAAAGTGAACAAAATAATTAGAAAAATTGGCTCACCCTCCCACACACGTTATTTTTTTCTGTAGTGCCTGACTCCAGGTCTGTTTGCAGAGCAGCAGCTCTATCAGCAGCAGACAAGCAGGCTGGTGTGAGTCAAGCTGGCCTGAGATGTGTTATCATCTATTTTACTCTTGGTTTATCTTTCACTGGCCTTGCTTCACACTGTGCTGCCCAGTCCAGCGTCTGTGTGCTCTGTCTGTGCGCCGTTGAAACGGTATGATAGTTGACTATTTTCATACCGTGTATATTTGCTTTATTTAGTTTATATCAAGTTTTATGTTTGTCAGGACATAAAAACAACCTTTTAATTTCTCTAAGGGTCATTGTAACTGATAATAATATTTGTGTAATACCGTATTTCATGAAACCAAGATATTTTTCTGAGATGGTTATCATACAATACAATCTCATGCAGTTACAACCCTAGCGCCAAGCCGGGAAGGCAATCCTGCAATCGGAAAAGGTATTTCCACCAACATGGAAACACTTCTTTTCCAGTTCGTGCGCTACACTACTCAGCCTGACAAGCTGATTTCCAGCTGGAACCAAAGTATAGCAGCTCTTCCTTGACCTGAAAGTGCAAACGGAAGTGGGCGTGTCATATCCTACAGGTGCATTGAGCATCGTGCAGTGCCATCCATTAATAAAACATCCTTGATTGCAATGGTTCTGCTCAAGACCAGAGCTTATTTGGTGGAAAGAGGGCTACGTGAGTCAGGCTCTCAATGAAAGTAGAAAATGGAAGCGGATCTGATATCAGTCAATATGAAGAAAACCACACCATCCCTGTGGGTTTCCATGATTGACGAAGTTTGGCACGGGACCACGATGATAAACCTCCCTGTCCTTCTCCACTGACAAGACGCATGAGCTTTAGGAGCAACAGGCCTTGTGGATATGATGTCATGCCTAAATGTGGACGTCATTCCTTACCATGTTTGAGCTCCAGGCTTCACCATGAAACGTGCTAAAGTTGAGACCTAATGGCCTTTGGTGTGTGACACAGAAATAGATGGGAGACTGAAACATGGGGTTGTGTGTCACGAGATGCCAAACTATACCTTCCAAGGGAGAAATGTTGTGATTGAGTGGCGTGGGAAGTGTTCAATCCTGTATCGTGGACGTGCAGCTTCTAAATAAATGACAGAAGAAATGCTAAATCAGCGTCCCGACTTTTTAGGAATTGGGGCTGTGTTCTGGTAAGGGAACACCACACTATTCAGTATTGAGTTGTCCTTGTGTTTGACAGGCCTTTCGCAGCTTACGTTCTGATAGAGAGCAGGCAGAATATCTTCTTGCAGTTCCCCGACAACAGAGATGGAACAGGGAAATGAGAGGAAGACGACAGCGACAGTGCGTGAATGATTATCCAGCAAACCCTGCCGGTCCACAGAGGAACAAGGACGCCCTATATCTTGCTCAGAAGTGACTCTTTGTTTGCCATGTATAATGATGAGGTATAGGCTGTCCGGACTCCACGGTTAGGATCGGCTGATTGATATTGCCTTTGCTGAAAATACTTCCCAATTACACATCGCACCCACTCCCAGTTTGTCACACTTGACATATTAATGAAGTATGATTTAATTCTTTCCACTGAGGCCTGCGTGCTCGCAGCTGTGAAGCGCGGCAACACATAAGTTTGTCGTAGACAGATAGCTTGACACGCGTCTCATTTTATCCACACTCGGGCCGAGGGGGTTGTTGTGCTGGCAGCCTTCCTAGACTGGAGGGGGGAGGGGGGGGCGAGACAGGATACAGTAAACGGAGTAAAAATAACCCCACCCCTGTGCGCCATGGCTTTTTGCAGATCTAGCCAGAGCACTACCAAGTGAAAGCCTTTCATGAGGAGAGAGTGTGGGAGCCAGTCTCAGGAAGGGACGGGTCCCGCTTTATTTTTGCAGGGACCCCACCCATGCTTAGCTGTCCAGAGAGTGATAACGGAGCACTGATACAAGTGTGGTGGAGGAGTGGATTGGGATGTTTTTGCTTTACTGGAAGATACAGTCAGACATTCATTAGTGACATATTAACACCTGTATTGTTCATGTCTTCTGTAGCAAGAACTGAAGGTAGTGCAGTACCTGACATAGACTCATAGTCAGTCCATTGCACATTTACAGTGTACAATCTCAAACCATGATGTGACTCATATTTCTCTTTGGAACAATGTTGCTGTGTATTTTTTCCTTTGGAAAAAAACAACTGGTCAAAACCAGTTCCTTGTCCTTTGGAAAGAGTTGCCAGTGTGACCCACAGTCCCTGCTGCTGTTTACCCCCCTCTGCTGGTCGATGCTGCTCTCCTCCGATACAACTTATTAGCTGCACCTTAGCGTAAAATGGTATTTACCAATGGGGCGTTATGTTTTCAGGTGTAAAATACCTTCTTTTACGTAAGCAGTCTCTAAAGAGACACCCCAACCAACCAGCAGGTGTCATTGGTGCAACACCCAGGATATGATCCCTCACTGGCCTCCCACCAATTAACATTGCCAGTCAGTGTTTCCTTGCACGTTGCCAGAAACTGATCCCTCTTTTCTGCAGCTGATGCAAGAAGGTTTTCTCCTCTCTGCTACTCGAATGCCCTGTGGCAGGTGGTATCCGGCTCCGTGCGTGCACTTGATGACTCCATGGTTGGATCGAACCCAGCCCGCTGATATCTGGGCTGCTGTGGTTCTTGGAAATGTTGAGCCTACTAAGTTTAGTGGGGAATGAAAGGGGAGAAGCAGTACAGTACCAACATTCATGTGACCAGATGAGCAAGACACCATCACTAAACTTCAGTTAGCACATAACTCTAAATGCCAAGAATTCACACTTGTTGAATAACGACAGAGTAAGATAAATCAAGGGACAATGACAGAGCAGCCTCCAAAGTGCATGTGGATGTTGTGGACATTCTTTGCATCTATACATACTCCACTGTGGTGACCTGGACGAGGACAGACCACACAAGATAAGAAGCCATAAAAAAGAAAACATCAAAATGAAGAGGCATCAAATTTTACAGACGTGCACGAATAGGAGTCGGAGGCTATGTCCTGGCCACAGTGGCCCAAAGTTACTTATTAACATGTATTTTGGCAGCAGATTGGTTCTTTATTAGTCATTAGAAAGCTCTCAATATCTATAATGGTACTCAGTGGAGTGCATACCTCCGCTAAGGTCCAACAGTCCCCTTTTGTACTCACTCATAAACACCAGCCACCGAAAGGATCCGTGCATTATTCCCTGAGAAATTACCAAAAAAGGCTAAAAACACCCTGGTTCTCACAGTGTTTAAGAAAGTGAGAGCCACGAGTTTATCTGGATCCGCACCAAAAGTCAATGGGGTCTATTCTGGGCCGAGACCCGTCCTCCATCCAAGCTATGTGGGGTATCCTCCAGTAGTTTTTATGTAATCCTGCTGACAAACCAACCAAGGGTGAAAACAACCTCCTCAGTGGTCTTAAGAAAACACAAAACTACAAGTGTTAGTAGTGTCCTAAAAACTCTGAGTCCGGTCTATTTAATTCAGAATATGTTCCACATTTAAAGTGCAGTCTGGCTTAAAATTGATTCACTAGTCGTTGGACACTCGCTAAGTTAAACAGCTTCTACAATATCACAGTAATGATTTACAGTATACCATAATGTTGCATTTTATGGAAACTCAACTGAGAAATGTATAGATAAGATGACAGAATGGAACAGCTCTTTAGTTTTAATGCTGGGAATTAAATATCCGACAGCTTCATTTCCCACAATTAAATGTCTACTGACTTCTTATATTTGCGTCAAATAAATTGTGAATTTCTCCCAGATTGCTCGGTTTAATATAGGATATTGAGATTGAAGCCCTTCTTGCACGGGGCTAGTGTTACCATGGGACCTAATGTGATTTAGAAATTAACACCTCATGTTTGTGTTGCCTGTGACTTATTCGCACGGGATCAGCAAACATTTACTGACATTAACTCCTGATGTAATGTTATCACAGGCGAAAATATGGTCGGTTATATACAGTGGAATCATGAAAAATTACTACAGGTCCGTAGGTAATACTTTAAACTAATTAAAACAAAAATGAGCCAAATTCATGCCTTTAATTTTGTTTTATTTTGATGTTTTTGGTGCCTTGTGGAAAAAACCTGCGTTGTAAAATAGAAATCTTTTTTCCTGTAAGTCATTTAATATAACGAGCACTGCATCTCAGCTAAGATTCTCTGAATTTTCATTGTTTTTTAATGATTGTTAAATTATTATTCCTTGTTGTCCACAAAGATGCTACATTATACAAAGAACATCAGAAACTGAAGGAGTTCAAAAGAGTTATCAGAGTAACAGAACGTGGCTTCAGTCGATGAAGGCATGTTAAGATGTCTCATGAAGTGGGGCCTGAAGTGGTGTTTAATGGACCCAGTGCTATTGTCACGTCTGGACGGTCAGTCTGTGTTCTGAAGGAGTGCAGTCCTGCACCGTTCCTGCCTTTGTCACCCATGTCTCCCTGTGGTCTAGATACAGGCAAGCGTTGGCCTAGTTAACTTCAAAAATAATCCGCTAAACCAGGCCAATGCTTCCTGATTCACATCCCCTTTGTTCATTTGGGTAATTGAAACAGATCCAAGATCGCGATAAGAAGCCGCGCCACAATCATTCCTCAGACTTTAATCTGAAAATGCCTCATTCCAAAACATTAGCTGCAGAGGAAAAGGGCGTGCATTGATCTGCTATCACTCTGATAAATGAGAAAACAGCCATTAGAGTCAGTGCACTAAGTCCAAAATGAGTTCTTAACCAGATTCTTCTCTGACTTTTGTTCATGTCGTTTCTCTTTGGCAGGTATGCTGCAGAATGGGAAGAAGTTTGACTCCTCTCGAGACAGGAACAAGCCCTTTAAGTTCAAACTTGGAAAGAGCGAGGTCATTAAGGGCTGGGAGGAAGGAGTAGGACAGGTAAGAAGAGTTTAAGGCGGAGCTCATTACATCACTACACTAAATTAAATGCTTTTGAGTAAAAGTTCAGAAGAGATTCTGCTAATCGGCAGCAATTTTAAACCTATGCTCCTCCTGCAAGTAAACACTTTAAATCTGTTCTGTGAAAAAGGTCTGCTTTAATGTATGTCGATACTGAGTTGTGTCTTTCCTTTCTCTCCTGTGCTTCAGATGAGCCTGGGCCAGAGGGCAAAAATCTCCTGCACACCAGATATGGCTTATGGAGCTACAGGCCACCCCGGGGTCATCCCCCCAAATGCCACTCTTATATTCGATGTGGAACTGCTTAAGATAGAGTGATGCCCGGGGCTAAACGCAAAGGTTAATGGTTAATGAAGCTGCATTCGCCACAACCTGTTTCCACAGGGAGACCATACTCGGCCTGCTGCCTCCCACCATCCACCTACTCTTGTTCTTGTTTTGATTTCTACAGTCATCTTTAGTTCAATATTTAAACGTATTCTACTGCTGCTTTGTTGCCATCTCGTCACGATAGAAACTGCAAGAAAGTTTTCACGTGGAGCTTTTTTTTCACACACATACGCACCACAGTTTGGTTTCTGCTGTAAGTCAGAGGTGCTGTTTTTGTTTTGATTTCATTTAAAGTTGTACATTTTGTTTTAAACCATGAGGAAATCAGTCATCTGATGAAAAAGCCGTACTACATTGCAATCAAGATATTCTACTGCCTTACAGTTTCAACAACAGTGGAAGGGTACATATGATGAAAAAAGTACATAACTTCTGCTCTGTATTACAACTGGGCATTAAATACCACTGTCTGCATTGCCACTTTGATAAAAGGTTTGTCCTGCTGAATGCTCTGAATGATGTTGCTATATTTAGTATATTTTATATCCCTCATAAACATTTACTGCAAGTGTACCCTATCCAATCTAACGCAATCCAGTACTATACAGAACTCTGTAAGAGCCATTGCTACTATGACAGTTTATCGACCAAGTCTTCAATAAAAAAATGGCATGTACTGTGTTGACAAATCTCTGTCCTGTCTGTGTGATTTGTGAGTGAAAGGCTGCTGAATGAGTTGCTGAATGTTTGACAGCACATCTGACAGGAGCTTCTGCAGCAATATCGCCCCCTTGTGGCCAATTCTTATAAAAGAAATGCACACCAGTGTAGTAAACTGGTCTTTGAAATTAAAGTATGTAAGGTGACTGTAAGTATTCATCTTACAAATAAAATTGAATGAATACACTTCACTAACATTAAAAGTGGAAAAAACACGCAATTTAAGAATAATAATTTCAATGTACTGACAATGGCTGGTGTCCCTTATCTCCACGACATTCAGCAATCTTTGAATTGAACATTTACTTCCGGTATCTTGGGTTCAAAGGTCAGCCGTTGACGGAGGCACGCGATTGGCTGACTGGCAATGTTATGAAACTTCATTGGACGGACGCACACACGCCTTTCGTCTATCTGAACGGGCACAACAGACGACAAGGTCAGAAATTTATCGCAAAATATGTTAAAAATAGGTGCTGTGAAGTATAATTACGTGCCTCCAGTATGTATCATGTTAGCGCTCGTCCCTGCGGTTCCTTAAACTAATGCTAACAGTTTAAGCTAGGTTATTTAGCTGGTTAGCTAAAGTGCTCAGCAGCTGTAACGTTAGCTTACTTGGAATAAACATTTTGTCAACAATAACCTCCACGTGTTGCCTTTTGACTATTCACTGAAGAGGTTTTATTTATTTTATTCCTTTCTGACTGAAAAAGCAGATGCTGTCTAGCTAAATAATCAGCTCGTCCGCAATGCTAAACTAGCTAATGTTAACGTTGTCGCCATCAAAAGTTACATCAATGTCACCTGTCAAGAGAAAATAGCTCGAGCTGGCTGCTGGCTACGTAGGGTTCAACATGCCCAGACATGTGTTGATAATTTTCAGACTTCATGGACTGACTGTGCAGGACTGAGATGAAGTGCCAGCTTTACGTTATTACTAAATATCGTTCGGCATTTGAGCATGATGATGTACTTTGTTAGAGTATGCTATGTCACTGGTTGGCCTTGCTAATGCTGTGCAGTGGCCGTTAATCATCCACCAAGACAAAGTAAACTGTAGAGGTTCAGCATGCAGGAAACTAACACTTGAACTCCTCCATAAAAGATTAAATTGGGATACATGAATAGTCCAAGTCCATGTGAGCTGTCATCACCTACTAAATATAGGAGCGTGTGACCATTCTCAGTATTATCACCACCTTATATCTCTTCCTCATTTCTACCCAAGGTGATCCATGTGCATCTGACGTCAACAAGTAAGCATGCTGACTGCACAGAGGGCATGTGCAGCGATGGCTGCCCGGCACCTGGTTCGAGCTTCTGTCTCCTCAGCACACACACACCGCTCTCTGATCCACACATCCGTCCCATGTCAGGACCAGGCTGAGCTGCTCCCTGAATGGGTCAACCTGGCGAAGAAACAGCTGAAGGGGAAGAACCCAGAAGATCTGATCTGGCACACGCCTGAGGGGATCAACATCAAGCCTGTGTACACCCAAGCAGACTCAGCTGGCAGGGTAGATGAACTGCCAGGAGTGTTTCCGTACACTAGAGGGCCCTATCCCACCATGTACACCTACAGACCCTGGACTATCAGGCAGTATGCTGGCTTCAGCACTGTGGAGGAGAGCAACAAGTTTTATAAAGATAACATCAAAGGTACATCTTTAAGTTGAAACATTGTAGATGCAAACTTAAGTGTAGAAATCATCCTTAAGGTCACCTGAGGGGGCGAGTCATTACTCAAACATCTGTGTCACTTCAGATCTATTGTGTATGAACATTTTCCTATCATATAAAGGTAGCTTTGTTTAACACACAATTTTGGACATCATGTGCCCCTAAGAAATCTGAACCTTACACATAAAGACATTTGTATTTGGCTGTTACATCTCCCAAGAACCTGGCAGTTTAGTTACAGTAGCTGGCTCTGTTCTAGTGCAGATTTACTCCCTCTGATATGCACTAAAATACCAGAGGCTGCGCTTTGATTACCCAGAATAATCATAAATCTATCTTAAAGAAGATGGAAAGATTGTAGGGTAAAATACAGTATGTGTTATGTAGATGTTATACATATAAGTTTGCGCAGAATGAAGAGTTTTAACATTTTAGGGTAATTAAAGCTTGCAAGGACCAACCGCAAATACTACAGAATCCTCAATAATTTAATGTTAATGAAAATGCCCTTTTGTTTATTGTCTTATAATGAGAGTCAGGTGCACTTTCGCTTCGAAAAGTGTGCAGCAATTGAGACGTCTGGAGGAAGGCTGCTTTGCATATTTCCTCAGGAGTAATTCTCATATGATGGTAATCAACAAGGTGAAAAGTTCACTATTCAAAAGAGGCTCAGCAAAGGCAGACAGAACTTCAGTTTCGCTGAGAGCATAGACGGTTAAATCAATGCCTTATGATTGTTGAACTGTTTTTATGCCTTTTGATGTTGTCAGTAATGTTTTTTGAAGTTCTCTCTGAGCTCCGAGCTACGACTCCCCTTTGCTTTTTTCTCACTGGCTCTAATCCGCTACCGCTTTCATTTCAGCCGGACAGCAGGGGCTATCCGTGGCTTTCGACCTCCCGACGCACCGCGGCTATGACTCGGACAACCCTCGAGTCCATGGAGATGTGGGCATGGCCGGAGTTGCTATAGACTCCGTTGAAGACATGAAGATGCTCTTTGATGGAATCCCGCTGGAGAAGATGTCTGTGTCGATGACGATGAATGGAGCTGTTATACCCGTGTTGGCGATGTTTATTGTGACCGGAGAGGAGCAGGGCGTGTCGAAAGCCAAACTAACTGGCACCATTCAAAACGATATTTTGAAGGAGTTTATGGTACGCAACACCTATATTTTTCCCCCAGAACCTTCCATGCACGCCATCGCTGACATCTTCGCTTATACCTCCAAGGTGTGTACAACTGAATGTGCTTGTATGGTGCTAACTCTATGTTATGCTGTTGGTTAAGTTCTCATCACATTTGCATGTTCACTGTTTTGTATGACTCTCTATGTTACCAGAACATGCCCAAGTTCAACTCCATATCCATCAGCGGCTACCATCTTCAGGAAGCTGGAGCTGACGCCATCCTGGAAGTAGCCTACACCATCGCTAACGGCCTGGAGTACTGCCGCACTGGTCTGAAAGCAGGATTAACCATCGACGAGTTCGCCCCAAGGTACAAAATATTAGGATCTTTATGAGTGCTGGGGAGACCTGTTGGATTTACATATTTCTTGCTCTAGCATACCTTCGTCGTTGCTATGGATTTATGCCATGGACGACTTCCGGGTCAGTGCCTGGTGTAGGGAGTGTGGTGCATGTGCAGAACGCTGAGGCCAGTTCAGGTCCGACCGAGGCATATACATGAAAGAGTAAATCGACCTCCAACAGCATTAGCTGGGTGTGTTAGTCCGACTTTGAGACATTTGATTTAATAGGATTTCAGTCGGACTAATATGTTTACAAGGACTATAAAAATCTGGTTTAACTTTTTCTAACATCATCTAAACGTAGTGACTGACTACATGAGCTTTACACCCAGTTTTTCTCAGAAGGTTGAAGTTTGTGTGTGTGTGTGTGTGTGTGTGTGGTCATTTCTTGTGCTAAACTTCTGATCGGTGAGCGACTAATCACCATAACGCTGACATGTTGGTCTCTGTCAGCCAATAACCAGCAGTCCAGTATTTAACTCAGGCACTAACTAAATGTTCTGTTAATGACAAAACACTTAACCAGAGCCGCAGCTGTGCCAACTATGACGTTGGTCTTTTATTAAGATTCCTCTGACACTCTGCCTATGTGACTAATGCGTAATGAATAAGAGTTCAAGCCACATTTAACTGGCAAACAAATGCCTCCTCCTTTATTTATTGAATCAGCAGATGGTACTCACAGACCGAATTAGCGTGCAATTAATGCCAGATGGAAAGGCTGCCAGTCAAACTAATCACGTCCTATTGTCATTTATACAAATGCCACAGAGCGAAACGCACAAGTGTTTCATGTAAATGTTACATACGTGTAGAAGAAAATAGGATAAAGTTGGTCAAAGGAACATTTTTACAATATTTTTAGGCTGTGTTGCAACATATATCTTGATGATATTTATATTTATGAAATGCATAGCTGCTGTAAACAGCTGAGGTCTTTTCAGTCGGTATCACAACTGCACAACCTCTGCTCCCCTCCCCTCCCCTCCCATCTCACTCTTGTTCCTTGTGTTGTACTTCCATTATTTCCCATTCACTCGTACTTCAGCTATTTTCGTTTTCACCGCCTTTCAATTACTCGGATAATAACGGCTACGTGTGCGATCAGTCCTTAACAACAACCTCAGGGCCTAGTCCAGCTTGACCCTTCTCCACATAACGATCTCACAGAACGACCTCACAGAGAACCGCTCACTACGGAGATGTCACTCAATCTTGTGAACTGGAGGCTTTTTCAGCCTGAGCTGTTCTCTCTCTCTCTCTCTCTCTGCAGCTTATTGTTCTGGTCTCTCCTAGACCCACGAGCAGTGCTTACCCTTGCTTTCACAAGACTCTTCTCAGCACGTTGATATGAAAAACAAGTCATTTTATGACTAATCCAACCTGGATAAGTGGGAATCTGACTAAATGGTGCAAAAATATGGAAATATGGATGGTAAAAGCAGAGCGGTTGCTTTACCACAAATTTCCATCTCTTTCAGATAAGATGCATCATTACTATAATTAGAGCAGAGCAATTAAACGAAATAGATCTTAATTGCAAAATGGCAAAGTGCCATATCCAAATCACAGGCGCTGCAATTTTTGATCAAGGTTAAATGTGTCCTAACATACCATTTTGAATAATTATAACCTAATTTTAACAAATGATCTCTCATTTTTTGTCAAGGTTGTCCTTCTTCTGGGGTATTGGGATGAATTTCTACATGGAAATTGCCAAGCTGAGGGCAGCGAGGAGGCTGTGGGCCACGCTCATTCAAGAGAACTTCCAGCCCAAGAACGCCAAGTCTCTCCTCCTCCGCACTCACTGCCAGACTTCAGGCTGGTCTCTCACTGAACAAGTAAATATTAGATGTAGATTGAAAGTCCTTAAAACATTTAAAAACCAATGAAAAGTAATGAGCAGTAATGGTAGCTCTTCTCCTCTTCTTAGGATCCGTACAACAATGTGGTGCGTACAGTGATTGAGGGCATGGCAGCTGTGTTCGGGGGGACCCAGTCACTCCACACCAACTCGTTCGATGAAGCTCTGGGCCTGCCCACCGTGAAGAGCGCTCGCATCGCCAGGAACACCCAGATCATCATCCAGGAAGAGTCGGGCATCCCTAAAGTAGCTGATCCCTGGGGGGGCTCGCACATGATGGAGGCTCTCACGGATGACGTCTATAACACAGCTTTGAAGGTTTGTCAAGAGGACAGAGACGCAACAGATTTCAGAATTCAATCATGATATACTGCTAAAGACTGTTGTTAACGTGAACCTTTTAAGAACCTTAATGTCTCGTGCCGTTTTTGTGAGGTAAATGTTATACACAAAGTGGAATGTAGTAGTAATCCATCATCATACAGTCATTCACTGTGTTTTTCCTTTGAATAGTTCATTAAAGACATTGAAGAAATGGGAGGCATGGCGAGAGCCGTGGCGGAGGGCATTCCAAAACTTCGTATTGAAGAATGTGCTGCTCGCAAACAGGCCCGCATCGACTCAGGTACTGTATCAATACATCATCTGCTCATTGCCTGAAAGCATCTCAGTCGGTTCTTTTATATACATTGAAGGGGAGGGTGAGTAGAGGGGCATTCAGTTGGTTGCAGTCTCACCGCTACATGCCACTAAATCCTACACACTGGATCTTTAACTCAAACATGTGCCTGTTGAGACTTGCTAGACCTCAGGCAGTATGCAGGCATGGCCAGGCTCCCACAAGTGGTGGTCACGCAAGCTCACAGCTTGATTCAAGTGGATAATGTGTACATTGTTGGAGGAGCTAGGAGATGTGTATGTGGCTCACAGATTGTGTAGCTTTATTCCATAATCCCCTGATGCCTGCATGATGATATTCATTGCCCTTCTGAATCAACCTGGAACAATGTCTTTGCTGCTGACCTTTTCCTATTCCACGTCAAATGGGCCTTGAATTATGATTAACCATGTTTGGCTCCCAGGACAGGACAGTGTTTCCCTCACCAGTCAGTCTGGGGGCGGCACGCCTTCAATTGGTTTCACTCATGGGCTTATTATTTTCCCCAAAAAGAATAATTGAGATAGAAGCCACACTATACCAAATAAAAAAGGATATTGATCCCTGCTTTTGGGTAATCTTCACAGAATGCCCAGAGAAACTGCAGCATCTACCAACAAAATGTCCTCCCTCAGCTTCTTCATCTAGATAAGATATAGATAATAAACTGAAGAATCAAAATAAGATTGAATCAAAATGAATATGTGTTTATTTATTTATTTCAAGATAACAATTATGGGGAAATCAATAACTTAACTGTCTGTTAGCTGCAGATACCTCACAAGCTAGCATTCAGTTGATATGATTAGTCCTCTGTCTAGAAAAATGGGGGGGAAATATGTAATTAATTAGAATTTCTTCCTTTGACATTTGTGTTTTTAAAGATCAGTTGAAATACTTACTTTTACAGATCCCGCCAGGAAAAGCGTCTAAAACCGTCTTATTCTGTTATCTAAGACTGCTGTGTTGTGTATGTTCCTGCTGATTAAAGTACTTACGTCCTTGTCCTTCTACAGGATCGGAGGTCATTGTCGGAGTGAACAAGTACCGTCTGGCAAAAGAGGAGACCGTGGAGGTGCTGGCTATAGATAACACTGTCGTACGTGAGAAACAGATTGAAAAGCTGAAGAGGGTGAGTGTTCTCTGAGAATGGACTACTTCTAGATAAATATCAGGTATATAGACACCAAGGTTACTCCATTGTTAATAATTTCACCATTGTTTTTCTTCAGCGAAACGTCGAATGAATACCACTAATGCCTAAGCTTGAAAAGACGGGAAGCTATTGCCTCCGTTACCAAGCAGCATAGAGCTTTGACTTTATCCATACAGGAGACATTCAAGTAATGTGTTGCACAACCGGCTGTGCTTTAGTTACTTTACTTCGAGTTCTTTCGCTCTCCAGTCTTCATCCGTGAGACTCATGGAGCTATGAGATGCGATATGTGATGCCTCATTCACACGGATAACGTAACTGTTATTAGTTCGCCAAGTTGCTGCGTTTAAACCTGACTCCTCATTATATAAGCTCTGGCTACGCAAAATGTCAGAGTTGCTGTGTTTAGTTCTTTCATCGGTGTGTTTGCAGTTAAGTGTTTTATAAAGAGAAGCTGGAAGTTGTGGCGGGGGTGGGTTGGGGTGTTTTTTTTTAGCTGTTCGTGTTCCAAAAGATGTGACGTTTGATAATGTACTGTTGTTCTCCTAATCACAGTCTGACGTCTAGCCATTTCATTTATATGGTAATTCAGCGACATCCACAGCTTCCCTTAAAGTATGCTCCTGGAATGTAAAAAGGCATTCATTATCCCATAAAATATAAGAGCATTTTTATCTCTAAAGAGAGGGGATAGCTCTGCCACAGGAAACACAATCAGAACCTCTAAAGTTAAAAAAAAGAGAGACTGGGTCTATCATCCTTTAATAGCTGAAGGAGTGTTGCAGTTTTTTACACAGAAATCACTCCCCGTAACTGAGGTGGAGGTTAAATTAGACAAACCGGGCTGAAATGTTGTGTTCAAAGGCTTTCTATATGGGGAATATATGTCACTTATGAATATTAATGCACACATGTTCAGTAGTTTCTCCGACTGGTTGTGTGCTTCCTCATTATTAACCTAAACTAGATGGAGGTCTGGGTCCCTGAGCCCATTCCTGAGCAATTTTTGCAGCGTAGCAGGGCTGGCAGTGTTTAGGTGGGTTGTAGCTTTCTTTAACATTCATATTGCCTTATTTGGTGACAGTTTTATTGAAAGCAATAGCTCAGTGTAAGCCATGGTGTATCAGACCTGTCATGAGCTAGCGCTTAAGTAAAATCCACATGAATACCAGGACCCAAGGTTTCCCAGCAGAACATTGCACTGTACAGAGACGATCACTGTTATTCACGTTACCTGTGCATGTGCATCGTGTATCATTGGTCCTGCAGTGCACATTTCTCCTTCATTATGCGTTCTTGGTAAAGATAATCCCACTAATGTTGCTCCAAATTTAGGAGAGGAGCCTTTTTTAAGTTTTTATTAAGCTTGGAGTCCTTTTACAACTTAGTTACGACCTTTAGTGTTCGCAAACAATGACGGAAAGGCTCAGTAGTCTGGCGTGGTGAGAGAAGATGATTAATTTTCAGTGCATTGTGTTTGTACATTCCTGTTTTTATATTGTCTGTTGAAAACTGCCACACTGCTGAGCCAGAATCGAATGCTCTCTAACCAAGGGGCGTGAATTGAACCTTGTTCAGATGCAGATGACGAGCTGTTGTCATGTCTGTGACATGAAGATAATGAAGTGTTTGTACTATAGGACATCACGGCTTTATCTCTGGACCGGAAATAAAACTAGATGCCAGTCAGGAGGTTTGTGAGTATGTCACCCTCAGTATACGAAGCACTTGCCGGGCTAATAACCAAACCTCATCTGTTCTTAAATCTATTGGTGGACACAGTGTATGAGGTGTTCGTATGGGCAGTGCAGGCGCCATGACTACGTTCAGTCTGCGGGCAAAACAGATTTGTTTCTCAAATCAAATCTTTAAGAGCGACTGTATTCACTATTATATGCGAGTAATCAGATCGGATTTTTGTGGCTAGACATCACAAGCTTATGTGCACTGGTTGCTGTGGTAACAACATAGGCGTCAGTCACTGTGTACACTGGTGACGCTGCTTTTCAACACAGAAGCATCGAAATGAAGATCCATGATCTCGGCCTCTAAACAATCACGCTGTCAAGTCTATGAGCAGAAAATTCATTTCAGCGTGACTGTTCAGACTGTTACTCTCTGTGTCGTCCTCTATACCTCTCCGCCGGTAGCAGCAAGCAGTCTGCACAGCCGCTATGATGCATTTCCTTTACGCTGGCTTTGATATTGTGTTGCATTGCACGTGACACAAAAGACCAGAGCGTCTGGACTGAGACGTATCCGTAGAAATCCGATTTGAAATCGCATTTCAAACTACCTCTAAATGTGGTTTGGATCCGTTGAGCAAAATCCCATTCCTTTTTGGCATCCAGACGTCCTGAAATCAGTCTGGATATGCAAAAGAAAAACTGATTTGCCTAAGCCTCACCTCCAAGGCTGAATCTTTATCACAGTTTTATGTCATGTCCTGCTGATTGTGTCGGCTATGTCACTTTAAGTCTGGTGGGGGGCAGTGCTCACAGCTTGTGGGATGTATAGACAGTCTTAAGATAGATACACAAATAAACTGAGGCAATTTTCACTCAGATCAAGGTCTCATACGATTTTTACTACAATTTAAGATGGAGCTTCTCATTGCATGAAATCTATATAAGGAGGTTATAAGGGGGTGATAATAAGGAGACACATTTATAGACAGCAATGAGTCAAAACTATTTAACAGTCCAATAATAATGAGGTAATATTAGCCAGCATAATACCCTCAAAATCACATAAAAATTCTTGTTCATCTTCCTTGTTTCCCATCATTCCCTTTTGTTTCAAGGGAAATACTGTGCAAATTATATTGTTAATGCTGTGACTTGTTACCTGGAAACAAATGTGGTAGTTTCTGTGTAAAAAAACATGTATCAGGGCTGCAAGTTGCTAAACTACCTGTTTCTATTTATACATTCTCATAACATGTTTTAATTTTGTAGTATCTATGAAGGGCTTTTGAAAATGCCCAACTGTTATCCGTGACAAACCGTATTAACTTGCAACCCGAGATAGTTGAAGTCCAAAAACTTAGTTAGACTAAACACAGGTGCAGCTAATAATCTAAATTAATAATGGCTGCATTCCATTCAGGTGTGTCCCCTCCAGGGTCCTGTTATTCTGCATGCAGGGTCACTAAGATGCAACAGATGTGTCATTAATGTTATCAGTAACATCTGTGCTTCTCCTTCTATCAAAGGTCTATCAGCTGCTTTCAATCTCTGTGTTGGAGATTACTTAAACACACACTTACCTAGTATATACTGAATTCTATCAGTTGCATAAATGTGAATAAATAAATGTTTGTGACATTTTTCCTCCTCTCTCTGTTGTAGGTGAGGCAGAGTCGTGACCCCGACGTAGCGAAGAAGTGCCTGGCAGCCATCGAGGAGTGTGCCAAAACCAGGGAGGGCAACCTTTTAGCCCTGGCTGTGGAGGCAGCACGAGCCAGGTCAAAACTCTCACCGTCACTTAAACCGCTGATTATAATGACTGCGCTTATGTTTGTGTGACTTTAGCTCCAAATAGCAAATGCAATTGTCATAATGTAATTTTCCTTTCCTTCATCGTTCGTTAGGCTGAAATTGCCTTCGCCGAGATCTTCTCGTAAAAGAGTTGTACTGTGTGAAAAAGTTACATACAGTAGGCATATTACATAATGTATACCATTATTTAACAGTTTATAACTGGTGTGAATCAGTGCTCTCATTTGTAAAAGCCTCTGATGCTTTGAAAATGTGTGCTCTTCTTTCCCTCGCATGCACCATGCAGGCATCATTATATTTTTCTCTAAAGCTTTTCTTTTCATGTATTCACTCATACCTTTGATGCTTTTCATGCGGCAGTTGATAGCATCATCAGAGGCAATGCAGCGATTGTTGCAGAAGGATTCTTCAGTGTAGCCACATACTTCTTAAATAACTTTACAATTCAATGACTGAGATAATCTCTTAAAATAATAAGGTCCATCTTTTTGTGTATTGATCTTGTTATGAAAGCTTGAATGTCATTCTGTTGCTGCCAAGAACACCAGAGTCAGAGTCTAATTTATCTGATGGTAAGGAAATGTTAATCTGCACTGTACCTTTTTTATGCACTGCTGAACAAAGCCAAGTTATCTAACAGTGACTCGTTAAGAAGTTACTGGTATGTCAAGCTTGTCACATGGGAAATGAAGTCTTATTTAGTTTATCCAATAATATCAAACCATCCGACCTATATATGAGGCCTACACACGAGGATAAACAGACTTAGACTCTGTTATTGTTAAAGGGGAACTATTTTTTATTTTTTTCATGTTTTGGTCTGTAAATGATTCATACCTACCAAACGTTTTGGACTTGGTTGGGTTGTTCGCCTCAGCTGGCAGCCGTGACACAGCTGCAATGACTGCACCATAATCCTTCGGGGCAACTCCGACTGTCAACGTGTACAAAAAGATATTCCTCGAGACAGAGACCTTCTTGTTCATTAAATATTAAGATCCTTTCTGTAAGCAAAAACACAAGTCTTGCGCGAGATGTCCCAAATGGTTACGTCGGGCCCAGGTTTAAAAATACACGAATCCCCCTTTAATTCTGTTTTAAGTAAAGAAAGATTTTTTAATGCTAACGCCTTGCAGTACTGGCACAGCATGACTTTATAGCACAACTCTCACAGACATCCATAACCACTTATGAACCACTTCCCCATTAGACCCTTAATCCATCATCATATAATACGCCTCATACTTTTATATAAGTGCAAACGACTTCAGTGATTTGCATTTCAGCAAGTGACAAATTACACTGAAGTCACTTGAAAGCTGCCATTTAATAACCCTCCCTTAACGGCTGTCTTATTGGAAGTGAGACTACAAGTCTCTCTGACGTGTGACACAGACTCTAATGTTGATTCATGTAATTACTTTAATAAAAATCATGTGTTGAAATGGTGAGAAAAATTGCATTTAGTTTATTGAATGTGAAATGAAAATGAATGACGGGACTGCCTCGCCTTAGATATCACTGTATGGTGAAAACATACTGAGGAGCATGTTTTCTGCTTCTTCTTCTTTTTTTCAGATGCTCAGTTGGTGAAATAACTGATGCCATGAAGACAGTGTTCGGTGAACACAAGGCCAGTACCAGGATGGTGAGCGGCGCTTACCGCAGCGAGTTCGGGGAGCACGAAGAGATCGCCATGACCCACAATAGGTAGGAAATGATCCTAATCAGCATCTTTGCAGCCATCGTGCACACACTTATCGCTGGACTAAGTAAGGTTTTTCTACTGTTTTTTTTGTTTTGTTTTGTTGAATGTCAGAGTTGCAGAATTTAAGAACCAAGAGGGCAGGAACCCTCGACTGCTGGTGGCAAAGATGGGCCAGGACGGTCACGACAGAGGCGCCAAAGTCATCGCTACAGGGTTTGCCGACCTGGGCTTTGATGTGGACATCGGACCACTGTTTCAGGTCGGTGTCATACAGTAGAATGCAGCTACATGTCAGCCGAATACTCAAGATGATGTGCAAGACACTGGGTTCGTGTCAGAAGTAGTGACTCTGCCCAGAGGCTACCTTTTTAAGCAAGCATGCATTCACATGAACTGCTGGTAACTGCTCTCAACGAGGATTTAAGCAATTTTAATTTTAGAAGGTGCACTGGAAAGTACAAATATTTGAACCTATACCTGTTCAAAATAGACAGTCATAAGGCCAATGAAGTGTACAGTATGTTGACTGCTGCAGGTCCGTAATTCTCGCATGAAAACCCGAGACCATTTCCACTTCTATTTTGGTTCCAATGAAATGAAGTCATAAACATTTTCCCTGTTATTGTCACATCTTCCCAAACTTCCTCCGGCCGGCAGGCGCTACTTCAACCCCATAACTGTGATTCAAATGCTTATAGGAGATGGGGACATGCTGAGGCAGCCGTGTTTCATTACTGTTTCAAGTAAAATAAGAAGAATATCTAATTATATTTGCATAATGATGCTGTGTTGCACCAGTTGTAACTCTTTGTTGGTGTAATTTCAAGCTTTGATCATATGGCCTCGTGTTAAGCGCTCTGGTAGTGAGTAAATAAATAATGAAATACATAATGAAGTAGCGAAAAAACTACTGTCATTTGTAGCACACGCCGCTCACAGAACAAGAGCCTTGGGAACTGTATTTTGAATTATAAATTATCTTGTTTGTCAGAAATACATGTAGCTTTTGGTAATGGACCCCGGGGACATACACCTCAGAAAACCTTGGTATTAATGTTTAGAACATCCTCCTGTCATATGGTGATGGTATTATACACTGTGTCATTTTGAAGGTTGCTTTTTTATATATATTTCATACGCCTTTATGTTTTCTGTGTTTTGCCATGTCTGGCCTTGAACAGACTCCTCTGGAGGTCGCCCAGCAGGCGGTCGACGCAGACGTACACTGCGTCGGGGTCAGCACTCTTGCCGCAGGACACAAGACCCTCGTCCCAGAGCTCATCAAGGAACTACGGAAGCTCAACAGGCCAGATATCCTTGTCATCTGTGGAGGTGTCATCCCACCACAGGTAACCGTGACTTATGATGATGAAATTTTGTCATCCTGTTGTTCTGTGACATTTTGTAGACCTCCATCTCGCTTTGTTTCTCTTTCATTGTCGCTTTATCGCTCCCTGTTTTCACTCCTCCCATGCAAGCTCCTTAATGTCACAGACCAAAGCAATAGCACCAGTTGTGGTTTATTTTTTTTGACTTATGCATTCCTAAAAGGTGCATGCACTGTGAGTTTGTGTGTATGAGTGTGCACTAATCCACTGTGTGTATTAATCCAGTGTGCAGGCTTCAAAGTCAGTAAAAGCATCACATTTTCATGTGATAAAAGAAGCAAACACACAGGATTTTATCTTCTCGTGAGCCTGGGAAAGGCTGTGCGAGTTTCTGGTGTCCGTCTGATTACAGCCATCCTCACAGTGAGATTCATGCTAATGATGCCACCACGCTTTATCTGGGCCTTTTTAGAAGCTCAGCCTCGGGACGGCACTCTGAGGGGGTTTAATAGAAAATCACTGAGGTGGAAAAACACAAGATAAAAATACTCACATTTTCGTGTGTGCATAATATTTAGCAGTATCTGACCTTTATTTATATTGATGGGATGGTCCTCTCTCAGTGGTTCTCATTGGGGAGGCGGTGGCTACTGAAATGCATAGTGTTGAATAATCTGTTGGTCCCCGGGGAGAGAATTCGATTCCCTTCCAGCTCATCCAGGCCAACTCAGCCTGCATAGCCTCCGGCGTGACTGCAGGCACCTCGTTGCCATGAAAACACATTATGTAGTATTACAAGGAAAGCACATGGTCACACATGTCATCCTGTCATCATGTGGAGAAAGAACAGATCTGAATTCCCACGATTAATATAATTGCCATCACCACACTATAGGATTTCTTCAGTTGCATGCAGTGCAGTCTCCTTTCCCATCGTGTCCTGTGTCAGTCTTTTGGGGAATACTTCAATATAATCAGCTAAAGCATAATTAACATGACATGATCATCACATAGGGGCCGTGCACATTCGTCTCTCTTTAGATGATTTAAAGCCGAATTCCTTGTTAACTGGAGCTCATATACGCTGTTTTCCATCTCTGTGTGTACGCAGGACTATGAGTTCTTGTACCAGAGCGGTGTGTGCGCCATCTTTGGCCCGGGAACAAGGATCCCACAAGCCGCAGTGGAGGTTATTGAGAACATCGAGAAGAGCCTGGAACAAATCCGTCAGGCCATGTGAAAAAAAATCTACACCCTAAAGAACAGTCGATTCACGCTGCATCCACAACAGAGTCACAAGTGGGAGCTCACTGTACAGAACCTCAGTGACCGGTTGCATAAGATTGTAAATGTAATTCAGACATGTGAGAGAAACGGCATGTACAGCAGTCAAAATGATTAAAACCCAGTCAGGGTGTTGTGATTGTGTGAAGATTGCATTCTCTGTGATTCCAATCACTCACAGTGTCCTCACAGTTCTCCATTAACATAGTGATTTGTTAATTTATGGTTTCACTCATCATCTGTTCTGATGAATAACCAGTGATTTAATTGATTACTTCAGCCTGTGAAGCAATTAAGTCACACTTGTGAGTGACAGAGTTATCGACATCTGGCAAACATCCTAGAAATTCCAGCATACGTGTGAACCCTGACTCTTGGTTAATACTGGAGAGTTTGATAGGAAATACGTCAGTAATGATGATATAAATTACACTACATTAAGACTGTTACCCATCATTAACAAACATCACAGCAATATAACAGAGTGTTATGCTTTTACTTTGAAATGTGTGTGTAGTTTTCAGTAAGCGTCATAGAGCGTAGAGGCAGAAATTCACAACAAATCAAACCTTTCATGATCATTACCCCTGCGCTTTATGTTCATGGATATTATCATCTTTAAAGTGGCCTTCTGTAGTCTCGATCTCTCGCGCCGATGCATCCTGGGTAATTTAACCAACTTGTGTCAAGAGAAAAAAAAATATTGGAAGAATCATCGACATTTATGAAAAAGCTTGGTAATTGTATTTTTCTACTTGTAATACTGATTTAGATTTCATGCTGTTTGGTCTAAATAAAGTATGTGAACTGGAACGTGACTCGTGTCTAAAGATTATTTAACCTGCAGCACCTTTTTCTGAGATGTTCAGTTACAGGAGATGTGGTTTTTTATGATTTGCAACTTGACCTGACAGAAAATGAATGGCCGAGACTCGACTTCACTTGGAAGTTTAAGACTGTGACTGTTTTCAGTTGCTTTTCAAAGACCTAATGCCTACATTACCCACAATGCAATGTAGCCACCAAGTCACAGTATATCACATTACATGCAGCATCCTCTGGAGCCACAAAAAGACTTGTTACTAAATTAGATGCCACTTAATCAAACACTCAATATTTTAATTTCATTACTTTTAATTTAACCAGGCTAAGTTCTGCTTTTTTTGGTTTCAGAAGATGCAGTTAAGCCATTAATGGTGGTATTTGCAGGAAAAGTGGAACCTTCACCAGCGTCCATCAGTCACATTTCAGAGAGTCTTGCATAACCAGACCGCTAACCTGCTTATTGTTAGATAATAAGACATTTGTAAGGCCACTAGAGAAATGACTGGCAGTGGGGCGAGCTCTCTACCAAACGAGTTACCTGGGAACCCCACTGAACGACACTTAACAGCTGTTAAGTTGACTGTGTGAGGCTCAGGCAGAGCTGGCTTTAAGTGAGTTTTTGGGTTTTACCACTAAAATACTGTGTGGATGTCATTTTTGTTTCACGTCAACCACGACCACATATATGTTACATATGCTCCTTATCTGATGACAGCGCCAGACGAGGGCTCTTGTTTCATGTTGTTTGCTTTGCCTCTGCTTCTGTGTTTGTTGCCCAACAGCAACGCAGTGATAGAATCAGGAGGGACAATATAACTAATCACTCTGGCTTTTCTGTGCCGTGTCTGCAATCATCTACCCTTTGTTTGCATTTACACCTGCAACACCTTGGTCCGTCTGTCAACGCTGAAACTGATAGTATCACGGCGTACATACACATTGTCCGCTAATTTATCGTATTCAGTCGGTGTTTATTGTCAAACAAGTCCAGTGATTGGTGCACAAAAATATGCTCAAGGTTCATAGCTCTACATACACATTTTTTGTTTTAGAAATAATTCAACACTGTTAACGGTAATTACAAGTTGCAATAAAATAAAAAATAAAAAAACCCACACATGACCAAGCAAAAACTAAAAGCAAACATTTGCCACCCTGTTGGGCTCATTGAAAGGAGGTTTGAGAAGGGCACTGCTACAGGTTGCTGCTGCTGCTACTGTAAAACTCAGGTTAATAAATAAGGGAAGAAAAATCATCCCTGAGTACAGCAGGACAGAAAATGTTCTCTGTTGAGCAGAAGTGTGTGTAGCGACCTGATTTTCATTATACATATACTGCAAATATACAACAGTGTGCTGTTTTACTGTAGCAGCGTCATGGGGGGGATTTCCAGTGAAATCTGGATGACGCTGACGTTAATACCATGAAAACCAGCTGGCACTAATTGACTGACATGCGCTGAATGTGTTGTCAAAGCATGAGGTAGCGTAGTTCTTTGTGCCTTTGTCCTCCATGGTTGCTGACAAAACAAGCACAACGTAAGGTCCACTTACTCATTTATTCCAGTGCTTTCAACTGCATCGCATGGTCCTCATTAGCAGGCTGAGTTTGTCAAGTTTGCCAAGGGAACTGTAGGAATTATCGTTCGTGTTAACTCCGAAGTTTCAAGGTCTATGGTAACTCCTAATGAGGACTGTGTGATATGGTCGTGAGCTCCGGGACAAGTGAGGCGCTGGACCTTGAGTTGAGACTGTTTTGTCGACCCTCATGCCTGTTGATTGGCTTAGCACACAGCCTGGAAACAGGGGGAACTGCTCGCCCTAACTCCATCTGAAAGGTAAAAAAAAAATCTGCCAACCGCCACCTTGAAGGCACGAATACAGGTTACATCTAACTAGTTAATTTGTGCAAAATCTTAAAGGCGCAATTTGTACGAATTGGCCACCTGTTGCACTCCAGACAAAGAGAGGGCAGCATATTGCCGAAATAACCGCTTACTGCTCCGAACTGTAACTGTCGTTAGCTAGGTAGCTCAGTTAGCGGTGCAGCTAGTGGTGGTGTTGTGTTGTTTACACTGCTAGCAGGAGCTTTGGACGACCAGGGGGAGGAGGTTTCAGGCTCATGATGAATGCTGGCAGGAGCAACTCCATGACATAACGTCAAAACTTCTATTCATTTACGTTTGACAAAATTCTTAGATATTGCACCTTTAAGTGTGAAAACGACACATTGTGACAGATTTTGTTACCTTAGGACGGAGCAAAGCCGGCTGTTTCCCTGTTTACAAACTTAATGCTAGGATAAGCTAATATGCTCCTGGCTAGCTTCGTATTTACTGCACACAAGCATGACATGATTTTCATTTAACTGTCAAGCAAGGAACCGAATAACCTCATTTCCCCAAAATGTCAAACTTTACAATGAACATGGATGGTCCAGTGGCTGTACATAACAACAGTTGTTAGTAGAATAAATTATACATTTGTTTTTTGGTTCAGATTTGTTGGCAATAAACCAACATATATCCAACATATATCCATTAGACAGGGTAAACGTAGACAACATTTGTTTCTTTTTTGTAAACATTTTGTGAGCCATCTTTCAGCTGTCAATTAAAACATTTAACATCCCCCAAAAAGTCTTTCAACTCAAATACACTGTCTCTGACTTCATGGTCTCCAACAAAGAAGACCGTGCTTCAATTTTGGGCTTGATGGTATTGCTAACCGTATAAATAGTGTTGTCGGTGATGCTGTTGGTGACGGGGCACGAGTTAGACCTTTGGCACCCCCAGCGCAGTTGCTTAACCTCCTTTTTGAAGTTCTGGCTGAAGATGTAGTAGATCATGGGATTGTACGCCGTGGAGCTCTTTGCAAACATGCACGGCAGGAGGCTGATTTCGGGTGGGATGGTGCTGCTGTCTTGGAGAATAGACCAGAGGCTTACCATGCCATACGGCGCCCAGCAGCCGATGAAGCCCAAGCTGACCAGCACGGCAATCTGCAATAAAAACCGAAGGATAGAGTCAGTCCCCCAAAGAGCTCTGAAAACAGACACCTGTCTTGGAAATGAGCTGGAAGTTCGCTGGTATAAGCTCCAGTGATCTACCAGCACCTGTCAGTATGTACACAATATTGAGCAAGATGCTATTTCACAATGACCATTGACTGTAGCCTTGATGTGTTGGAGAGGCTTGGCTTCTTCAGTGACCTTGAGAGCTATGCTGAAGAGGGTTTTATCACCCTGGCAGGTTCAACCAACCCGGGACAGGTCGAGGGTGAGGAGGCAGAAGTAGCAGTCCCTGGTTCTTCAGGCTGGGGGTAGGGCGTGTGGGTTAACTACCCCACCCATGAAAAACGTACGAGTGACAGAAACTTGAATAAATGTAAAGCATTCAAACCGAGATGGAGGACATTCGTTGATGGTGTTTGCTGTCTAGAGGGGCAAAGTGCCGAAGACAAGAAAGTCGTTTTTTAATATCAACCATACAATCAAAAACCAAGTGTTGAAGCCCCCGAAGACAAGCCGTCTACTATAACAATAGAGCTTCATCATCCAAAGCAATCACTTACTATTAACAGCCTTTGATGGAGCTTGATGATGTTGGGTACTCGTTTGCTGTTCTTCAGCGACCTTTTCTGGGTGAAATAGAGGTTGATGGCGATGCCAAAGTAGCAGCCGACGATGATGGCTGTAGGAATGATGAGGTTGAAGGATAACATGGAGATGACGAAAGAGAAGCCCTCAGTTTTCATATGTCCCCAGGCAAGAGAGCAGGACAGGCCGAAGGGCTCCGGGCCGTACTTTCCCCAGCCCAGGAGGGGACACAGGGACCAGACCAGACCGTAGAACCAGATCCAGAGGCACAGCATCTTCACCGTCCTCATGCTGATTTTCTCATCTGCAGGGAGAAAATGAAAGATCTTTTTTTTTCTCTTTTATTACGTTGTCTTAGCACCCTGGCTGTGCATTATGGACAGAAAAAAAAGGGAACATTTCAGTCACAAGACAGATTCAGCACAACTTGCAGAGCAAATAACCTTCTGCTGCCTGGTTAAACATACAGGATGTTCTGTACACTCACAAACATACACAAGTACAAATCTGCAGAGCTTAGACATGTACAAAACAAACAAAGACAATCACATGGGCTGACTTACGTCAACACCCAAGCCTCACGTAGTTAGAAATAGCTTCAGTAGCCTGATCTCCATGTTACCATTATATTTCCTGTATGCTCTATCATGCAGGACATATAACGGTAACATGGAGATCACAGCACGAAAAAACAAACAAGCCCACGATGATGAAGCACACAGTGTACTGGAAGGATCTATGGAGAAGATTACAATAAGACAATATAAAGACAAATATGAAAGAACTATTAATTAAAGCCGCTACAAGGAACTTTCACTTGCAAAATACTGGATTTGCTTTGAAAGCAAGTGAAAGAAAAAACAAGACGTTTGATCTTTTTGTGGCTATGTAAGATGAATCACTGTAATATGACCATGTTGACACAAAGCTAACTTTGTTTTAGCGCCGTGCCACCATCTCTCCTCCGGCTGGGAGACTCCCATGAATTAAAAATGGATGCATGAATAAAGAAATCCATCCAAACTATATAGAAAAAGCCAATCTTCTTGCTGTTGATCTCATTTGCAATGTGTGAGCCATATTGAGGAATCGGTTATTAAATGAGACTGTTTCATAACCAGTTGAAACTTGTAGTATGTTTATACGTATACAAAAATATATTTACATTCTGGTCACCAGTAATCTCTTTTCCAAAACGCTCATCTAACAAATATCTTAAAACCCACACATACACAACAGATTTTTTTATTGAGGTCCTTTCCTAGGATTTGTCTCCTGCTGAAAGGAGCCTCGTCCTTGTGGCCTGCGTGCCTTTTCTTTCTTCTTGCATGCCAATTATAACTTGTGCATGTGCAGATGCATGTGGGCGCATATATATGTGTAATCTTGCAATTAAAAAGCCTTCAGTCATGACCAATGAAGGATCTGCTTCACTTCCAAGCACTAAAATATGTTTTTTATTCATTGTGGTCTGTACTTTGAGCAGTGAGTGACAGATACAATGTTGACTCTGTATTTATAGTGCATATATTTCATAGTTTATTAAGACGAATCGCAAAGCTTCGTAACACCTCATTCCACCTCTTATATCAAGATAAATATGATATATAAGATGCACCCTTATATGAGCATTTGATCCATGTCTGTGTCTGAATTTGTTTTGTTTTCATACACTTTTGGGCTGAATGATTTACATGACCTGTAACTCTCTGGTCTCTTTTTTATCCTCCCTGAGTCTGAACTATCACTTCACTTATGAATAGACTGAACTGAGACGGTCCCTGTGAACCCCTTGCCCCTACCGCTTAGCCTTACAACTCCGTTTTGCTTGTTCATGCTCGGGTTAGGGTGCCCCAAATCTTGTTTTGCTAGTGGCCAGTGCTCTTTTTTATTTGATGAGTCGATTGATAGCGTGAAGTTGTGAACCCAATTGCTTTTCTATCTCCATCCCATACTGTCAATGGCAAAAAGCATTATGAACCAGGATTAGCCACAGTAACACATGAGAGATCACCACAGCTAAAGTGAGAATATCAGAATTGTGCCGTTGTTTCTCTGTTTACATAACAGCTGATGATGTATGAGGATCTTGAAGAGTTCACCTTATAACTCTGTTCTAAAGGGGCAATTAAAAACAAAGGGTAGTGGTAAAATGGGAAATGGTATTTAGTCGTAGTCACAGGTTTAACTCCTGATATCATGTGTGAAAAACCAGTAAAAGCACTGCAGACACACAGCAGCTGGCAGAAGGAGGAGATCATATTATGCGGAAAATCTTGTTTTTTTTCTGGGTAAACAATTGTGAAATTTACTTAAAAGAAACGAGAAGCTAAAGGGCAACAACAGTACTTATCTCTCCAGTTTCATCAAGCACATTAAAAAGAAAGTGGTTTAAAAACCCGAAGGGAAACCATTAGCTGCATACAGCTGATAATAATGCTGATAATTAGCCGGATCAGCCACCTTTAGTAATCAATACACACATTATTATATTTGTTAATCAGACCAGGACAGGAAATGTCATTTTTCAAATGGTAATAGTATAAAATAGTATGATCAGAAGGTTGTGACGCAAAACTACTAGTTTGCTCCTCCAAGTATAATAGTGGCAGTGCAGCAGCTCTGCTTGCTCCATTGCTCGGGTGCCTATGGCTGCTATCTGAATGGCTCTTCTTATAATTTAACAGTGTGCAGGCCCTTTTCCCCCTCTATGATGGGACTGTTCAACTCAGCTGCACCCACCTGATACAATTTCTTGGTAAGCTGAGTCAAGAGCCCAAACCTTTCCACTCTGTTAATTCCTTCATCTCCTGCCTGCGCTGTCGAACCATTCAGAAAAACCGCCATTGTGTTTGTCAGTGAGGTTTTCAGTGTCAGAGACTTCGGATATTTTTAAAAATCGTGACAGGAATTAAAGAGAGAGCCTGGCCAGCAATTTAACTGAACCAGAATAAATTCGCTTAATCTGTCTCAAGAAGTGACCACATGGGAAATGAACCCAAAGGAATAATTCAACTTTGTTATGTACTTTCTAAAATGGGAAGACCACTATACCACTCTAATATCCGGCTGGTAGATATAAGGCTACAGCACAGACGTTATAGGAGGGGAGACCAACTACTTAAAGCATTTTCTGATAGAAAAATTAATTAGCCAAGCCCGTTGTTGCACTGATGAAGTGCACAGTGGAGATTCACAACAGTTTCAACTGATTTGGTGCACTGAATGTGACTAATAAGGGACCTGTGGGACCTCCAGAATCTCAGCTAGCACCAGGAAAAAGAAAAACCCAATCTCCCCCTGCTGCTGTATATATGTACTCAACACATACGAGAGTAGAAGCGATCTTCTAGTCACTCGGAGATGCAGGTGGCGACCACAGTCTACTCTCTGACAGGCTGCTCAAACTATTTTCACAGTAAAATCCTAATCTCCTAATGATAATTCTTAAATTTCCAGCTCTGGTTACTCACTCGGAGCCTGCAGATTGAGGGACACGGTGAAGCGCACTATGGCCAAGACGGTCAGGTTCATGATGCTGGCGACGCCGAAGAAGAACCCCGCCAGGCCGTAATATATACAGGTGATATCTCCCCCAAGCCAGCGGTGGCTCCAGGCAGAGGCCACAGCCAGGGGGTACATTGTAACAGCTGCTCCCAGGTCTGTCACCGCCAGGTTCACGCACAGCAGCTCCGGCGGTTTCATTCTCGACGACCTTTTGACCGCCGTGATGATGACGAGCAGATTTCCCACGATGGAGAGAACAGCTGGGACGCACAGGAGGAGGAAACAGAGGAGGGAAAGAGTAGTTTAAGTAAACAGGGATGTGAATAGGACCAGTAAACACACACGTAAGAGCTGAATGCATCGTATGTAACTGATGTCTTTAGATTGCACACGGAACGGTGTGGCGAGGACTGTTGGATAATTTCCCTGTGACAGTCACAAAACCGTCTGCATTTACAGGCTTTCTTTGTATCACTGTATCTCCAGAGGCTAACTTATTGTCAGTGGTTTAAATGAAAAACTGCCTGATTTTGTTGTATTACAGTTTTCTTTGTTGTTCCATGTTGGGTAATGCTGTCCCTATAGGTCTAAATGAATCTCAAGGGACAAATAAACAAGGTTTCTATGTTTTTCTGAGCAGTTATAACAGTGAATTTCTCGTGGGATTGGTTGCTGACGTTCCCGGGTCAGGCTAGTGACACTGTGTACTGTGTATACTTGTTTAGAATATAAATTGAGGAGTGTCTCCCACCCACCACCCACCACCCACCATTCCTCTGTTTGTTTTGAGCGCTCATTAACTTGTTGCATCCAAAATAAAACAGCATGCGCTCCCTCTGAAGTCACACAAGCCAAACACGGAATGAATACACATTAACCACACATCATTTTGAGGTTGCCTAGAAGCCATGAGAAGGGGCAAGTGTTCACTGCAACACAGCTGATTTATAGAGAAGAAGCCCCCAGAACAGATGTTAAAGATTTGCCTCATGACCCGAAATCCCACCTTCCAGCAGCCTGCAAAAGAGAGGCACAATGCCGGGCCACCTAACTTAAAGATATTCTGTAAAACCTGAAAGGTTCACCCATAAATTAAAATGCAGTCACTTTTTACTCCCACTCATGCTGATGGAAAGTCAGGTGAAGTGTTGTAGTCCACAAAGCATTCTCCAAAACAGCTGAAGCATCTGGGGACAGCTGGGGAGATCTTATTGATTTGTAAAAACATTATTGACGCCCCTTTTTAAAGCAGAAATCTTCCCTTAGGCAGCTACGCTAAATCCTGTCAGAAGTAGGTAGGCTACAAAAGCTCGTCTGTGCATCGAGGGTGCAAATAATGTATATATATAATATTGGAATCTCTGAGCTTCCAGAGCTTTAGATTAAATAGAGCCAATTTTATGTTTTCTTTCTGTTATTGTTTTACGTTTTAAAACGAATCCCCGTCTACTTCAGTTGCTTAAGAGACTGCTGCAACTCTGTTTTTCTGTATAACTGCGGATATGTTTTGTGGACTATGACTTTCCATTGGCTTAGTGGTGATTAGATAATGACTCAATCTAAATCTTTTAAAGGCATTTTTCCAGATAGGGGAAAATAGTTGCGACGAGAGTGTAATGACTGGAAGCAAGAGGAAATGAGAGACAGAAACATAGAAATACTGCAGCGGCACTCGTGCGTAATGCTGATGGATGCATGGACTTTCACTGCCCTCGCACTGCTAAAGGACAACGTGAACGGCAGAATTATTAAGTATTTCCCTCTGGACAGAGCCACACAAGTTGTTTCCTCCTTTTCCCAGTCTGTCATTTAGAGAGCGGAAATGAAACAGTAACTATCAAATATCATAAAGTGCCCAACTCATCAATTACTGATGCTTTGGGATTGTGGGTCGCCATCCCGAAGCGTCAGTATTTGACAAGCTGGGAATGAGACTCTTTCTTACAAATTGGACGTTTAAACATCATCGTTTCTCACACAGCTTGATAAGGCATCTACATTCCTGTAGAATCACGGCACCTGGGAGAAGACAAACAGTGTGGGTAACTCTCAGTCAAAGCCATTGCTCATTCAGTATTATCAGTGAGCGCGGAACATTTCCAAATCCCAATCTCAGGCACCAGAACCTCCTAACATAAAGCATGCAGACTGCAAAGACCTTGGAGACATCACAGATGAACTACGATTCCAATGCATAAATTAAACATTCCTTTACGTCCATAAATGTCGAACACACAGACCACAGCAAAATAGCACAAGGTGCGTGCCTCACTGCTGTTTGTAACAGGAAATTGGTAAATGGTTAAGGGTACTTCTACTGTGACACACACAGTGGGAGCACTTGACCTCATTCAACTACCCTACACAGAAAGGTTACGGTTGTATAACGGTCAAAGAGCAGAGAGGGTTGTATTCCTCAGACACCTCAGTTCACACCAGATCTGAGAAGATCAATCAATCCCCTTTTTCAGATGACAACACTGGCCCAAGTGTCTTTCTCAGAAGAGGACAGCAGCACGGAGCGAATCGAATGCCCCGGACGTATCTTTAAAGTTTTATAGGCACTTTCACCACGGACAGCTAGAGAATCAGTAATGTGTGGGGCACGGCCCTGGGGACTTACACCTCCACTCAAAAAGTCAGCCTGTCTGAAGGAGAGCTGCCAACGTGACTGAACTGAGACACAGTAAAGGCTGCACCATTCATTTTTTATTTATTATGTGAATCTCCACTGCCCTCTTATGTTGTTTGTAACGACTCACCTGGAAACAACTCCACTGCACATCAATTCTCTGGCATCTCACCCCGGTTTTCTGTATTACTGCACACTGCTACCTTATCATCATTTAAAAATCAGACTTTAACAGACTCTTCCTAAATGTGGCAAACATCACAAACATGACTGCTGCACACACCTCTCTCAGAGCTGAAGCGCCTCCTCGATTCATGGCAATTTAGCTCTGCTTCCTGTTTTCTCTATGGTTGCAGATATTCGCTTCAGGTGCAAACGGCTAACGGTTCCTAATTTTGTGAGGCAGATTTTACATGCAGCATTTATCCTGTCTGGTTCGTGCTTCCTGGCCATCATATAAAAATCAGAAATGTGTCCAGATGTCTGCTTTCACAAATACTGGGGGTGTTTTTCTTTTAGTACTCGCTGCTGATATCTGCTTCCCTCCATAATACCTCCTAACATAAGCTACATTAGCTCGACATGCAATCCGAGGGCCAGAAAATTAACAATCAACATCGGCTGCTCTGTCTCTGCATCGATGCAGTCTCCCGCATTCGCATTGCAATGCCCTTTAGAATTGAGACATTTCCACACCTCTGGCATTTATATTACCTTTCCCAAGCAAAGAAACCAACTGGGGTTCGGTGCACCCCAGGAGTCTGCGAAACCCACCTTCATACACTTCTAGCATCTATATTACCTTTCCCAAAGAAATAAACTACCTCTAGCAAAACAGGACAAACTCGTATGCCAATCAAAAAACCTCTGGAGAGAGACTCGTGAGTCCTACGCACATGTCGACCTTAAAGTGTGCAACTGCTGTACTCTGTGAAGCTAAACATTATGCTCAAGAGCTATCCTTTACAGCTCACCTACGCTTTCAACCTGCGTGATTTGAATGTTGGAATGTCAGTTGTGCATGTTTTCTATCTATGTTTTCAAGGTTGGTAGCTAACACTATCAGCAATACTGAGAGAGAAACTCCTGGCTGCTCTGAAGGAGAACAAACTTTCCCTGCATTTAGTGTGTTCAGATGAATAACAGCTAAAAAAAAAAATCCTTTTCGTTGAACCTGGGTTCTGACAGATAGATTGACAGATCAACAGATGTGGAGTGGAACAGTATATGAAACATAAGTGTCTGATCACTGAAACTGCACAGCTTGAGGCTTATCATCTCTCATTACAGATAGCCTGTAGCTCTCTCTTTATTGCCTAGCTTGAAGTTGAACCGGTTCAGCTATCGGTTTTCGAGAGGTGGTGATTATTTCTGAGCTTCTTTGGCTCTGCAGCACCGTCTTGTTCTCGTCTCTTACACATTCGATGACATATTGACTTATCTTGTTAACCCTTCCAGATACTTCTTCTATAGGGAAGAGATTCACTCAAAGGGCTTGTGTGGGGAAACTGCTGCTCAAATTATACAGGCTTTTAATGTACTCTGCAACACATTTGCGTTGCTTATTTGGAAGATTTGTCATGTAACACTCTGATGCTATCTTGTGTAACAATTAAGCAGGACAGAACAAAATCTGAGTGACGCCGAGATCGAAAAGTGGCTAAAGGTATGTCGATTGCTGCTCAGCGGCATATATCGATCCCTAGACTCTTATACCATTCCTCGGAGTGGTATGCCGCTGTTATGCCGCTGTTATGCCGCTGATATTCCACCGACACATGACAGTATGTGCCGCTAGAGACTGTTATACTTCTGAAAGACCCCACACGAGCTCTTTTCAACTGAAAAGATTCACTCAAAGATTGATTCTGGTGAGTTTTTATGCATGTAAATAAGCAGAAAACCTGACCTAACAGCATATCGACTGGGGGAGGAGTTGTCTTATGAATTATGGCATCATAAAACAATGAAATTTATTGGGTAGGATGGGCAATAGTCCCCCCCACTCCCTTTATCTATGATACAAACCCTCTGTTGCTGCATTAATTTCATAGAAGAGATTGTAAAGCTGGAGTTGTCCATCCATATTTCTTCAAGTCTATGGACCCAACTCGCAGAGCTGAGTGAAGCAGACCTTATTCACTCGGCAGCCATTTTCCTCCAACGTCGGGCTCAGGTTGGGAAACCTGAATGCTGCAATCACACAACGCTGCTGTATTCCAGGTTGCAAGTCGTGTAAACGTAGGTTATCTGTCGTAATCACAGCAGTGCGACATTTGAGCTTCCCAGCCCCGAGTGGGACGTCAAAGGAAAATGGCCGTCGAGTGAATATGGTCTATGAAGTGCTCTTAACAGCCACCCCCCTGGATCAAACCATGCCGTCATCATGTCATCTAGATTTCTTATCTTCCCAAAACTGACTCTAATCCCCACAGGATCAGCTGCGGCACTGCGTTATCACGAAGCCCAGAGATGCAATTAACTTCCAGCTCAGTGATGATCACATCCATGGATGTTCAGTTTAACCCAATGATCTAATCCTCTACACAAAAGCAGGAAAGATCGATGGGCACCTTAAGTGACCGTCACTGCCTCTATAAGGAACGTAGGTCTTTACAAGCCTGTGTAATATGTAGCAATAGTGTAAAAAAAACAAAAAAAGGTTGTCACATTCAACATCTTTGACCCTCCCTTAATGTGAATGCTACATTACCTGCGTCTGAAGTATTACATTCTTCCGAAGCACTGACCCTCAGTAAGTCCAGGCAAACCTGATTAGTTACCGCTTAGTTTGAGGTGAGCAGAATACAAGGCAGCGCACAGTAAAAAAAATGTAGCAATCAATGATGTTTGGTTGTGTGTGTGCTGTGTGAATGGGTGGGTTCAATTGTGGTGTAAGGAGTTTTAAGAAGGGGCAACTGCCCGACAGTTGTAAAATAACCATTTTATGCTGTAATATAAATAGACAGATCAATGAGGCAGATGAGGGTGCTTTCTTCAGCGCCAACAGAGCTCAATAATGGTCCAATGGCACAATATTGACTGGAGAGGGATTACGAGAGAGAAGGGGCAAGTGGAGAGATTAGGGGGGAGGGGTGGAGGTAGAAGAATGGGGAGATTGACAGGTGGCTGCACACATATAGATGGATTCACGTAGCCCACATCTGAGAAGTCCACCTCACTTTTCTGAAAAACAAATCTATACCAATGCATTTAAACATGTTTCAAAGCAATTAACATATAAATAAAGATGTCTTGGTCTAAATGGAAAGGCTCTTGGAGCAATTTATCTCAACAATTTAACCCGAGGTTGCTCCTTTAGTGTCTGAACAGTCGAGCCGTATGCAATGACCACATAAGGGGAAAGTGTGCATCCATGTGCAAGAAACTGATTGTCTCCCAAGATGCTCTGTGCACATTAATGTAGATTTGGAGAAGTGACGCGTGTGATGCCTTGTTCTTGGGCCATAAACTCAGGGAAGAACATTTCCCAGACTTTGGTAGTGGATCACCACATTTGTTTGTCTTTTTTCCACTCGCCTCTCACGTCTCCGTGAAGTACCATTTTGCAATTATGCAACACAAAACTATACAGTAGGTGTTTGCAACAACACCACCACGTTAATAATTATTATTCAATCCCTTAAATAACTGTTTTCCCCAGCACCTCCTGAATGAAACCGTTATGTGTGTGATCATTGACTGATCTTTTTGCGCCTGTTATGTGACTGTCAGTCACCTCTATGCCTCATTATGGATAGATTGTGCGAGGCATCTGAGAAGAGCCTTGCCTCATTCTAATGACCTAATCATAGCATTCATGTCACTACTGACACCCCACTCAGTGCTAATGGGAGAGTAAGTGCTGTGCATTCACGCTGTGTCGGAAGAAAAAGAATGGAAGGCATCACCTCCTCCCCACCTTCCCTTTGCTTCATCCGGATGTGAACCGTCAAGGTTGTTGAACATCACAAACAACAAATCAGGTGATTACATGACTTGTTTTTGCCACCTTCCATGTCACTTGGCTCTGCAGCTCTTCCGAATTTCTTTCACAGTATATCTAATTGTTTTGAAATTCACATCATCACTGAGCAGATCCAATCAGTTTATTATGCTCGAGCATGCTGAAGACAACCAGCATTTTCAATTTACAGCAACCCCATAATAAGTCAATAAGCCTCGATAGCTATTTCCTGTAGTACAAATGAGGTAATCCTTACAGTGAGGCAATCATTGGCAAAGCCGTGATATAGTGTGAATTCATGAAATATATGCCTCAGTAATCGTCAATACTATGAAATATTGAGAATATGAAAGCCTTTTGAGTTCCTCCTTTTTCCTTTTTTCTAAATATATTATTGCTTACACCCTTTCTGACACTTGCAGTGATGCATTTCCAGTCGACACACCACCAAAAGTCACCAAACACCAAATTCATCCCACAATATTCCTGCATTTTTTTCTGCAAATCACGAAAAAATGTCTTGTCTCAAGGACACATAACTCTTCTGTCCTGTTGCGTCTTGTCTGCACACTCTGTTCTCCTCCCTAGGCCATCTTGGATATAATGTCATATTGCACCAAAAAACAAACAAACAAACAAAAAAAACCCAGAGTCACTGCCAGGTGAGTCCTTCAACACCTGCAAATAATCTAAGTGTCGAGAGTGCTGACTTACAATACCAAATACTGTCTGATTTATTTGGATTTAAAGGGATTTACAGAGATGGAATCAGACACATGCTCCTCCCAGTGGATACCAGAGAAATGAGCAGGGATAAAGTATAGATGTGAAGTGAATGCCAACACTCAGCTCCTTTTGTCCACTAGAGGAAATCATTTGGGAGGTTTTATCACATGATGGATTTATAGCCACAAGGGTCACCTGACTGTTTACTTTTCTGCAACTTTACAGCTATCATCCATCTTTCATTACTCTCTGTTAATCCATCAATCCTCCTTCGCTGCTCTGGTAGATTAACTGCCTTTTCCTTATGATAAAGTTCCAGACAGACATCACGTGTGACGGCAGCTGGATGATTGCAGTCTGTCGTCCTAGCTGATTACCAAGACTGGTAGATGACATGAGAGCAACCCCATGGAGGAGAGATATGATCAGTCGGAGCTGCATGAAGAGCTGCACAAAATTACGTCTGGCTTTACTGTTTTGCATTGAATATTGGAATGTATGTGAGATCCATGTGGTATTAAGAGTTCATTTTCTCACAGCATGGTTACTTAAGTCTATATCAGAAGGATGAAACACCCTGCTGTGCCCGTGCCCAGAGAGAATTACATCCACTGGTCTAATTGCTCCCCAGTTTGTCTTCTTTAAAGCCCACATGAAGGGCTTCAATGTGTCTCTTCATAGCTCTACTTAACTCATTTAAAGCTCCATACAAGCAGAATGAAGACTCTTGTGTTTTTATTGATTTACACTTCTGACCACAAGACCACTACATGCCTCATCAAGCATTTCATGGTTAACATTGTGGCGAATGAGCAGGATTCTGTCACGCACGCACACACACAACATGCACCTGCTCACAGCTTCCCCTGCAATCATTTATGCAGATTAATGCAAAACGATGACTCTCCTGCCACACTGAAAACACTCGACACACTTGTCACAGTTAAAGTTTTAGATGAGGAAGAAAACGCCACACATAAGCAGAGGCTCGTGAGTACATTTTAAGTCCAACACGCACGTGCTGGCGCGCTGCTTGTGCGTAAAAGTGGATTATGTAAAACGCACAATTTAGCTCTCTCAACTCTCCAAACCCTGTGAAAGAAATCAATTTCATACCCGCTCACAATTAACTGAGCCAAGCACGGATGCAAAGTTCCTGAGCGCTATTACGCGCGGCTTTTTTTTACTTACTTAAAACCAGCAGGTAACAACCTGTGCCGATGTCCAGCGCTGGCGATAAACTGGAGGTGTACATATCCATTGTGACGAGTTACCGAGGAGATGGATATAAAGGAGAAGAGAGGAGAAGAAGCGACCCTACTCCATGTGATGGAGAGAAGTCAAAATGCGCCGCTGCTGACGCGTTCCGGTGTCAGATCCATCTGTACTCAAGTGTGGAGCAGAGTGGCTCACAGGGGCGCAGCGCGCTGGTGTCCTCTGCTCCAGCAGAAGCCTGAAGCTTTTGTAATGCGCGTCGCCAGGGAGATCATGTATGAGGGCAGGGCTACCGTCCAGCGTCTCCACCGCTGCTGTGTGACTCCATGTAAGACTTTCATCAAGCACAAGTGAGTGAAAAAGACGAGAGGAACATCTTGAACTGTTGATTGCGCTCTAAATCGCTTTTAACCACCTTATACTTCATGTTAAAAACATGAGAAAATGTAAAAAAGAAAACATGAAAAGAATTTATTCATTAATACAGACATTAATTCAAATAGTTTTTTGGGACTTGGCTGCTGCTATCAGGCTGCCTGTATGGTCCCAGTGCCTGTGGATAATCCTGTTATATATTTTATGCATGCTGTGTGATCTTCTACAGGGCCAGAGGGCAGCTCAGTGTGGATCCTTCATGCTTATGTAAAGGCTGCTGCTAAGACAAGGATGTGTAATCTTTAATGCCTTATAGGCTCAATGACAGATTTGCTGAGTATGTGTTGCTGGAGAATTATTAATTAATGCACCAAGTTTCACTGTTTCACTGGATGTAGTCAGTTACATGTAGGCCAAATTTAGTAGATTGAGGTCACAGCTACTGTGCTTGTGTTTATATGGTGGCTAAGAGAGCTTGTGGACTGTTGCAAGCTAGCTGCTAACACATATTTGGCCGTGGATCTAACAAGAAACATTTTTTTAGAGCAATGGAGGCTGATTTATCCCTATCAAGGCTGCTCAATGGCACATTAAGCCAAAAATGGTCAACTTCTTTGGTATAAAATTACCAATGTGTTCAAAGATGTGGGGCCCCATAGAGCATGCGCTGGAGCCTACCGCTGGCTAACTTCCAGTTTATCCCCCGGCTAACTTGAACAGGGATAAAATTATTTAATTATGAGGCTCTAGACTTTCCGAATGGGTCAAAATCTGACTCTTCACGGGGGTTGTGACACACACACAAAAATGTATCCACCATTTTACAGCCGTTTCTTTCCCAATGTAAACTTCAGGGAAAAAGTATTTTTGGGCCCCAGTGCATCACATGATGTTGTAATGACACGGTTTGGCCACTTTGAAGAAATTGGCTTCAAAGCCAGGCACTTGTCCTGGGGGCTTGGTGCTGGCCAGTGAGAGTGGCTGTGGAGGCTTTTTTTGCCTTGATGTCTGGTGCATAAAGAATTACCACCATATGTGTCACCATGTTGATGAGACCGGCTGCAGATGACAATAAATGTCTGGGTGGTAATTCATCACTGGGGGTGGCTGGACTGGAAACCTGGGACCTCATGTACTAAGACTTGCGTGGATTTCCTACTGAAACATGGCGTACGCTAGAATCCAGAAACTGTCGTACGCACAAAACAAATCAGATGTATCAGCACTTTTCCTTTGTACATCCCAATCAACGTGGAATTGAGCGCACATGTAGAAACGCTATCAAATGAAGTCGAGACGCGAAGATCTGTATTATTTGGTAGCCTCTCGCCAGGGATAAACACCAAAAAAAAAAGAAATGTGAGTGGGAGCGTGTGTGTGAGGCAGTGAACGCTGTGGGGTCGGAGCAGCGCACACTCACTGAAATTAAAAATAAAAAATGGTCCGACGTGAAGGTGGAGGTGAAGCGGAGGATTTCGGCCCAATACAACATGTGAAATAGATTTAGTTTCCTTTGTTCATGCACCACTTGATTGGATCACTATTACTTTTTTCAAAAAAAATATTATATATAAGTGCTACCGTTAGTGGGAAATAAACAGAAGGACAAAACAACTTCATTACAAGGATTGACAAGACTGATCACACTTATATTAATGACTGCAGAAGTACGCCGTGGCAACTGCAGTGTGACATTTCCAACTTTACGCACGCGTTTAATGACACAAATACTGAACACAAGGAGACAATAAAGGGCTTGTTAGATAGCTCTGCCGCTCTATTTTCACCAGGGAAAAACAAATGTACATATTTGAATGCACGTGCCAAAATGGGCATTGTGCTGGTTTACATTCGGGGCGCAATTAAATGGATACATTATTTACTCACCGAGAAGCCACCCATCGCGCACCGTGCCACCCTCCAGCCTGTTACCAACCATGGTTACCAACCATGGTATGAATGAACGAGTCATGCGTTGAACCAGGCCACCTTGCCACATTGTTGGTGAGCTGCATTTGCGCATCACATATTATTTGAACATTAATTGAATGAAAACGTTTACTGTTGGCAAAAACAAATTCACCCTGTGATGGCGCTTTTAAAGCAACATGTGTGCAGTCAATAGCTCTGATTACATTAGGGAAACCGGCTCTTGCAGCTGGCATGGCTCGGCTCAGAGTGGACTGGCACACTCCTGACTGGTCGGCCAGCTCCCTCTGGAAGGCTCCTGTTGCCAGGAACCCCAGCGTGGTCAGCACCTGTGTGGGCGCTGTGTTAGGGCCGGCCGCAGCTCTGCGCACAGCTCCAGTAACACTGGCCTCGGCAACCTAAAACGACTCATGAGCCAGTTGTCGTCATTTGCCAACAGATCTTCCCGTTCTCTAAACACCCTCTCACGTCTGATATTACAATTTGCGATGTCTTCTAACAAGGCCAAGGCTGCCATTGTTAATGGCAATTTTTCATCACTTTTCACATGCTTTTATGATTTATGATCCATATGATTGCAAACACGTGTGTGTTAATTGTCCATTGCTGTGTCTCTGATGTGCACATTACTCTGAGGACTAATTGTTTTCACATAATTAACAGTTTCCCAGCATCACCTCAAAGTGTCGCCAAAGGAACAATATCTGTAGGAACGTGCATACGCCAGCCATGAAGCTGGCGTGGGGCACCGCACATTTCCACGGTCATTTCACTTCTGATGCATCTGACCGTTGGCGTGGAAAATGATGTACGCCACGTTTTTGTGCGTACGCAACATTGATACATGAGGCCCCAGGTCCTAAAAAGACAAAGGTGTAGCAGGGCAGCTAGTTTAGTTCAGACGTATTGTTTTTATAATGGCAACTCTGTAGTGTTTTGAATGTTTTTTGTAAAGCCCTCTGTACATGTAAGATATGATTAATAAGATCTTTAATTTTGATATTACAGACAGGATTTAGTCATTATTTCACTCTGATGGTGTCAGTACTCATAATATGTACTTCACAGTACCATCTGCCCCTTTTTACAGCAAGAAAGTAGAGAACAGTCATGTACAAACCTAATTTTTTTTATGACATATAGCAGAAACATGGACTGCAGAAAATAACGTGTTCATCAGACCGCCACATGGTTTTCACAAGGCACACGGTTCACAAAGTACAACTAACTGAGATCTTCAGCCACTTTAGACTTACTTGTCACTGTCACTCAGTCCAATGCTTGATGCAGCAGGATCTTCCAGCCCTGCAGGCTCTGGTCGTTTCTTCATGGGGGTAGAAGCCGGAGCTGTACCTTGTTCTTTCCTGGAGCAAGAAGTTCACGATTTACTGACTGTGCACAATATCTAACAGAGTCACTGCTACAGTTAGACACGCGTTATAAACCTTGTAATGTCCTCAAAAATGTATAGCGAAGTTACTTAACAGTGTCATAACCGTAGTGCCAAGTCGTTACAAAATCATGAATTGAATGACAATATTCGGTGTACTACTGGGTCCGTACAATATCACATTATATTATAGCTCACTTAGCTCAGCTTTAGCAACGGCACACTTACTAGAAAACAATCACAGCACGCTAACTGTTACAGGCTGTGTTGTTATTAGTTACACTAAAGATATGTCTCAGTAAACAGACAGCGTTAGATGTTACTTACCGGTCTAAAGAAACATTGTGAGTTCATCTTTAACTCGTCCACCGCTGTCTCCAGTTTTAGAAAGCCTAATGTACTCCTGTTTAGCTTCTTTTCTCTGCCATGGATGTGGTGTCTTTTCAGGAGCTGTTGTTGTTGATGATAAAAGTCACTTTTCTGAAGCTTCTGCATCTTTACTGAGGCTGTCTCTGCGGTAGTTCCCTCTGAAGCTGGCTCGACTTCTCACATCATCTCCTGCGGCACACTAGAGGCTACAGTGACTCACTATCGCCCCCCAGGCCAGGCGGACCGATTACAAGAAGAGACGGCCTGTACTTGGCTGCTTAGCAGTGGATATCTCTGCAATACAGTACACTCACGTCTTGGACATAGCGCAAGATCTGTTACTTCTTCACACTCTGATGATAGGGTTGGTTCATTTCTTAAATGTTTTAAGCTAAAATGATGTCCAGATCTTACAAAATGCACCTTTAAAAATTTAGGTCGCTCTTGCTGGTTTCTACAACTTTACCACCCCCAGCCTCAAGTGTCATTTGTAGTGAGTGTGTGGGCATGCATAGATAGCATACAAACAATTAAAAAAGGAAAGATCTGCACACCAAAACACCAAGGTTACGGCAGGTCCACAGCACGTAGAAAGGATGTGGAAGCTTAAGGACCCTGAAATGGCATCCTTCATTTCCCCACAGCAGCATCTCAGATCACGCTGGTCCACAGCTGTCCCTGCGCCTTGAAATCAAAATGATTTGCATCCAGTGGGACTTTAATTAGCTTTGCACCAATGCCAGCCACAGTTATGACACCCGTTATTTTATAATGAGGGTTAGCTCATATTGGAAATTAATAGCCTTTTGACTGACACAGTCAAATTGAAATAGTAACATATAGAAAGGATCTGTCTGTGACCCTAACAGCCTTCAAGATTGGTAGACTGATTGAATTTTCTTCTCTTTGAACTCTCTTTTATCGTCTGTCAGCACCTGCGATAGAAAGTCCATTGTGGAGAATCATTTACCCACACTTTCCAGACAGTCCATCAGAATTGATGTTTATAATTAACAGCTAGGTGCAGGGCCGAGTACATATATTCACTGCTGGGAAGGAGAGGCCGAAGGAACAGAATGATAAAACAAGCCTGTCAAAGTTTCGAAGACTTTTCCGCGACAAGAGTACGAAGCTATTTGCAAAGGGTTAGTCTTTGTTTTTCACTGTTTGAGGTGTTGATTGGAGTGTTGTTTGTCTGCCATAGGTTGATAAAAAGCTGCTATACCCTGGGGAGATGTGTTTAGCTATAATAAAAAGTGTTAATTTAACATTGATAGAAGTGATGCAAACACAATTTGCACCTATCGGCCGTTTCAAGCAGAGGTGTCATCGAAAAACATCAGGACCTTCCGGTTACAAATATTGTCAAAAGCCAGTATTTGATACTAGGTGTGCAATTTTTGTTTGTCTGAGAAGATAAATGAGCAAAAGCCTGTGGCATTGAAGGTACCCGGGGGAGTATTTACTGTAAACAGAAGCAGTTTTGTTTGTTTGTAAAAAAAAAAAAGAAAAGAAAAGAAAAGAAAGCAGTTTTGTTTACAGTTTGACGCTAATCACAAGAAACACTTTGTCATATAAACCTGTAATGAATTGAATTTCTAATGTCAACGTATTGATATGTTAATTTGTTGCGGTCTCCTTCTTCCTCACCTCTTTTGAAACATCACAACCTTTTAGAGGCAAAACAATAAAGAGTGAGGAGAAAACACAGGCTCAAATACACAGGGAGTGATTGGCTAATGGAACAAAAAGGGCAGCAACACAAAGGAAACCGTGACATGGAGTCTTTAAACTCATCTTCTTGGATTATTAAATCAGTTTTGGTTCACTGGCGCTGCTCTTGTGGACAAAGAAGCTCTGATAAATCAACTGCATGCTTGCCAAATAGCAGACAGAATAATTCAGCAAAGACTAATTCCCCTCAAAAATCCCACTTAAACCCGCTAAGATCCGGCTTTTGTGTGCAATGGGAACGTGATAACTCAGCATTTACACCCGGGTCAATACGCTCTGCAGTAGACACGGGTTTTTATCACCTGGGCTCATCTTTGATCTGAACGTAAGACCCGGGTGATGACGTGTGATCAACATCGGGTGGTGGCGTTCAAATAAAGAAGGAGTTTATTGTTTTATTACTGGACACAGTGTTGGAGGTGGAGCCCGTTCATTCCTATGAAAGCTGCTCAGTGGTGTTTTGAAGCGAAAAAAGCTCAACTTCCCGGCAATTAAAATACCTTGATCGCTGACCAAGCTGTCTTACTTCCGGTTTAGCGGCCATCTAACTTGAACGGGGATAAAATAATTTAATCCTGCGGTTCTTCTCCACTTTCCAAATGTTATAGGACCGAATGGCTCAAATTATGATAGTGAAACGAGTCATTTTGTGACGCTCATAATAATGTATCCCCTGTTTTACCGACGCTTCTTTCACAATCTATTTTTTTTGTCTTCTGTTCTGATACATAAGGTATTGTATACTTGAAGTCAGTTCAGTTCTGAAAGTTTATAGGTGCGTAGCTGAAATCAAAATGAAGGTTGAATTTGAAAATACAGTCCGACCCATGTGAACTGAGCATCGTGTCATAATGCGGTCATCACGAGCGGGTGCTCATGGGTTGAAACGTCAACCATCGTGGCTGGTGTGATCCAATAGCGAGACGGTCTTTACTTGTAACCCAGTAACAACAGCTGAACAGCGTGAGGGACCTTCATACAGGTCACTGAAGTTCATTTGGTCGGCTGACACGGCCTGCTGTTCTCCAGATGGATGCTGAGAGTGAGCAGAATGCCCTCAAAGACTTCCTGGAGGGAGAATCTATTGAAGCAAATGATGACTTTTGATTAATCTTTCAGACTCAGAGGGACGAGGAGACGTTCTTTTCAAGTTGTGTTGATGAACAAGGCCAAAAGGTCAATGCCATTTAATGTCTGATCTGTTGGACCACAAAAACTTGTGTATCTTTACCAGTGAAAATAATCTTTTTTCTCACCAGTGCTGTATTAGTCAACTGGTCCCCGACACCTATTATATAACGTTTACTTCGGTAACAGTGTTAGAGAAATATTTTATTTATGCTAATTTATGTACATATGTACTGGTGCAACTTAAAGGCTGTACATCTGATCAAGTCAAAAGCTCGTGTAAATATCCAGACGGTGAGTCCAGATGGATGTTTTCATTTCATTGTTCAGGTTCTGTGTACTGTGTGTTATTTCATTCTGTACACGAGCAGCACATGAAATGTGTTGCGTAGTTGTAAAAAACAGAGGATTGTGTTTGTGCCATGTTCAAAAATGATTCTTTGATTTTCAATGTATTTTGAACAAATGTACAGAATGTTCTTTGATTGCAATCATCATCATCTTATTGTTGAGGTCAGTTTCTTTTCTCTCTGTTTTTTTTTCAACTGAAGCCACGCTTATCTTGGAAAAATGTAAATACGTATGTAAAATAATATGTTAATAAAATATATATTTAGTGTGTCTTTTACAGTGCTACCAAAATCTAGTGGTAGCAATCTAAATTTGATAAGGAAGTATGTATGTGTATGATACACCTATTTTTACCTTTTTAACAAATTACTTTATTTAAGCAATGCAGTTGTAACAGCTTTTTTGTTAATGGATGACACAATTAACGCTGTATATCAGACATTCTTTATTAAAACAAGAAAAACATGGATGAAAAGGATAAATTTGAGTCTTCTGTTTCATAGCTATTAAAAGCGTAAACGATAACAGTATTTTATTTAAACCGGAGAAGCTGCCCTGAATTTCTTCACCGTACTTTCGACAGGAAGCAGCAGCATTTCGCTCATACGTAGAACAAATCACATCTTCGGTAAGGAATGGGCAGTGACAAGTCTGTAAAGTGATAATGTGTCGATGTTGTACTCAGATCTTGTTGTTACAGCCCAGACAGGCCATAAAATATATGAATTTATGAATGAACATAGAGAGTTGAATTAAGACTTCAGATGTGGCAGTGTATTGCTTGGAATTATTGCACTGAAGCAAGAGATACACGTTCATGTGAGGTGTGTGGTGGGTATATGTTCCTATTTCTGTGATAGATGCTAATTATAACATTTGACATTTCATATCTAAAAGGTCATGTCAAACAGACTTGAAACCTAACCTAACCATCCTGGACGCAAGATCTTGTTTTCCTCAACACCCCTTAGCTTGAAGGTTTGGATCATGGTTGTGCTTTCATCTTTTGCATCAGCTGTTGAGACTCAAGAGTCCTTTTCTCCTCTCACAGCCGTCTCCTCTGTGCAGAAACTAATTAAGATGCTGCTGCTGCTTGTGCTGTATTGAGTATGATGAGGAGACCGGGAAGGTTTTTCCTTTTGTCCACAGCACATTTCGATATGCAGAGAAGAAGAATGTGATAGATGTGTATTTTATTTCTAATCTTACGTTTCCATAATGTGGAAATCCCTTCACATCCCTGAACAAACCCTTTATTTAATTACAGATAAGAAGTCAGTATAGACAAAGCTAAAACAAATTAGTGTCTATCGTTCAAGGAAGAGGTTTTTCTGGCTTTGTAGGCTCTCTCTTTGAAAAAAACTCAGAAAATATTTTTGAAATCATCAAACTAACGGGGGGTCTCCAGGTTGTAATTATATAAGGTGTTGACAGCCTGACAGTGGTGCTGATTTCCTTTCAAAAGGAGCTGCTAATGACCAGATTCTCTTCCTTTCTCCGTGGAGAAGAAAGCATTCGACACTGCAATCAGTCTTTGTGTCGTCAAAGTAACTGCCGTCATCATTTAGTCTGTGGTTAAAGGTACCCAGTGCAGTATATACCAAGCAGGGGCACTGCTTTTTATAAGCCGATCCTGCATTTTGTCTGTTATCAACATACTTCTAGTAGTTTCTAGCCATGCAGATAGTTTTAGTTTTATCTGTCCTGGGTCTGAGATATCTGTCTCAGAGATTTTTTCAGCCAGCCCAAAAAAAATGGACGTTAATGGATGAAACAGAATTTGGTTTGTGGTATTTAATTTCATTTCAGTTCATTAACTCAGCCTGAAATCAGAATCATGTTAGCCAATTCTGTGTTGAATGTCTTTTGTTTTTCTTTTGACTTAAAGTCCTGCTGTCTATCATTTAAGAGCTGTTAGTGGACATCTAAAGGTCACTGGAATAGCAGAATATGTCATTTGTTTGACATGTCAAAGCAGAGAGACATGAAAGCATGAAAGTAGAAAGCCAAAGGTAAACAGCATAACACATATTCATATTTGACTGAGAGAGGATTTTGTTGTTCACACAATGACTGGGTCTTAAATTATTGACCCATACAACCTCAAGTAAAAAAAAAGCAGAGAGAGACTGCAAATTGGTGTAAACACTGAATTCAATGATGCAGCCTTGAAAACATTAAGCGCTGAAATGCTTAATGAGGCAGAGAAAATTGATTTGACTTGGGTTGTCACTGAAAATGGTTTGGAAAGATGTGTAGACACGACTGAATGGAAATACAGCGGGTTGTTTACGCCACAACAAGCTCGCTTTAATTACCACAACTATGGCCTCATCAGTGGTGGTCATCAGGGGGAGGGGGGATCATTTGTGATGCGAGCGCTTAGCGTTCAGGTTTTTTCTTCCTGCTGTGGGGGCGCTAACTGCTACTGCTAATGCTTAAAAAAAAAAAAAAATCATGAATAAAAGGTCAGTTTATGATTAATTAACCTTTATTTAATAGTTATCTGACTGTTAACAGACAATAAAAAAATGCTTTATAAACCATTAATTAAGCATCAGTTGCAACTTTATTATGACCATCCAGATATCGTTTATAGATGAACGACACAGTATGTATAGATCAACTTTACAAAAAACAACAGCTTAATAACTATACATTTGCCATTTTGTTAATGATGCTTATTATAAAATGTTACCCTGCTGTGTTAATTACAGCTAAGGTGTGCTGACAGGATGTAGATTATCAACAGGTTGTCATTATTGTTCTCAGCTGTCAAAGGTGAGATAATCGTTTCCGCGTGTTATTCAAAAGAGCTGGAATTACATGGTAATTGCATAATAAAGACTTTAATCTGCAGCACCATGTTAACTTCTGTTCTATAGATGTATTTAATTATTTACACATACATGCTGAGGTCATGAGTCTGAATTCCCTCTGCAAGTGCTTTTATTTTTCACTAAATTATGTGTCTTTGATTTCAGTGCTACGATATCCCCATTTATCTCTTTTTATTTGCAATGTCCTTTCAAGTGCGGCTACAGTTTTCCTCATTAAATTTAAATATCACACGATTTATCTAATTCATTATTAACGGCGGCGATGAAATACTCTCTTTATCACCAAATATTGTTTTACTCTATGTACTTAACAACTGTTTCACTAGTGTCGTACTGATTCCTTCAAAATTATTACAATAAAGCTAATATGTCGTTAAAATAATGACATTCTACATAGCTTGTATGTCAAAAGATGTCCTTGTGCTCTCCTTATTACATTTCTTTCTCATCTTTCTGACTTGTAATGTGGCTGTAAATGACTTGGATTTATGGAAATTAGGAGAGAAAGGTATCAAATTCAATTTAAATTGAATTTAAATTCACACTGAGCTCACGTCCTGATGTTAAGAAAAACATATTGAAGCCAACCTTTATGGCCCCAGTATTGATTTAAGTGACAATGAAACATTATGTTCAGAAAACCACTAGCATGAACAAAGTGTTGCACATTGATTAGACCTCTGAGTGTGACGTTAAAGGTCTCTTAACCTGCCCCATTAATTGCAACATTCTGTGTCCATGCAGGTATATTGACAGAGCAAAGAAAAACACTTAATTACCATCAAGCCAAATGACAGATGTAAGTATAGCTTAGTAGATCGCTGTAAAGTGCTAGTATGTGATTTTGACCGCCTTGGCTAGCTGTCTGGCTCACAGCCAGACCGCCCCCGGGAGGAGACGGGAGCCATGTTAATGCTGCATGTTCATGCTGCTCGTGGCTAATGTCTGGTAGCAGGAAATTGAAATGGGTGCAATTGGCCAAGCAAAGGGAAATCAGAGACCATTGTGCCTAAATCTTTACAGAGACCTGTCCCCACCACAACATCTCGGATCAAGCTGCTGCTCTTGATGGGCTGTTTTACATCGTTGATGCTCAGGCGCAGTCAAAGTGGATGGACAGGTCGAACTTATTGCGCAGCCCCTAGCCTGTCACACCTCATTTTAGCCTTAGTTACCTTTATGTTGCAAAATGATGTTGCAGCTGAAGCTCCCTTTATTTGGTCTTGGTCAGGCACTACAGAATTATTTCCAAAGGTGTTAGGGTTCAGGTTCGGGTTACGCTACGTGTTTAAGTATATAAATATATAAATCACTCGATATGTTCTACGTTTGTTTGCTTAAACCTTCAATTATAGGGTCAAAAGTTTTTGTCCTCATCAATTTGCTTTAAGCTTCAGTCGGTGGCTCCCTTATATTAAATAAATGTAGCCTGTTCAAATATAAATGTAAAAAACATCTCACACTCAGAGCAAAAACAAACACATCCCAACCAATAATGACCAATCAATATCTCAGGTAGGGGACAGGAGCTGTGGAGCACTGAATAAAGAAAAGGACTGAGGATGTATTGCCTTTTTCTTTATTGTGATTTCTATATAAGCACACAGAAGTCAATAAAAGGACATTTTCATGTTTAACAGATGTGTGTTGAGATCATTCAGGTCACAGCACTATGGGTACAGTCAATTTGTTTGCATTCCACTAATGGTACATGACACAAATTAAAGTCAGATCAGTCTTTCTTTATCTGGGCTCGACAAATCGGCCCCTCTGAGTCTTTGTGTAGAACAGATAACCCCTGCTGGCCTCATTATACGAACCCTTCTTCCCTCCAGTCCAGCCAATTTATCGTTTATTTATAGTTCCATTTATTTTAATGCAGGAATTTCGGTGCTGCAATCTGTTCCTCAAGCTCCAATTAGCATAATCTGATAGAATAAACAAATCACATTTTTTCATATGCACAAAAACTGTGGGTATTAAGAGTCCCCCGTGGCGAAATTCACGAGGAAGAATATTTAAATGTGTGACCCCAATCCATCTGTGCTGCATTGTTCACGTGCACCGATGTCAACGCGATGGAGATATAGGAAAACCGTGTAACGTGAAAGCTGCAGGAGTTCAGATTTGCAAATCGCTCAGACTTTGGATAAATGGCTTTAGTAAACGCCAACGAGTTTGTCTACGAGACCGCTCAAGCTATCAGGCCTGGAGGTCCCTGATATATGGTGTTGGTATCATAATAATTTAAAGCTGACATTAACCATTTTCTGACCTCGTGCTCGGCATACCGGGGTGAAACGATGAAGCATGTACACTGCGGATTGCCGTGGGAATAATAGTCAGAGTTCACCAAAGACATGGATATAGTTAACAGGAGGCCAAAGGAAGGTCACAGTCATAAATAAACAATAATACTTCCACTTCTTTTTTTTTCCTCTCTCTCTCTCAACAATGCTCTTTAGTAGTAAAAACTGCTAGAAAGCAACTTTTATTTCAATTTTATCCACCAACTTTTGAGAAATTTGACTTTGCTTTCTTGCTGAAGGTTAGATGGGAAGTTCGATACCTCTCTACCGTCTGTACTTAAAGGTGCAGTGTGTAAGAATTTTAGTTGAAAACGTTCAAAATATTAACTCAAATTATCAGCAGACTGTGATGAAAAAAAAATGGTATGACGATTTTATATTGTGTTGCAGAGATATCTACTGTAGTGAGTAAGCTGACAGCAGCTAGCCTCGGCCTGTCCCGGTGCCGGAGTTAGCAGTAGTTTGTGCTGCCCCTATTCGATTTGAGTATGAATTCAACAGGTGGCCAATTCTTACATATTGCACCTTTAAATAGCCTATGCAATGAGATATAATGCTTTGGGATGTGGTAACGTTTGGACAGAGCAAGCTAGTTCTTACCTCCTATTTCAAGTCTCCCACTGCTAAGCTAATCGGCTACTTGCTCTAGCTTTAAGCATACAGACATGAGAGTGGTACTTACCTTCTCATCTAAGTCTTTGCAAAGAAAAAAAAAGCAAATAGAGAAATTTCCTAAAATGTTGAATTATATTCCTTTGGGCCCGATTCAACAGACTGCCAAGCGCCTCACATTTTGACAGGACACTCTGAATGCCTCAAGTTGAAAAACTAAAAGTTTAACAGCAGATTATCAAACTGTCCACAACTTAATCCTTAAAAAAACCATGAATTACCTTTATCTGAGCCAGAGCAAGAGCCCTCTGCCTGTCCATTTTATATGAAGATTTGTAAACACTAGGAAGCGTCTTTTAGCAAATTTAAAGACAGAATTTACTTCAGAGCGATAAAAGGCTAAGGACAGATAGTTCAGGGGCTACAATTAAAAATAATGCAACCGATGCTCTTTTTACAAATTGAACACAAACAAACTGCAGTGCATTTGCAGTCGCTCGGTCTGATTGGGCATTGACAACCTAAAGAAACGGGTCGTATAAGCAGGAAGACCTCATCACGTACAGCGTTATCCCAGAGTCATCACCTGACTCCCAGACTGATTGCACGGCGCTCCCATTAGACCCACACATGTTTCATCAGTCCCATTTCCATAAATGGGGCAGTCTGAACCTTTTCCCAATTGGTCCCCCGGCCTCTCTACTTCAGCAGCTGAATCGACTGGATGGGAACAACAAAACATCACTCTCTGGAGGCGTTGGAGCTCGTGCCGGGAGGTACGCTGGAAGATGAAATATATAACAGGGTTATATACGGTGGAGCTCTTCGCGAAGAGGCATGGTAACAGGGTGATGAATGGAGTTATGTGGCCCTGCTCCTCAGAGTGAAACATACTCCAGAAGCTGACGCTCACGTAGGGGGTCCAGGCAATAAGGAAGCCTGAGCTGATCATCACAGCCATCTGAAAGCAAGCAGAGCAGATGAAAGTACAGGGGAGGGGAGGAAGGAGAATCGAAAAAGAGAGGCGTGTGTGGAAGATGTGAGTTTCCGTGAATGATGGGAGAGGGGTTGGTAAGAGAAGAGAAGGAGAGGAGGGAAAAATAGTCAGAAAAAGCGAGCCACCTGCTGATTTGAGAAATAATTTAGGAGAATAGTTTGACATTTTGAGAAGTAAGCTTGTTTGATTTCTTGCTGAGAGTTGCATGAGAAGATCAACACCACTATACAAATCACTCTACCAGCAGCAGCCAGCTAAATCTGCTCAGCACAAAGACTGGAGAGGGGAGGAATCAGCTCGCCTGGGTCCGCCCAGTGGTAGCAGAAACACATTTAACTGTCATATTGCTTTGGTTTAATCTGTGCAAAAACCCAAGTGTAGAAACTGTTGGACTTTCTCCCTGTTTCTAGCCTTTGTGCTAAGTTAAACTAACTAGCTCTATCCCCAAAGTTATTCAACGGGGAATTAAGGACAATGTTTATCTGGATCTGCACCAAAAGTTAGCGGGGCCTGTTCTGGCCCGAGAGCCGTCCTCCATCCAAGTTTCATGGAAGTCATTTCATTAGTTTTTGCACAATCTAGGTTACAAACCAACCAACTCAAACACATTCCCCAGAATATTAGTTAGATAAAAATAAAATAGTATAAAGCTTGAAAGCAACAAAACATCATTATAATCAGGTGACGTCAAAGAATAAAGCGCTCCTACTGTTTTCTGGTAGACTTCACCGCAGCATTCGAGCCAGGACTACCAGACCCACACAAAGCTTTTCCCCCGGGCCCGTCAGGCTTCTCAGCTAGGAACATTATTCATTGTATGCCCTGGTCACGTCCTATGCACATTCAATGTACAGCACTACAATTTTGAAGACATATTCACTGGCACTATTACACTTACACTGAGTCTGCTGTGTGCGTCATTACTGCTACCATCAGTTTTAAAACACAAGGGTTTAAAATAATAATGATATATTATGTTGCAGTACATTTACTATATGCCATCTGTTATGCTAATGTTATCACTGTTTTACTATTTTTGCTTTTCATTCCAGGTTTATCTTTCCTCATTTGTGATCGTCTTAACATCTGTTGCCTGACGCAGTTGTCACTTGCTCAGAATGACCCCGTGTTACACCGCGCATCTGACGAATAAACACTCTGATTTGACTTTGACTCGATCAGAAAAGGGTTATAAAGTGACAATACATGTTATATCTCGCTCACACGTACGAGAGCTGATTTTGATGTCGGGAGGTGGAGGAGATGGTGGTGACGTAAAAAACATATGGGCGAGAAGGACACCGAGTCAGAGACCACTGTTCAAGATGGTGTTTCTACATTTCTGTGCATGAAATGACCAGATATTTTTGATGGAGACATCAGATGAAAGAGCCAGGTAAGCCAGGTAAAACAAGGTGTTTGTACCTAAACCTAACCAAACCAAAGGAAAGTGTTGACATTAATAAAGTAAAAACTGAAAGACAGAAAGAGAAAACTTGCTACATTTTCTTCAGCCGTGTGTTAATCTGAGGTAACAGTCTCAGCCTTTGAGCACGAGTGGGAAGCAGAAATCACTGTGTTGCCATGGCTATAAGGATAAGATGAAACAACAGGCCATTGTTCTGGCAGGTGCAGTAATTCAAACCTCGATGAGGTCAGGCGGAATGAGCCGCAGTCCATCTAGTTGGACCCAAGGGATTCGACTGTCTATCATATTACGTAAGTCGTAAAGGGATGATGATTATTGATGTTCAGAGGATTTGCTGATGCTTCTTTCCTACACATGTCTGCTTCTCAATTCCCCATTGCCGTTGTTAAAGACTAATAGAGTCCTCCTTTGAATATTCCTCATCATTAACATCAAGGAATATTGAGTGATCAAATGAGTAACACATGTAAATATGAAATGCTCGACAGACCATCCGTACACTGGTTACAATAAACGTAACTGCCTTTTAGGAAGCAATAGAACATTTTCACAAGTAGGAAACACATCAGACGAGTATCTTTAAGGAGCTACGTATCATTAAAACTAAAAAGATAAATGCATAAAAAGTGCACTTTGTCATCTGCAGCACTTTCCACATGCTGTTACATAACTTGCAGGTGGTACAGGGAGCGGCGTGGTGGCTGTACACTGCACTTTCTAACACGTAATAGATTAAAGCTGCTTTGAGCGGTTTGGGGGAAAATAAGCGATAAAGTGAATATTTAAGTGGTCTACTTCCTTTTTAAGCGAAAAGGTGGATTTTCATTCAGTCAGACAGGACTGATGCATCCTCATCCATCAGCTATGGAGCATGTTAAAAATTGATTGGAACCCATTTGATAGAAAAAGAAAAAGAAAACACGAGAGTGGGAGAAAGAGGTGAAAATAAATGTTTCAGGCACACTCAACTGCCATCGCCACAGGGCATTTTGCTTCCACACAAACAAATCTATTGTCATCTCAGAGACCCAGATGTGTACGCGCGGTGACTCGTCGCTGACCTCCCGTGCTCCGTCAAGCACCACCGTGCAGATCAGAGAAACACTTTCTCTTCTGATCTTTGTCAAGCCCTTCCTCAGTTTTCCTGCAGGGTCACGTTCCCTATAACCTGACCAGAGTTTAACCACAGATCTACAATCAGAATCAAAAGAATGAACACCTGCGGCTTAAATCCCCTATAACAGCAACACTTGACAGACCTTTAAATTCAGTTTACATCTTCAATGGGAACAAATGAAGTTGGCTGAGCTCTTCAGACATGGTGGGGAAGTCAAAAGAGACACTAAGAGTACTACCAGGTTACTTAAAGCATTGTTGGTTTTGGTCTTTTTATGGGATTTGGTCCGTATGGAGTATCCACCTTCAGCTTTGAAACTTAAATGATCTGAGTTCAGCGCTCAGTGCAAATGTAGCAAATTCACATATTTCCTCTGTATGAAGATGTAGGTGTTGTCAATTATTGAATTTCTCCACCTAACTCATTATAAAGCAGCCTCAAGGCTTTGTTTAACTACCTCATGTCAGTGGTGTGTGCCTGAGATAATTCACCCTGGCAATAAGGAAAAAATAAATAATCCCAGCCACATCCTTTGAACAGCGTTTCCCAGGGGGCCTCACAGACAAAGCAATGCGTTCGCATGATCATCTTCAAAAAAAGGAAAAACAGAAAAGAAAATAGAGTTGATATCTTGCATATTTTGACGCATGCCTTCATTTGACAGCCCAGAGGGAAACATGAAATAAACAGAGCTGCTGCTGCTGAGACATTTCTCCCACCTACGAGGTTTTAAATCAAATAGAATATTATTTTGTTATATCAGTGTGGAGAAATGGGAACATAATTAAAAAGAGAATGACAAATACTATTTCTACAATACGTGTCATATCACGCTCACATTACGCGCTCATGACCTGACTGTCATATCCAGAGGTTGAGGCGAAGAAGAAGAAGAGCGAAGAAGCAAATCATCCACAGGCATGTATAGGCAGCCGAGAGAGACGGGGAAGGACACATTTTTTCAAGTCACGTTACAATTTTCGCTCACATATGGCCAATAGAACAAATCACTGTGACGTCATGGTAACAGAAACATTCACTTCCAGGCAGAATGAGCTTTTCCTAACACTAACCCAGTGATTATTGTGTCAACCGTGCTGCAGCAGCGAAACTTGCCGCTCCTCAGGCTACCTCGTGTACTCAAACACCAAGAGACAGTCGAGGCTGCAGGTGATGGAGACATCAAACAAATGCGCACAGGGAAAGAACTACAGTAAAACTGTACTTACATACTGTACTGCGCTGTATTATAGTGATTTGTATTAAACACACTACAGTAATTTAATTTGCCCAGTAACTGGAAGAGCATTTGCAACAGATGTGTGTATTTATTTGCATGTAATAAATATATAAATGTCAATTAGAAAGAAGAGGAATGAAGAAAAAGAAAAACCTGGACAGACGTGATTATTAAATTCTCTGTCCCTGCTTCTCTATGTAAATCTTCTTTTTGCACCAATTTGAAATATGCTATATTATTATTTTGTTCCTAGAGTACGTGTATAAGAATAAAGTTCTGCACACACACACACACACACACACACACACACACACACACACACACACACACACACACCTATTGTCTTTAATTACAGTTAAGGACTGTAATCAAAGGATCTGCATTTCACAAGTTAAGTTAAGTTATTATTTGCCTTTATTTAACCAGGTCGGTCCCGTTGAGACACAATGGTGTCAAGGGAAGCCTGGCCAAGACAGCAGCTCGTTAGCTTTCTTCTCTCATGGGAAAAGATCCAATCAGTCAGCTAAAACCGAAGGGATACACTGTACAGCATCGATCATCTTGTACTCACAAGAGTGATTTTCTTCTCAATATTGCCGTATTGAAAATCATTGCTCTGGATGGATTGGTACGCCCTGTGCAGCTTCCAGGCAATCCCAAAATACGTGAAGACGATGGCCAGGCACGGGAGGAATGTGCAGAGTATCGACAGAGTCATGATGAAGGTGGCGTGGTTTAGTGACTCCCCATAGCCGGTCCAGTCGATCGAGCAGGCGAGTCCGAACGGTTCCGGGCCGTAGCTGCCCCAGCCCAGCAGAGGAAACAAGGCCCACAGACTAGCATACAGCCAGATCCCGCTGATCACCATGATGATGGTTCTCCGCTGGAACCTTAAACCTGGACACAAACAGATTTTAAATTCAGTCAAGTGTAAAAGAAATAGATGTGCAAACTTACTTCAGAGGTATAATTCTAGTTTAAATTGTGATACCTGAAATTGCCCGTTCGGATGTTACTCCCTTAAATAATGTGAGACTGAAAGGAAAGCACGGGGGGCAACTCCTTTACAGTAACTCCATCACTTTAATGTCTGCTTCTTGTGAAGGGCAGCCAAGGTAATGCAACACTTCACAGTCTCTCTGATCGCCCTGCCGATCCTCACCATCTTGACATTAAAGGCAAATTGCACCACTTATGTAGTTCCGGATTTTCACTCAAAGAAGAGAAGAAAGTATAATACGAGTGAAGTTAATAGTCAGCTGGTAGCATGTTGATCCGGGTCATGGTTTCACTTCTCATCCAGGAGGCTTCTTCAGTTCTAACTAACTGGAGGGGAGCTGCAGGCTTTTTAAACCCTGTGTGGGAGTTTCCTTACAGAGTCATTAAGGCCTCTTAGGTTTAGTTAGCTGCTGGGCTAAGTGAGTTCACACAAAGGACATATGTCACCACCCCTAGATACAGCTTGGAACACTCAATCATCAGCTGAACATTACGTATAAACAATATCAGTGGATGTTTCAGCTCTGTGGGGAGCCGTACACAGGTCTCCTCCCACTGTTATGGGCTCACAATAATCAATTTTCGGTTCAAGGTTCCCTTGACTGCTTACAGGCAACATGCAGCCTAATAGCGGACTGATCAGCTATAACGACATCAATTTGCACTCATAGCTGAGAATTCATCTACAGCAGTCACATATAAATCCAGTTCCCATCTCCAACCCTAAGTGCACCGAATATCCTTCTGCTTATTCCCTGTTGTGCCAATTATCATGGCAGGCATCTATAAGAAGGTTGCAAAGGAAACTATATGCAGCATAGCATACAGAGTAAGGCAGATATCGACATTCTGTTAGTGAAGGATGTTGTGCGTTAGATGTAGAAATGAAAGTCAACGTGCGTGGATTTATAAGATCTGATGAAGATATGAACATCAAATCACTTCAGTCTCAGTACTGAGATCTTTCAAAGCTATACTCAGGGTTTTATAACTGTGTGCGGCACATTGTCACTAGAGCACCTTGTACCCAACGTATTTGGATTTGCATTTTTCACCCACTTTAATCCTACATGAACATACATCCAAATAAAGTCAGCTTTAACTTTATTTAGCTTCATTTTTCATCTTTAACATGTTTAAGAATCGATGCGTTATGTTTTGGGAGCGTATGTACAGGTATGTAATGCCTAATTTACATTCTACAGAAGAAACTGCCTTTGTTGACTCTGTTCTTATCCTTTCACACTTCAATATTGTGCCTGTGGCAGCAGCCAGGCGAATGCAGCAATGCCTAAGTTTCTGCTGAGGCACGAAGGGCTCATGGGTATGCCCAAAGACGGGAGCTTGTATATTATCAACGTGGCATGACCAAACTAATGATGCGAATGGTTCCCCAGTCACAGTGTCTATGCAAGAGATAAGAGACAAGAATACATAATTAGGCAGTGTGGTCCTTTCTGGCAAGTAAGGTCATGCCATATGTATCGTATGAAAATTGACTGTGAATGTCAGTTATGGGCATCAGTTGTATCAATGTTTTATTCATCAGACTATGCTGTGTGTACTGCTTGCTTGGGATCCTATTAAAACCAATTGCCCAGGGACTGAAGGCATCAAAGAAGACAACATCCCCCCCAATAAAAACCTTGTTCAGCAAGCTCAACAAAGATTCAACTGGGAGTGCTGATCAATAAATCATGGGTGTAAAGATCAATGAGGTGAGGTCTTTTGGACTCTGGTTAGGGTGAGTACGTGTACATGTTTTAGTCTTATCAGTACACCAGTAAGGTTTATAACGGGTTATTGTAATCTAAAAATGAAAAGTCATCATTCAGTGTCGAGATGTACATCAGGAGGTGAATCCCTGTGACCTTTGATAAGACTGATTGCTTCCTCTGAACATTGATTTCTTGAAGCCGGCTGGTATTCATTAAGAACTGCTCAGATCTCTTCTAAGATTACACTACCTGTCTTGGGTGGACTTCCTGTTACCAGGTACCTGACCATCCCCATCACAGCCAGAGTCATGATGCTGGTTACGCTGAAGATCATGCCCATCAGGCCGTAGTAGAGGCAAGACGTGTCGCCTCCGATCCAGGCGTGGTTAAAAGCTGAACTGATGGACAGAGGGTACATGCTGAGGGCCATGCCGATGTCTGTTACGGCCAAGTTCACCGTCAGCAGCTCGGGAGCTTTGAGCAGGGCGATGCGACGAGCTGCGCTGACCAGGACCGCCGCGTTCCCCACGATGGAGAGGATGGCTGCGGGAAAGAAAAGGAAGAGGATGGAGAAACAAGAAAAGCAGCCATTTGTACACCAAAATTAGATAAAGCAACATCGAAACTAATGACAAAGTAATGTTGTTTACTTTTTAAAATGCTTAAAGGTGCAGTGTGTAAGAATTGACCACCCATTAAATTGAAGGAAAAAGGGCCAGTATATCTCAAGAGCAACCACTTACTGCTGCTAGCTGTAGCCTCATTAGCTAGTAAGCTCAGTTGACCATACAGCAAGTGGTCGTAGTTGCTTTGGAGCACCGTTGGGATTGTTGATGTTGTCTACCTTCTGACTATCACCTCTTGATAATATGGCAAGAGGCTAGCTGGTTAGCATGCTAACTTCAATTGATCAGAATACATTTGCACAAAATTGTTACTTCTTCACATTCTGTCGATAATTTGAATGATTTTTTTAACTCAAATTCTTACTATCGCATCTTTAACCTCAGTCTCTCTTTCAAACTCACCGGCAACAATGTTCAAGTGCTGCTCGAACAGAGACCGATGGAAAGGTATTAACGCGCTACTTAGAAAAGTAAGCGTGCACACCCCACGTGTCATGTTTCCATCACTGCTGTTATTACCTGGAGCCGATTAACTCCTACAATTGCGGTCATTTGACCTGGGAATGAATGCCAATGAAAGACAAAAGCCAGATGTGAGTGGTTATAAGTGGTTTTCTTTTATCCAGTGTGAAAGTAGAATTATTCCTGTACAGAGATTTGCGTGGTAATTTCATGCTGATTTGTGTTGTTTTTTCACAAGATTAACTGACTTGACACATTTTGACACTTCTCTCCCAACAAACATCATGCCGCTCATGTTGACTCCTGCGTTAACTGGTGAAACGACAGGTAAAAAACCTATATACTCGACGTGAAGTCTTAGTTTCTGTCATTTCTTTCCAAAACGCGGGTTTGAATGGGAAACACAACCATCAGGGTAAGACTAAACTACCCAATATCGCAGGAAACAACCCATAATCGACCCAACTCAAGCAACCTCGTGGCTGGGTTAAAAAAATTCAATTCAAAATAGTGTACAAGATCCATCAGAGCATGCCATTTAATTTCTCTGCAATAATCACATGCTTATATCCATTATCTATTCATAGAAGACACACAGTGGTCCTGTTTTTATGATGATTAAGTATAAGATGCGATTCTTTACTGGAGGGGGTCCATGAAACAGTGCTGTAAACTGAACAACTGCTGCTATTCTCTGACCTCAGTCGCCGTGTGTTTTTCTCCACCTCCCCCCGGAGGTTACTGATAGGGTTGTTCTGGCGCCATGCTTGGTTCAATCCAGACAATGCAGAGTAGTGTGTTGTGGCTGGCTGTTCGTGAGACGGATAGACAGACACCAATGATTGGAAATGTTCTGTGTAATGTTTCCCACCTTTGGGACCCACGCTACAAGAGACACATTATACGGCTACTACTGAAGTTTCTGTGAGAAGATCCAGCCCGTCTGGGATTTTTATCTGAAGCGTGACATTGTACATCACTGTGCTGGAAACAGGGAACAACACCAGTTAAAGTAAACTCACGCAAGCAGTAGGCAGCGTGGAGGTCAGTGACGATGTTACGTTGATCGGTTTGTACATTTTACGACGGTATCCTTATTTACTGGCCACCACCGGATGCTGATATCGTGTCATCACGTCGCAGCGGCGGGAAATACGTCAGAATTGCGCTTGTTCACCTGGGTCTTACGCTTACATCAAAGCTGAGCCGAGGTGACGAAAACCTGTTCCTACTACAGAGTCAGTTGACCCAGGTGTAAATGCCAAGTGAACATTGCACACAAAAGCCCGATCTTAGCTGGTTTAAGTGGGATTTTTGACCATATTACACCAGATTACTTCTCATTTCTTTAAAGGCGGAGTGAGCTCTCTTAGCTCTTGGATCCATGCTTACGATCTGGCACCTTAGGTTCTTATCAAATCCCACCCTCACACCCTGCATGCTGTTATTAGCTACAGGGCCCACACACCACTGCCCAAATATTCATGCCCAGAATCAGCCTAAAAGGGGAGAGGGATTATTTTTGTTTGAGTCTATGCTTTGTTTTATTAGGATAATCCTTCTGCCTTTAAATAGTACAAAAACAGCACATGGTTGGGCCAGAGTCTTTTGTGCTGGACTAACCGAATATCTTCTTCTTTTTTCCACAGGCAAACTAATGAGATACAGTTTGTTCATTTGTGTGCATTTCTAATGCTGCTGGTAGATGGATTTGATTTTCTTTACCACAATAAGGCTGTTCACCCTTGTTCCCAGCCTTTGTGCCAGGCTAATGAGCTGCTGTTGTTGTAGCTATATGTAGCTGTTGTTGTAGCTATATGTTTATATTTAAACATTAAATATGTTTAATGAAACTGTCTGATATGCTCAGTTTAAAAGCAAGAACACAAGAACAGTCATAGAAACTGTGGCTTTTTACCACATGCTGTGCAAGTTCAGCATAAACCACGAGTTTGAGTTATGACTGACCGTGCAAAACTGAAGTTCAGTTTAATATAAAATAACCTCATTATGTCGAGCTTCAGAGTATGTTTATGAACAAAGGGTGATGTAAAGTGCATGTGCTCTTCCCATGAGGCAATGATAGATATTTAAGGGAACATACAGTATAAACTGCCAACAATGGACCAAACCTAGAACTTACAAGCACTTTGGCTATTCAAATGTTTAATTATGTTGTGATAATATAAAGAAAGAGGAAGAATCCGATATCTTGATATCCTCTTTTACACCTTTAAGCAGGTAACCACTTGCGTGTGACAGATCACGTAAAATGATGATTATTTATTTTACTCCTATGATGTGATTCTAAAAATAGAAAAATATTTGACCATAATTACAAAATGTAATGTCTGCAGCATTAGATCGATTGGTTGATGTGTTCTGGGTTCAACCTGTTTACATAATATCTCTCTCTTGCGTAAGCTTATGGAGATTTGATTGACACAGCGTGCAATATTTGTTGACATGTTTCCATTTTTAAATAGTTCCTTTTAATCTGTGAAAGAGCGTATCAGGTTTTCGTCCCTCAATAATGAAATATTCTCTCCGAGAGAAACCTTGACACAAGAGAACTCCACTCATCCATTATTCACGAGCTCATTGTTGTTGCAAGAAGACATTTGTGCACAGTCTCTATTAGCAGATATGTTTTGTGATGATGATTTGGTACATAAATGCTTTGAGCGGCAGACCTTGGCAACAAGGTATGAATATGAAGCGTGTTTATTGTAAATCGACATGGACATCGACGTGCATCTATTGGTTTTTTTCATCATAGCTGATCTGAATTCACAGAAACATCAGCTGTTTGGAAGAAAACAGCACATTCTCTTCTGTACTTTTACACAAACAGGCTCCCACTGGCTACCAAATCCAATGTCAGTTACTGCTAGAGGTCTTTATTCTGTGGTCTTGTATTTGAAGGTCATGGTGCCGACTCGACCTCCAAACACTTGGATTGAGCATCCCATTGGATGTGCTGGAACAAGTCCAATCCATGGAGGCCACCCCAGGGATCAGACTTGGCTCTGACCCCTCGAGGCAGGAACACAGGACCTCTGGTGGCCCTGTGGTGTCTGGTGGTAGTGATGGGAACTCTGGCTCTTTGCAGTGAACCGATCATTTGGCTCAGCTAAGCATAAAGAACTGGCTCTTTCTGCCAAATTTAACACTGTTTTGCCCCATGATGGGTGCGTGTACACGTATATCAATTAAATAATTATATTAAACCTTATAATTTCCGGACTACGATGATTCTACATATCAAAACCTTAAATAATGTTCACTTAAAGGAGCGAGATTACAGAGCAGACTCGTTCATAACGGACACCTGACTAGTGTCTGGTGGCAGATCCTTTGAGTCCTGTGGGTTGCGACCACATCTGTCTCAAGCATGTCTGCTGTGACACTCTTAAAACACTTCCTCACTACAGGTCTAGTCTGATGTCAATTATTCCACTGGAAAGCAGTTGTTCCTCCTCTGCTCAGTAATTTCAGTTCAACCTCTCGATTCCTGGGCTTTATCATTTCTCAAGATATTTTTCCTGCATTTACAATTACACTTCACTAAACATTGCTTGTGATTGTTTGCATAAATCGGATATGCTTCATGCCTTTTCCCACTTTCATTATAATGCTCTCTTGTAACGTTGGCAACGTGCGGCAACCACCTCCTACGATTCAAGGCTGCCTTCTGGAGCAGGCTCTCCTGCAGGGCACTTTAGTACTAAGCATCTGTTGATACAGCCTTTTAATTTTTCATCTTATTGATAGATGGTTAAGTCTTCAAGGTGATCCTTGATCCTTTAATTAAAATTAATTGCACCAATTGCGCAATTTCTTTGTGGTCAATGTGGTTCCACTCTAGTTAGACATGCCAGTAGGAATGCTTGAGCCAAATGCACATGTAAAATTAAACGGAAAGCATCCATTTTTCATAACTGCAGATTGCAATAAGTGAGGATATATCAATATTCAGGACTATATGAGGTCCAGAACATGCTGGGAGATACACAGCTAAAGCTAACAGGCATGTCATGTAGGCTGCAACTACGAGAGGGCTACAGTAAGTTGGCATTTATTTGTAGTTTTCTCTCTGTCCAGGTTTTATTCTACACCAAATTACCTTTAAGAAGCCAAAACCTCCATTATGTTTACTAGCCACTCGTTAGCTAACTTTATCTTGCTGGGCAGTGAGCTAGTGCAGTGTGTTTCTCAGTTTTTGTTGCTGGATATTGCTGCCTGTGTGTATTGTCAGTATTAAGTCATTGACAGTATATTCATGTTTATTATGCTGTTTCATGCCTCATAATGTTTGACTGTCAGCAGCTTAGTAACGGCTTTTAACTACCACATATCAGGCAGAGCTGATAGCTGTTGAGCTGCATTTGGGAACGCAGCTTCCTTTAACATGCTCAGAGTCTTCATTCCTGGCCAAATATCCACTTTTCAGGTAAGAGTCCCTGTTATTATTAATGTTTTATCTTTATGCTAAGTAAGGACACCATTTGTCTCTTAGCATGCTTTTGTTTTGTGACGTAGCTAACACTGTAATGTAACACTAGCTCGCTTTTCCTGAATGCTAACTGCACTTGGAGTAATGTTAGTTTGCTAGTAGTGGGTTACCTTGAAGGTAAAATGTGTAGCCTATAACACTGTAATTTTACAGATTTATTTAGAAGGAAGCCACTAGCATGATATAGTGTGAGCTGTATTTGGTACTTATCTTTTATTTTTATTTCATGTTTTGTCACTTTACTGTAGTGGACATTTTTTGAAAAAAGACAGCGTACACTCTGCAAGCCTCCAATACAGACTTGCACCAATGTAGTGACAATTTCAAGCATTTCAAACTGTCTGATGAAGAGCAGATGTCATTACTTTGGTGCACTAAACAAGTGGATGTTGGAGCCTTGCAGTGTGTGATCCGTCATTTTGTTTCAAGTTTTGCTCATCTTCAACTCAGCACCTGCACATTTTGATTTGGATGTGTGTCTAAGTAGTTTTATGCTTGTAGATTGTGAGCGTTAAACCCGCCTATGTGTCAGTGCTTGGGTTGAAGCAAAGAAGCACCTTGAAAAATAGTGTGACATTTGGGAGGTGGAGGGCTGATGTTAATACAGATTGTAGTGATATGCAAAGCTTGTGCTGCAGCTTGCAAGTGAGGTTAGAAACACCACTTCAACACAAAAAACTAAACTTGCCAAAAATTTGCGTTTGACTTTTTCACATTGCCAGGAGACGAGCCTTTCTGTTCGACTTCTTTGTTCGCAACGTTCGTTGTCATGAATGTCACTACGGCAGATTCAAATGACGAAGGAGTGAATGCCAATTATCCACATTGTCATGGAAGACAAAAAGTAGATGTCAGCTGTGATGTTAGTGGTGTTTTTTGTCAATTGTGAAAGGTGTAACAATGTAGGTGACAGCAGCCAATTTTCGTAGAGGCGTGTTATGTGTCAAGATTGACTGGAAACAGAAGACAGAAGATCAGTCTCTGTCTTTTGTGAGAAGGAAGGAAATTGGAAAGGCTGTCCGCCAGGTGAGAGAGGCTCTTTAGAAGTCTAAGAGGCATTGAGACCAGAAAACACAGGTGCCAGAATAGAAGATATCCTGAAGCTGACCACCTCCTCAGCACTCCAGAGATGGCACTGCAGGCCACTCTGTAGGTTAAATAATTGTGCGGTCAGAGATCTCTCTACAGATGTCAGTGTTTTATCCACTGAGTTCCTTTTTGTTGGATTTTTTTTGAAGATTTCAGATTATCGTATAGGTTAGACATCTGTTTTAATGTATGATGTGCTCTATGAGTGAGGAACTTTACTATTTTTGTCTTCTGTTTTTCTGTTTTAAGTGATCCCACTAAGATGAATGCCAATCAATTATGCTGATAAGGTGTTGGATCTTGAAATCTTGAAACAGTATTGGAGAGGACTGTGTCAATTCCTACACAGATATTATTTTTTACTGTAGTTGTTTAGAAATTCCAGTAATTACAGATGTGACCTGAGGAAGGTGTGTGTTGTGCTGTGTCTCGGGCACTATGAGCATTAATTTACTTGATTAATGTAAAATATTACTTTTTGTAGGCTTTTTGGTGCAGTTATCCTCGCTGCATTTACATGTTTATCTAACTGGTGACACATCTCTTACATTCAATATTACCAATGCAAATGACTGTCGCATAGGACAAAATAGAGATCGGTTCACTGATATAAGGACGGAAGCTCATTTTTCACTAAGTGTGTTTTTATGCACATTTGTACCCTGGTCCTCAGTGTTGTCGTGATTCTGAAAAGGTCAATAAGCGTGCACAAAATGTGGAATTAATAAGACTTTAACAGGTATTTTGACACTGAAATCACACCCCTGAAAGTGTCTATGGTGAAGGTGGGTAAAGAGGCACAATTAACTCTCTTGAAGGATTATGTCTAGATGCAGGAAAGTCAGTAATAGGAAATGTGTGTCACTGTTAAGTTTTAAGCTAGAATAATTTCTTGCGTTTTGGTAACAGGTGTGAGTAAAGATGACACTATGTTTTAAAAGTAACAAGTAGTCACACAGTTAGAAAAATCTGTCAGGTATAGAAATCAAACATTTTGATGCACAAGATGCAGTGTAGCCTCTGAATCAGAATCAAATCAAATATTGAGGTGCCTACAGATTCCCATCCCTATACCTCCAGCACACAAAATAAGTATTTCCCCTCAGAGTTAAAAAAAAAAAAAAAAAACCCTATTTCAAAGCCATTTGTTGTTTTTAGCTTCATGGTCACTGGCATTTGAATGAGCATTTTTAGATTTTCACAACTGTCGACATGATTTGGCATGAAAGAAGTAAGCAATGTGGGCTACTTACCGATGATCACCAGGTATATTCCTGCCCAAAAATCAGCAGTAGGTGACAGTTTGGACACGTACTTATCATCCATGTTTTTTTGTCCAGTCAGTGGTTAAAAACAGAGTCACAAATTTCTTCCAGAGAGAAGAGAAACTCTAGCAGCCCTCATATTCTCTCTGAATGACGTAGCATCCGTCACCTAATATACAGGCATGGACGGTTTACTGTTCACAAATGATCGACAGACCCTCACCTCACCCTGCTACATAAGTAAGCCACACACACACACACACACACACACACACACACACACAGTGCTAATGCAGATTATGATTGTTAACAATGCGCGTCCCTCAAAAAACCACTTCACTTACTTGCGCATACACACACACACACACACACACACCCACACACACACACACACACACACACAATTTCACACCTAGGCGGATCTACTGTATGAAAGCCAGAGGTAATCACAGAATGTGATGTTCTGGCAGAGTGCGGTGCAAATGATTCATCACTTATCACTACTTCGTAAAAGCTGCAAAATTACGAAAGACAGCTTTTTTACCTCTTCCGTCAATTGATGAATCAAATTCCAAGTTACTTGAAGGTGAATCAGGCAGAGTTTGTTGAAATGAATAGGAGACAGGAGGTTTTATTATGCATGAGATTGAAGATTGAATTAAGAATAAGACGAAATAGGATTCATATCTTGGAGAAGGAGAATTTGTTGCACATTAGGCTATAATAGTGTGCGTTTGTGTGTATTCTCGTGTCACTGCAAGCGGGCAGAGATGGATTACAATGTGCTTTCATGGATGAATATACTCTCCAAAATAGCACCCGCCATTCATCGGATGTGTCCATACATCAACACTGGTGAATAAACATGTTGATGAAGATGAGTGCTGTATCGTAGGCGACTGGACGTGTTTCAGTTTCTTGAACACGTTTCACCACTCATCTTGAAGAGGCCTGTTGGATGAGAGGTGAAACTTAAACACGTCCAGTTTCCTACGATACAGCACTTAGAATCGGTGAATAAGATAATTTGTCAGGGTGCCGAAAGTAGAGGAGTCCTACTTTACTGCAGACTATCATCACGACCACATAGATTGACCGTTTTTGTTTCGTATCGACTCTGCACGTTGGCGGTGGCATGCAAAGTATGACTGTCGGTAATTGCAACATGTTCTTTGATGGGCCCTCGCCGTGCACTAGTTAGCTCAGTGGTTCCTCTGTTAACATTTATCCATGGTGAGAGCATTTCACACAACTCTGCTGTAAGAAGAAAAAGAAAAAAAGGAGGAACCCATCGAAACATTGCATGACCAGGGACTTTTTATATCTCAAAAGGAAACTTCCAGGAAATATTATGCTTGTCTAGACAAGTTGAAGCTGAAGTAACTTAAATACCCCTTATAGCTGGAGGCACTTTTCCTTCACTGCTTCCCCTCAAATGTATGGCCAATTGAATGTGTTTTGGCCATTAAATGCTTTCAGTCTACTAGACATCGGCAGACAGAACAAGAAGATAATTCTGGACTATGAATCCCATTGAATTAACAACACATGAGTTCAAAAGTAGGAACATCACTGCTGCACGTCACAGTTTTTCATAACGACTCCAGAGATTACATGAACCCCTTGACCCCAGTTACTGTAGCCTGCAGCGTGTCCTTACCTTGCACCTTCTCCACATTTATCTGAGTGTTTCTTTGCACCTCTTTATGTGTGAAAACATCTGGGTTCACATACTGTCTCTGAGATATGAAAATGCTGTTAATGGCTGAGGGTGTAGCTGCTGTGGCCACGTACGGTTATTAAGATGTCCTGTATTTGTCATATGCTGCAGTCGTACTCGGAGGTGTCATACTGGTCTATGCATTAGCACAATAGTGTGAAGAAAAGGAACATAGCATTCTCTGAGGGTCTTTGTCGAAGGAGCAGGACAAAGACAGACACCATTGAAGGTTTATGGAAAAATTTCTTAAGATTCTTTATAGTAGTCAGAAGACATGTCCTACATGGCCAAGTGAACCTTGTCACACAGAAAAATCAGGCACTGCTAATGGATCGGTATTGAAGTGGGAGAATCTATCAAACCTTTCATAAATTATAGAGAGTATGTGTGTGTAGTTAACATGTTTTAATGTGACCTGAGCTTTAAGAAACAAATTCCTACAAATGAGAGAAGACAAAGCAAACTGAGAAACACATTCGCTGATTTGTCTACGTGCTGGTGCAACATGCACAAAGGCACTGCAGATACAGGGCTATACAAGGGCTGTCAGAGTTGATGCGATAATAACTTAATTCCTCTTAACGCCGTTAATCTTTTCACTCAGTAGTTTGGGAAATCAGGAAGCGATGCAGCAGTAACGTTTTGGATGGCGAGCAGAAGCAAACCTCCTTGAGCACAAATGGATGAAGAAAAGGGTCTTTTGAATAGCAAGTTCAGCTTCAGAGCCCCGCCAGATGGTTCTCTCGACTAGAACAAAGTTATTTGCATTTACTGTCGATGTGAGCCGAGTTCCCACCGGAGTACATCCGGTCTCAAATACCACTTTGTAGCCAAGCGAACAGCTGATGCAGAGAGCCCTCCTCCCCCTCTAAAGGCAGACCGTGCTGGACAGTTTGCAACGCAGACGCCTGGACAACTCTACATGCTTCAACGGCGACAGCTTAATGGGTGGCTACGGCTTGCAGGCCGATTAACATTGTTTAGTTAATCTTTACAAGTCTGAAGTTGGAGATTACATTGTGTTAGTGTTACTAAGGAATGTTACATTCAGGTTAATATGCCCTGTTGTCACTTGTTGGGCTTGAGTTTGTCATGTTATGCTATATTTTGTGAGCATGCAGAACCTTTGAGGTTATTCTGGAGAATAATCTGGACAGTATTTGTCTTTGTTTTGGATCGTTGCAATAATAATAATCATACATTTGTATAAAGTGAGCATATTTGTCCACTCCCATGTTGATAGGAGTATTAAAAACATGAAAAATATCCATTTAAGGTTGAGAACAGATAAAGAATTAATTGCGATTAATTTGCGATTAATCACGAGTTAACAATGGACAATCATGCGTTTAGATATTTTAATCGATTGGCAGCCCTGGCATATACAAAACACTGCAAGTCGTAAACAAAAGTTTCCCAGGGACATTCTGAACTGATTCACCAGCTGGTGAGACCAATAAAAATATGTTGTGTACAAAAACATACACTTAAGTAATGCTAAAAAAAAGACTTAATACAGAGAACATCAGTGTTTCATATAATAAAATATAATAACCCCCTGACTAGGACTTGAGATAAAGACAGCTGTGTCATGCAGCACCATGTAGATGTTTTTTTCTGGCGAGTGGCAGATCACAAGTATGGGTCTGAAAATGCCCTTTGTGTAGATGAACTGGTGAAACTGTACTTCAGAATCGGCTTCAGTATCAAAGAAACTACTTCTCTTTTAGCTCATGAACACAGTGTAGTTGTCAGCATTACGACTTTGAGGAGATTGTTACACTACACACAGAACGTTACACTCCAAGGACATAGTGATGGCAGACACCGTGTTGACTTTATTCTTGACATACTCGTCCGTATATAAAAGCCAAAGCGGTCCAAAGCGGTCTGGTTTTGCTGCGAGGCAGACTTTGGGAATGCTGAACGCTTTTTGGAGTGTTAATTTGCTTCCGTTGTTTGCCATGTACGTGGTTCTCAGCTTGCTCGTACGTTTTTATTTTCTTCTTGTTTTAAGTGTTTATTATCACACAACTCTTTTCCAAAAAAAACGGTGAAAATGGTTTCTTAATTTGTAGTTGTGTTGGGTTCTTGTATCCATTGTACTTAAATGAAGATTATACAGTCTCATCACGCGGCATTGTATGAAATGTGGTGTGCTCAAACACACAATTTAAAGTGCTGTACATGCTTGTAAAACTACGGCAAATATGAAGTGCAATATCCAAATTACAGGCGTGGATAGTGTTGCAAAGAAACAAACAGGAAATCAAACAAAGCCAGACAGACAGAGAGAGAGAAACATGGTCCTCATTTAGAGTGGCAGGTCCAGTACTTAGTAGCATCCACATCAATATCACCACATGCCTCATACACTTAATATAACAGGCGTGCATGTATGGAGATGGAATTCATATACCTCCTATTGCCATGCCAATAACAACTCCTCTTATCTGTGGCCTATTTATAGTGCTTAAACAGTGAGATTTTATGTAAGCCGTAGCTTTGGAGGACTGGGAGTAACCAGTGAATATCAATACTTCAGAAGTGAAAGATTTTAATATTTATAGCATTTTAGATTTGGTTAAAGTATGTAAACATTCCTCCTCTCCACACCGGCTTTTGAAATAATCTCTTTCTAATGTGATTTCACGGAGATGTAAAAGATGGAGGTCGAATTTCCCAGGTGATTTCTAAGATCCGGCCGAAGCTAATATGAATTTCAGTTCTTGTCGTACGAAATTCCCTCTGTAACAAAAAGTCCAATTTGATTAGTCAGACTCTGCTGAAGCCTCATTTGACAGTATCTTCTGCTGAACTTAATATAAAAATCACTTTCACTGGAACTGCAATAAGAGGAGATCCCTTAATGACCCTTGTGGACAGGAACATAACCAGTAGCTCTTCATTTGCACTGTGAATTGCTTTAAGGGATTTGGTTAATGAGCTCCATGTGTGAGAAAGTGTTAACACAGACTGTTGCCCCCCCCTCAGGTTGATTTGGACCGTCCTTGGTGGTCATTTTACCTTCCATATACTGTACTGCCGTGATAAAGTCAGAATTTTGATTTAATCTAACTCAATTTGATTTAATTTCACCCTAACCCTTGGTGCAAACTGTTTCACACTTGTGACAATACACAACATTAAACCAAACAAGAAAAACAAATACTACAAACATGTATTACATCACACATTCTGAATAAGTAGCTGCAGTGCAATCAGTTTAATTGCTTTTTCTTTACATACAGTGGTTAGTGTACACACTGATTAACAGTTTGACACACTGATTGAATGTGTCCAATACTGTGGTGTGTCCCATTAGCCTCAGTTGTAATGTTAGTGCTAATTACAACTGTTGACGTTGGTAATCTAAAATGGCGAATATGAAAACATTACACTTGCTCACACACAGAAGTACAGCCTCATAAAGCTTTTAAGTGTTTTTTTTTCCCCAAACGGTGGTGGTGGTAAGTTTTTTTTACATGTTTTTTCATGGCAAGAGTATAGTTTTGTTAATTATTTTCACATGCAAGTATTAAATGCGGCATACTTATGATCTATAAACCCTCCGTCATATGTTCATTAGCCCGGTAGTCCTAACGGAAAGCTTCTTGTAATTACGCTGACAGCACTTGTACTGGCCTCAAATTTAATCTATATGTACTATAATTAATAAATAATCATGTAGACAGAAGAGTAGTATCTGAAGTATTAATATATATGCATATTTATAAGCTAAATAAGGGTCACTTTGGGATACTCGTGATCCCGGCTTAGAAGATGAATGCACAGTCAGCCATATGGAGACTGAATGTGTCAGGGGAATAGCAAAGTGTTTGATCCATCCACACTGATGTTTGTCTTGTTATCTCTAGGTTCATAGTGTTTTTGAAGAGTACTGCTGGATTAAAGTTAAAGGATAGACGGCGCTTTTCTTTTGATTCCCTGACAGCGAGATAATATGGTGGACATCAAACAGCTTTCAGATGTACAAACACCAAGGAGAGAGGGTTTTTCCATCCATCACGACAGTGTCTTTCTGCACAAATATGGCATATCAAGTGGGTGTGTTAAGCCATGGCTTTGTTTCCAAGGGCGTAGCATCATGGTGGGCCCTCCTTGCACGAAAGCCCAGCAGTAGACTCAAGGCAAGAGTGAGCGAACAACACAGGCTTAAATACAAACAAACCCAATGAGGGGATGAGGTGCAGGTGCAGTGAGTGAGTGAGAGACACAGGTGAGGGTAATTAACAGAAAACACTAGAAGCAGGGAAGGGGCTGATAGGCTGGAAAAGCTGGAAGGGAGACAGAACAATGGAAAAGGGCAAAAGACAACGCGAAAACACACATAAAACACACACATAATGAAACTAAAATGACAGGACTGTGACACTCGTGATACTCATTTTTCATACTGCAATGCAAATTATCTTAAAGATCTTTAAATTCTAATTGAATGTCATGGAAGAGATCATTTATCTGTAGATCAATTAATTAAAAATACATGCAGGTTACAGCTGTGCAACATTCAAAACAATCCGTCATGTCTTTGAAAACAGAGCTTCACTGAGATCATAATTTCCCTGACAGTAAAAGGTAGAATGAAGTGTGTCATATCAGTCGATCAAATCACTTCTCTGATGTCATTAGTGTTACAAGCTGTTCATAAACTCGATTAGATTTATTTACACAGGTTGTGTGTGTTGTCATGGGTCAATATGTCAATATGCTTTCTAATGATTAGAAATACAATCATCACAGTCCTCTAGTGACCGCTGATGGCATGGCAACCTAAGCTGCAGACCGTGGTCAGAGAGATTATTTGCTTTTGATGGATGTTCATCCATCTAAACACACAGCATTGATTTACCTGTAAGTCTTATTTTTTTTAAAAGACAAACAAATAATATACTTGTATCTTGTAATATTGGCACATTGTCTGTTCATT